>NC_052150.1:3761783-4064025 GCF_902713615.1 Scyliorhinus canicula
TATTTCATAATCGGTGTGCGTGTGTGTGTGTGGGTTAATCTGAGTTGCACAAGACTTAATTTCTCTTGAATAAATCAATTATTTTAAAACTACCAATATTGTGGTCTCACCTTCCTTTCACTATCCGCTCTGGTCAAGTCACAATAATTGCCAGGACATAATCCCGTAGTCAAGGACTGGAAAAGGGAATCTGAGCGCTTCGAACACGCTCACTCAAGAGAGGCTACTGGTCAGGAATAAACAGTGTTCCCTCTTTCTCTCTCTCTTGTGAAGCTGTCCCAGTGCGACACTAACGGGTTGTGCTTTCAACACCTGCAGGAGAGAGACACCCACAGTTATCTGTGACACCCAATAAAAGCCTATTGTGGAGTAAAGGAAACCCTTTTGTTACAATGGCGACCACGACAGGACTACGGTGGACTGGAATTTGTGACTTATCAGAGGGGGTGAGAGAAAGGAGTAAAATGGAAGAGAGGAATTCCTCCTATTTATTCAAGAAAATTAATCTTACAAAACCGTGGGTATTAGCTCTTACAGGAGCAGAGCATCCAGTACAGGCTGCATGGGAATGGACGGAGAGTAAGAGCCATCATAAAAACCAGGAAAAGGCAGCCTGGCTAGTATGCTTATCCCAACAGGTAGCAAAAATGGAAAAGCAAATTATTGAGTTGGAGAGCCAACTTAAGGTAGCACAGAGAAATGCTGAGGAAAGTGCTAGGGCAGAGGAAATGCTCTCTGAGGAGTTGTATGAAGCCAAACAGTTCATTCAGCAGGTGAATGAGTCTAACCAGAATACCCAAGGTATCTCCAATGCCAAGTAACAGAGGCAAAGGAGAGGAAGAGAAATTTCCAAGAACTCCATGTACAGGGTACCCAAAGGTACAGAGAATTAGAGGGGAAATTTAAAGACATCCAGGCAGCGTACAGGGTGGCCTGTAGTGAGCTGGATGGGAACCACGACAAACCTTGTCAGCTGAGGATCAAAAAGCTGGAAGAAGCTCTGTCCCAGGCAAGGGGACGGATCTGGTTTAGGGACTGGTTTAGCTCACTGGGCTAAATAGCTGGCTTTTAAAGCAGACCAAGCAGGCTAGCAGCACGGTTCGATTCCCGTACCAGCCTCCCCGGACAGGCGCCGGAATGTGGCGACTAGGGGCTTTTCACAGTAACTTCACTGAAGCCTACTCGTGACAATAAGCGATTTTCATTTTTAATTTCATTTCATCTGCCTGATAGGACTGGGAGGGTCCCCAGGAGATAGAGGGCTTCAAGCAGCAGACGATTCCCCAGGGGCAAGGAGGGTTAGTTCGCCTCCCGAGGCGCCGGTAATGTGTCCGGGTCGGCAGCAGGTGGGATTTGGGCTGTCCAGGGAGGGACAGGGCCAAGGGGGGTCAGGAGAGCACCCTTGGTTAGCGGCGTCTCCGTCATGTGTAGCACACCAGGGTGTGGGGTTACCGATCATGGTGGGAGAGCCAGAGGTAGGAGGAGAATTACAGGGGCAGTAACCCCAGGTAGGGCAGATGTGTCCGGTAAGACAGCGCATGTATGGTGCCCCAGTGGGACAGGCAGACAGGGGACCGCTAGAAAGTGACATTATCATTCCCCACAGGACGCACAGACTAAGGGGAATGGTGACCCACATCCCAAAATTGTCCAGGACTGGGGACCCCTCGTTACACTTCATGGAGTTGCAGCAGGCAGCTGATATAAATGACTGTGATGAGGTGGAAAGGGTAAAGTTGCTGCTGATGACTTTGGACCCCTATCTTTGCAAGGCATTGACCTCCCGGGAAGGGGGAAGACCTGCAACAGTGGTGGCAGTGCAGACTGCTGTTTTGGAGGCCAAGGGATTAAATCAGGGTAGCCCATTTGTGAGGGTGCGGGAGATGGAACAACAGGTAGCAGAATCCCCAGACATGTTGGCAGACAGGCTGTGGACAGTATATGAGGGAGCGTGCGGGGCCCCCCTCAATAGGCAGAATTTAGATGGGAGGGCAGCCCACTGGCTTAACACACCAGTGGCTAACTGTCTCCACAGGATTAGAGCCAAGGCAGAAAATTGGTTCGACCCGCAAGACCCCAATCTCAGGGAAGATGAGATGATCCGTAAGATCACCCTGGCATACCGGAATGGGGAAAGGGATGAGGAAAAGCCCTCCAAGGGAAGGGTGAACGAGATTGCACCAGCACCCCCAAAGAGAATGGGAGTGGAGACAGGAAGGCAGCAGAATCCCAGACAAAAGGCCGGAGTGCTATGGATGTGGGAAACCCGGACACTTCAAGAGGGATTGTAAGAGCCCAAAGCAGCAAGTTGAGGAGAGGGCTCCTGCGGTGATAACCCCAACACCAACGTTACGGGAACCGGGATTGGGGATGATAAATCTGAAGGATTTATTATCATTTTTAAAATTTAAAGCCGTAGAATCAGAACAGGTAGCCATGGCAACAGGGCAGGATGCACCAGTATCCATACCTCAGACACCCTTATAACTGCCCTCGAAACAGCCCACTTATCTGTGCCCACTACAATCTGACCCGTGTGGGATCCCCCAGCTAGAGGTGCAGGATGTAGTCGGGAGTCACTTGTTCGACACAGGTGCCTCCAGCACCACAGTCCACACGGATAATCCCCAAGCCTCCCCTCTCAAGGCAGCCGAAGGGTTAAATGAGAATTTTAAAGGGACAGTACTGCAAGCTGCAAGTGGTTGGGTCGGGGTTAGATGAGGAGGTGGTAATGACCCTACATTTAAAAGAAATTATAGCACAATTGGAGACATAGGCCAAAACTATAAACGCTTTAATTAGAGAGGATCGGAATGCATCCGATCAGGCTGCACAAAATGAGGTGTGTGGGCTCTATAGGGCTTGGCTGCTGGGAGAGGGGAGGAACAATCTGGAGGATTTGAGACAAGGTCAGGTCCCCCCATGGATAAGCAACCAGCACCCAGCAGAGCTTCACCCTTACAACAGCACATTGAGTCCCTGCCAACTTTGTGTAGCCTCAGAAGCCTACCCAGTACCCGTGGATTGTGGGAAGTCCAACCACACAATCATGGGGGTAGTTACATAGAACATAGAACAGTACAGCACAGAACAGGCCCTTCGGCCCTCGATGTTGTGCCGAGCAATGATCACCCTACTCAAACACACGTATCCACCCGATACCCGTAACCCAACAACCCCCCCTTAACCTTACTTTTTAGGACATTACGGGCAATTTATCATGGCCAATCCACCTAACCCGCACATCTTTGGACTGTGGGAGGAAACCGGAGCACCCGGAGGAAACCCACGCACACACGGGGCGGACGTGCAGACTCCACACAGACAGTGACCCAGCCGGGAACCGAACCGGGGACCCTGGAGCTGTGAAGCATTTCTGCTAACCACCATGCTACCGTGCTGCCCCAGTTGTGAGAATCCCGGTGATGGGAACCTCTGCACAACCAGCCCCTCTGTACCGAGTGGAGAATGTGGGAGTCATGGGGGTGTACATGTTTGTTACAGGGAGGTCCCGCCCTATGTCATTGTGTGGGAGCACACTGTGACAGGCACTGACCTTTCGGGCCGTTGGAGCAGGGGAGCACAAATGATCTTGTGTCCACAGCACATGACCGCCTCTGCTAGACCTCAGTGTGGGTTCAGTATTGCTGGGGCAGAGCCTATAAACTGCACCATGGAAGCAATTGCCGCCAGCCATGTCCCTCCACAGGTGGCTAACATAGGGGGTGGGACATACTGTGTTACCACCAATGCCCAGCGGTATCAGCACGGCCCGATATCGCACAGCAGTTTCTGTTTTATACCCTGGGCAGACTTTCATGTGGCACACCAGCGAATCGTACCCATCCCAGAACCGTCCTCCATTCACATTTCGGTACAGGAGAATTTTACTAACTTGCAGGACTATGTTACCCATTTTGGGTATATTCCCCCTGTAAAAGAGAAACTCCAGCAACAGCTGGCTGCAGTTGAGCTGTCTCACAAATATTTCTACTTTCTAGAACAGAAAACAGTAGATATTGTGAAGGACATAGCAAATATTAAAACGCCAGACTGGTGGGATTTGGAGGCGTGGGTGGTAGTCCCAGTCTGGATCCGTATAACCTCGCATATCTTGATAATTTGTCAATTGTTAATTGTGGTGTATCTATTACTGACAAACTGCAAACTTAAGCGACGGAGGAAGACAGCCAAACTCCAAAAGATGATCAACCGGACAGCACAGAAAGCTCAACGGACAGGATCACTACTGGAGTGAATAAAATTGTAAATGACCTGCAGGCAAACCATGTCAATATTAAAGCATTCACCTGTAACTCGCGGACATTACCCTGCAGTAAAAACTGTCCTGCATAAATGTATATACCATTATCTGGGGAATGTTGTTTGATGCATTTATTTGTTTTTTTCGTTCCACTTTAGTTTAGAAGGGGATATTGGGATTATGGTTTTCTGAGGCTGATGGAGTTTGCATACCATCTCTGGGTGATACAGTCTGATCGGGATCTGATTGTATCAAAGGGGCATCTATAAGTTGTAGCAAACTCATCAAAGGACCAAAATAAACGGGACACGTTGGCAGATCAGGCAGACAACAGAATCAAGACAAACAGGCCATGAGTCATGAAACAGCCCAATCCCATCAAGAGACCAGGGGCAGTTGAAATGCAAATCACTTATTGTCCTGGCCAGACTGTGGTGAATATGTTAATTTACACTGTTGTTGTAAGCGCAGTAGCGCAGTCCTACCACTAGGGGGAGTAGCGCTGGGAGCACTTAGGAACTTGTACTGGGCTCCACCCTTTGTTCCGCCCACAACTCCTCCCCCTAGTGCAGCTGTATAAGTACCCGTGTCCAGAGTCAGCCTGGGTCACTACGAGTTCATCGACAGGTAACAGGCTGGCTCTGAAGTAAGTCGATTAAAGCCTAGATTCACATCGGAAACACGTGTCTGGTGAATTGATGGTTCCATCACAGACGGAAGCACAATACCTTAATGAGATAACCAAGTTGGCTCCAGTGACCATTGTCAAGAGACCAGCAGAAACTAGAGACATTGCAAGCTTTTGGTAAGGGCACTGATTAAAATCAAATTACATTATGACACCTTTTGATTGGGGAACTTGATCACTTCCATTCTGTCAACAATCAGAAAGGCTTCCTTTGTCCTGGAACAACCTGTGGGAGGGTCAGTGTTTGACCCATTCAGGGCTTTGCCCTTAAAATGTCAAGTCTGAGGAACTGTGAAAAAAAATAATAAAAGGAACTCGACTCGCCCCTGCAAGAACTCTGCCCTCCTGAAAGAAACTCTACTCTCCTGCCTGACACACGCTTTGCTTGGCTGTAAAGAGACCACGAGAACTGAAGGAGCAACAGCCGCAAGGACCAGTCGGCTTGGAAGAAGATCTAAAGAAATCTGTGTCAACGTTTGTTTTTTAACTATCCTGTCCCGGGAGCGGTGAGTATATTCCTCCAGCTCACTGAGAACTCCCAATTAGTATAGCTTGTTGAGGTTTGGGATGGGTGAGTGAATGTATCTGTGTTTGTGTCGCTAAAGTAAATCTGTGTAAACTGTAAGAATTTTCAATGTGCCATTTAGTCTCTTGTTTTACACATAGTATTTCATAATCGGTGTGTGTGGGTTAATCTGGGTTGCAGAAGACTTAGGGCGGAATTCTTTGCTCCCGGGAAAAATCGTGAAGGCCGTCGTGAACTCGGCTGGGTTTCGCGACGGCCTCGGAGGCCGCTCCTCTCACCGTATTCACCCCCACCAGGGGGGCTAGGAGCGGCGCTCCGTTATTCTCAGCGGGCGGGCCCGACGAGAATGACGCGACGGTGACGCCTATGTGATGTCAGCCGCGCATGCGCAGGTTGGCCGGCTCCAACCTGCGCATGCGCGGCTGATGTCATGACGGCTGACGGCTCAAACCCACGCATGCGCGGTGGCCATCTTCCCCTCCACTGCCCTGCAAGACGTGGCGGCTTGATCTTGCAGGGCGGCGGAGGGGAAAGAGTGCGTCGCTTTGAGACGCCGACCAGACGATCGGTGGGCACCGATCGCGGGCCAGTCCCCTCCCGAGCACGGCCGTGTGCTCACTCCCCTCTCCGCCCCCATAATCTTCAAACGGGCCTTTGGTACCCATGTTCACGATGGCAGCGACCAGGTGTGGTTGCCGCCGTCGTGAAACGGTCGCGAACGGCAGGCCGCTCGGCCCATCCGGGTCGGAGAATCGCTGGTTGCCATGAAAAACGGCAAGCGGCGATTCTTCCGAGCGGGGGGTGGGAGAATTGCGAGGGGCGCCAGGGGGGCGTGAAATTAGTTGCCCGGCCCTCCTGCGATTCTCCCACCCGGCGTGGGGAGCGGAGAATCGCGCCCTTAATTTCCCTTGAATAAATCAATTATTTAAAAACTACCATTATTGTGGTTCTCACCTTCCTTTCACTATCTGCTCTGGTCAAGTCACAATAATTGCCTGGACATAATCCTGTAGTCAAGGACTGGAAAAGGGAATCTGAGCGCTTCGAACACGCTCACTCAAGAGAGGCTACTGGTCAGGAATAAACAGTGGTCCCTCTTTCTCTCTCTCTCTTGTGAAGTTGCACTAGTGGGGCACTTCCGGGTGACATTACGCCATCACAGGAGAGAGACTCACACAGGCGTAGGTGGCAGTCAGGGTAACTGGTGAGGCATAAGGACAACCTCACTGGTCAGGTATAAACACTGAGACTTGTCCCCTCTCTCTTGCGAAACTGTCCCAGTGCGACACTTCCGGGTTGTGGTTTCAACACCTGCAGGAGAGAGACACCCACAGTTATCTGTGACATTCAATACCAGCCTGTTGCGGAGTAAAGGAAACCCTTTTTGTTACACCTGGAAGGAAGAAGACCAAAGCCTGAACTTCAGAAGGACATTGACTGGAATCATCCCAGTGCAAAGGTCTTTTATTTTTATTAATATTTTCTTACCTTTTCCACCACCCTTATCCCTCTGTGCTGTTTGTCTGTGTGAATTGACAGTGGGGCATGTTAGGAAGGTTGGGGGGGGGGGGGGGGGGGGGGGGGGGGGTTGGGAAAGGGGGAGTAGATAGTCAGTGGCATTTTCTGTCAGTTTAATTATGATACTGTACATAATTAAAGGTTATTTGTGTTTGGAAGTAACAAACCTGGTGGCTGTAGTTTACTGGGGCTCAACCAAGGTTCTCAGGTATTTTAAATAAAATCTAATTTCAATTGTGTTGCAAATGCGTGTCAAGTGGGGCTGCAATTGACCACAGACCAGCTCAGGGGGTGTGTCACTTTGAAAATGTTTAATTTTGTGTTTCTCTGGAAGAAAGGGTTAATGTTTTAGTTAACTTCGCATTAAACAAAGGTGCCTGTACATCTTTGGGTTTTGGTTTAATTTCAAACTGAGCTTAGACCATTAGACCATAAAACATAGGAGCAGAATTAGGCCACTCGGCCCATCGTGTCTGCTCCGCCATTCATCATGGCTGATATTTTTCTCATCCCCATTCTCCTGCATTCTCTCTATAACCCCATATCCCCTTATTAATCAAGAACCTATCTATCTCTGTCTTAAAGACACTCAGCGATTTGGCCTCCACAGCCTTCTGTGGCAAAGAGTTCCACAGATTCACCACCCTCTGGCTGAAGAAGCCCCTCTTCATCTCAGTTTTAAAGGATCGTCCCTTTAGCCTGAGATTGTGTCCTCTGCTTCTAGTTTTTCCTGCAAGTGGAAAAATCCTCTCCATGCCCACTCTATCCAGGCCTCGCAGTATCCTGGTAGTTTCAATAAGATCCCCCCCCCCCCCATCCTTCTAAACTCCAACGATTACAGACCCAGAGTCTTCAACCGTTCCTCATACAACAAGTTCTTCATTCCAGGGATCTTTCTTGTGAACCTCCTCTGGACCCTTTCCAAGGTTAGCACATCCTTCCTTAGACACAGGGCTCAAAGCTGCTCATAATACTCCCAATGGGTCTGACCAGAGCCTTATACAGCATCAGAAGCTTGTATTGTAATTCAAGGTTTATGACACAAAAGTAATTACCGAGGTAAAATACAGTAAACTGTTGCTTAACAACCAGGGTCTAATGTAGGTGTACCTAATGGGATGAGCCAGGTCTGTATGGACAAAGGGGTTGCTTCCCGGGCTCCAAGGTTAGCAGAAGGTTTTCAGCTTGACCCTAAAAAAAATGTTTCTCTCGACAAGGCCTCTGCACCAAGATAAACAAGTAAAACCAGGTTTTTAACTGGATACATAAGTAGCATTTGAAATATATGGGTTAGCTCATTGGGATGCAGAGGCAGGTTTCAGGGATCACGCTAAGACGTTGTACTTGTCAACTGTAAGGCTATTTCTTAGTTACTCGTGCTTAAATTCTATCTTCAAATTCCCGTTAGTTTTAATATTAAAGCTGTCTACAGGTTATTGCTATCTCTCCTGTGATGTAGTAACATTTCCTCACAGTTTTACCAAATGCAAATAATCGGGGTCTAGCCCGGGATCTGAATCAAAATTGAGGTTCTGATCCGGACCCATGACAACTGTGAAGAGATAGGTTGGGATGAAATGGTATGACTTTATAGTCATTTTTGAAATGTTTAATAAATGTTTTATTCTTATGTTAAAAATTAATTGGCATTCCCGTGGCACTGTTCATCCACGTTTCTGAACAAAATTGGAAAAGCTATGGTTGAGCGAACCAGGGTTCCATTCTGGGAGCTGAACGTCAGCTTGGATCATGATAATGTCGAGGATCCACTTCGATTCCAGTTGCTTTACGTCTTTGGAAAACAAAAAGCCTGTAATACCTCATAAACATGGAAGAAAAAGATCAGAGGGCTGACTGCTTCATCATAAAGATGAACAGGTGTGCACCCGATTCTGATTGCCTTCGGGCCTTGTACTTGGCTGTCAGTGAAATGCGATCCTCAAATTTTAAAAAAATCTTTATCGCTTGGTGCCTAGAGGATCAATATTCAACAGATGGGAAGCCAAAAGGAATATGAGGAAAACATAGTAACACGGAGCAGTTGACTGCCGTGTTCAGTGTTTTAGAATTAATTTATCACGCCGAGCTTGTCAACTTTTGAACTAAATGCTGTCATGAGCAGCCGTTCAGAAGGTATCTGCTTTCTCCAGCTGTTCCCCTTGGTCAGGCCATCGAGGGGCACCATCTCTGTGCTGCGATTGGCGCACATTAGCTTGTTTATTTCAATTCCATTATAAATAAAACAATAAGACCAGGAGTGAGATTTTATAATGAGGGAAAGGGGCATTTCACAGTTTAGTTGAGTTCACTGCCATTTATAAAATAGGGAAATGACAGATACTGGTTGCGGCAGTAATCTTTCAAAGGGGTTCAGATAATGCTATCAACAGTACAAATAACATATTTGGTTCATAACTGTCATTTGGATCAGAGATTTAAAAAAAATTAAATTATGGTTTTAAAACCACTTCAGGTCGTATCTTGCTGTTTGTGACATTGCAAATAAGCAGAAAAGCCAGTGCAGTATGATCAGAGATGGTATATGCAAGCCTGCTGTAGATGCCTGAAATGTCAACATTTTCACATTGATAAATATATTTGTGACTTTTTAGTGATGGGTATAAAGGGGGAGAAACGCTCACGCTGAACCCTTTACTCGTTTTATTCGGTTTCAGATCTATTTTTGCCAAGTATATGACAGCAGTTTGGCAGAGTGACGGTGAGTGATTGGTGTGGAGAAATTTCTGGACTAAAGGATTAATAATAGGGACATAACCATTGCAGGGTCACTGTGTGCCCATCAGCATATTGTTGTTGGGAAGTAATAGGAACAATCTACAATACTGAGTCTTAAACACTTGAAGCATTGCGCAACATGTTTGGAAAACTCCTCCACAATTGCTTCACAGCTCCAGGGTCGCAGGTTCGATTCCGGCTTGGGTCACTGTCTGTGCGGAGTCTGCACATCCTCCCCGTGTGTGCGTGTGTTTCCTCCGGGTGCTCCGGTTTCCTCCCACAGTCCAAAGATGTGCAGGTTAGGTGGATTGGCCATGATAAATTGCCCTCAGTGTCCAAAATTGCCATTCGTGTTGGGCAGGGTTACTGGGTTATGGGGATAGGGTGGAGGTGTTGACCTTGGGTAGGGTGCTCTTTCCAAGAGCCGGTGCAGACGCGATGGGCCGAATGGCCTCCTTCTGCACTGTAAGTTTTATGATAATCTATGATTATCATATCATAGAATTTACAATTATTTATTAATTCTTCTTCTTACTATTAGAATTATTCGAATTTATTATTCTTATTAATAAAAAGAAAATAAGAACTAGGAGCAGGAGTAGACCATCTGGCCCCTTGAGCCTACTCCGCCATTCAATAAGATCATGGACCATGGCTGAACTTTTTATGGTCTCAGCTCCACTTACCCACCCATTCACTGTAACCCTTAATTCCTTCACTGTTCAAAAATCTATTTATCTTTTAACGGGGTAGTACTGAGTGCCCATCAGCATTTTGGTTGCTGGGAAATAACAGGAACAATCTATAATCTCAAGTATTAAACATTGCATGACATGTTAGGAAAACTCCTCCAAAGGGTAATTTAGCATGACCAATCCACCAAACCTTTTTTTTTTAATTTTAGAGTACTCAATTCATTTTTTTCCAATTAAGGGATCATTTAGCCTGGCCAATCCACCTACTCTGCACATCTTTGGGTTGTGGAGGCAAAACCCATGCAACCACGGGGAGAATGTGCAAACTCCACACGGACAGTGACCCAGAGCTGGGATTGAACCTGGGACTTTGGCACCGTGAGGCAGCAGTGCTAACCACTGCGCCACTGTGCTGCCCCTCAATCCACCAGACCTGATTATCTTTGGACTGTGGAACGAGACCAATGAACCCGGAGGAAACCCAAACAGACAGGGGGAGAAAGTGCAAACTACACACAGACAGTTACCCAAAGCTGGAATTGAACCCGGGTGCTAACCACTGTACCACCCCTGCTAGAAGTTGTGTGAGATCCTTTAAGAGAGTAGCTATTTGTGTACATGATACCATGATGAGAGTTTGTTCCTGGAGGGGGCTGAAGAATGACGTACCCTGGCCGAGCGAATTAGATCATTCCTCCTCTTCCTGGACTGGGTGTTGTTTCAGGCACGATTGCCAGCTGTAGTGTCCTACTCTGTGATGGCTTCCCAGGCTAGAGACATGAGGCTGGTCTGCCTCCTGGAGCCAAACCCGGGGTAGAGGACAAGCCTGTGTGCCCGCACTCCTCTAATCAAGGCCTTGAAGGCCGGTTGGCTGCATCAAAGTGCTACCTTCTTCTTAAGTCTGAGATACTTCTTCTTCTGGTTTCCAGACATCTTTGATGTTCCCCTGAAGACAAGTGGATAGGGAGATATATATGTTGGGCTGCTGTTTAGACGTGGTGCCCGGGTCTTCAACAATCTGCCAGCTGACCGTGGCCGGACAAATCAGCTCCTTACCAGCCAGACGCCTCAGTCTGGTACTCGTCTGTGCATAACTGAAGAGCTTCCAAGCATAGAATCAGGAGCGAGTTCCTACCTTACCAACAGCGGGATGGGCACCACAGAAATTTCCCGCTACTGCACTTAATGTTATAAATGGGAAATTCCACCCCGAGTGTCTAATTTCAACCCTTTCAACAACATAACCCTCTTCAATGTTGAATCAAAGTCCATTTCTTTCCCGAGTGACCCTGAACAATGGGCTGTATTTCACTTTATTTCACTGTATTTCTGGTTGGGGCCAACATTTGTAAAATTGAACCTCCTGACATGTGTAAGTTTAGCAGCCCGCATTCAAAAGCGTTCCAGCTGAGACCCAGTCCACCTTCTCCGGATATTCATACCAATGCATTTTTCATAAGCAGTCCCTAGATTGAGGTCTGAAGCAAGAATCTTCACTAATTATGGCTTCACTCCCGAGCACAAGACAAGCTAATCAGAAGAAAATTATTTCCCTGGCTGAGGTCAGCCAATTCAACACAAATCGTGATATTCCAGCTCAATGCATGTTTTATCTCTATCATGTAACATTAATTCTGAGCTATTTTACTCTGTGGTTTGTGAAGCACCGGACACTAATTTATGGAGCCTGAAGCCAAAGGCCAAAGATCAAACAGAATTATCATCTGATTGTGGATTTCACACAGCCCTCCCATTCCTGTGGAACATCATTATATTTCACTTGTGTGATGATTGAAAGAAATTGTCATGTTTTATATTTCATATTACTTTGCAGTAATGTTATTAAAACCTGGGTTAAGATGCAGACAGACAGTATGACTGCTAGAGCTGTGATTAAGGTGTTGTAAAATTAGGTAATTATTGATTTGCGGGTGGTATTATTAGATGTTGAGAACCATTTCCGTGTTTCCAGATAGGTTGCTTATTTAGGTTTGAAGGATTTGAAGGGTGTAGTAACATTTCCTCAGTTTTACAAATTGAAAATAGTCGGGATCGCATCTGAGATCCTAACACTTGTTTCTCTATTGCTCTTGTGATCTAGGTCATCCATGTTTTTGAAGAAACCATTTTAATTTCCAATCGTCAACTAGAAAACTTCTACTTAATTGCAGTTATGTAAGTAACATGTTTACTGGTAATTCCCGGAATTGTGACAGTTCAAGTTCACTGCATTGAAACCCAAACCAGCCCCCCGTACCAGCCTCCCCGGACAGGCGCCGGAATGTGGCGACTAGGGGCTTTTCACAGTTACTTAATTGAAGCCTACTCTTGACAATAAGCGATTTTCATTTCATTTCATTTCAATATAAAAGGTTGGATTCAGGAACTTTCAACCCTTGCAGCCACAGATTAACATATTTTCAGAACTGGACCACGTTCTTCAAACCCAACATTTGTTCTATTAATGGCTGCTGCAATTAAGAGTTTAAAACAAAAATCTTTTCCAATTAAGGGGCAATTTAGCATGGCCAATCCACCTACCCTGCACATCTGTGGATTGTGGGGGTGAGACCCATGTAGACACGGGGAGAATGTGCAAACTCCACATGGACAGTGACCCAGGGCTGGGATCGAACCTGGGTGCTCGGCGCCGTGAGGCAGTGGTGCTAACCACTGCACCACCGTGCCGCCCTACATAATGAAGAGTTGAGTACATTCCAAAAGATAACAATTTTATTGAACTTACTAATAACATTCAGTAAATAGTTAGCTTGATGTTTGAGTTGTGTCTATAAATTATTAGCACTTTAATATTTTCTGATGTTTTAATTCTGTGTTCAATAACTTCTTTTTGGGCCTAAAACTACCAATTCTTCCAATCGATGATTGTGAATTCAGGTGAACCTGGTTAAATTGTTCCCACGTGATGTGTTCATGGTGACAGCAGATTGGATTGGTTTATTGTTACGTGTACCGAGGTACAGTGAAAAATGCTGTTCTGCGTGCAGCTCAAACAGATCATTCTGTACATGAAAAGAAAATACATAATAGCGCAAACATAAAATACACAATGTAAATACATAGTCACAGACATCGGGTGAAGCAGACAGGAGTGCAGTACTACTCAGTAGAGAAGATGTGGGAAGAGATCAGTTCAGTGCACAAGTCCATCGGTCCATAAGAGGGTCATTCTGGAGTCTGGTAACAGCGGGAAAGAAGCTGTTTTTGAGTCTGTTTGTGTATGTTCTCAGACTTTTGTATCTCCTGCCCAATGGAAAAAATTGGAAGAGTAATTTACAAAGATGCAACTAACAATAGTTGTCCTCACCATCGCTTTGTATTATCTACGATCAATAAATGATAACAAAATATATTCTATCACCAACCCATGTAATGTACTGACAGAAGTTTATAAGAAATCATACACTGATACACACAACTGGAGTAATTTTGACTCTGAGTGCTGACATTGATCAGTTCACTGTCATCTGCTCTGATTTAATTTCCATTGGAGACCCAATGCAACTGAACTACAATCTGAAACTCGCCTGGCCAGCATTGGACTTGTCACTTCATCAAAACCCCAGTCAGGTGGAAATCCCACTTCCAATTTGGCTGTTGGTTAATCAGAGCCCAGCAGCTCTCCATGTCCAGCAGCATCGTTGGGAGCATGGCGGTTGGTGTTGATAGTGTTCTGAGAATTTCACTGGGGATAAGCCCTAAATTTCTAAAAATGCTGGAAAAGCTGAACAGATCTGGCAGATCTGTGGCGGGGGAAACCGCTCATATTTTGAGTCCGTACCAGTCTTCTTCGGAGTCAGAGGCCAAGAAACACCCCGTCAAACACGCCATTCAGCGGACTTTAACTTCAGTATGCTTGATCACGCCCAATATTTATTGATGGATAGCTATATGTCAAAGGCTTTGTCAAAGGGAGGTTGTATCTGACAAATCTGTTCGAGTTCTTTGAGGAGGTAACAAGGAAATTAGACAAAGGAGAACCAGCGGACGTGATTTATTTAGATTTCCAGAAGGCCTTTGACAAGGTGTTGCATAGGAGACTGTGAAATATGTTAAGAGCCCATGCTGTTAAGGGTAAGATCCTGGCATGGATAGAGGATTGGCTGACTGGCAGAAGGCAGAGAGTGAGGATAAAGGGACCTTTTCCAGGTTGGCAGCCGCTGACTAGTGCTGTGCCTCAGGGGTCGGTGCTGGGACGACAACTTTTCACAATATACATTAATGATCTGGAAGAAGGACAGAAGGCACTGTTGCTAGGTTTGCAGGTGATACAAAGATCTGTAGAGGGACAGGTAGTATTGAGGAAGCAAGGGGTATGCAGAAGGACTTGGACAAGCTAGAAGAGTGGGCAATGAAGTGGCAGATGGAATACAATGTGCAAAGGTGTGAGGTTATGCACTTTGGAAGGAGGAATTTAGGCATAGACTATTTTCTAAATGGGGAAATGCTTAGGAAATCAGAAGCACAAAGGAACTTGGGAGTCCTTGCTCGTGATTCTCTTAATGTTAACGTGCAGGTTCAGTTAGCAGTTAGGAAGGCAAATGCAATGTTAGCATTCATGTCAAGAGGGCTAGAATACAAGACCAGGGACGCACTTCTCAGGCTGTATAAGGCTCTGGTCAGACCCCATTTAGAGTATTGTGAGCAGTTTTGGGTCCCGTATCTAAGGAAAGATGTGCTGCCCTTGGAAAGGGTCCAGAAGAGGTTCACACGAATGATCCCTGGAGACAGCACGGTGGCGCAGTGGTTAGCACTGCAGCCTCACGGCGCCAAGGTCCCAGGTTCTATCCCAGCTCTGGGTCACTGTCCGTGTGGAGTTTGCACATTCTCCCTGTGTTTGCGTGGGTTTCGCCCCAACAACCTAAAGATGTGCAGGCTAGGTGGATTGGCCGCGCTAAATCGCCCCTTTCCTGGAAAAAATAAATTGGGTACTCTAAATTTATATATAAAAAAATAATGATCCATGGACTGAAGAACTTGTCATATGAGGAACGGTTGGGTCTGTTCCTTTTGGAGTTTAGAAGGCTGAGGGGGAATCTTATTGAAACTTACAGGATACTGCAAGGCCTGGATAGAGTGGATGTGAAAAGGATGTTTCCACTTGTAGGAAAAACTAGAAGCAGAGGACACAATCTCAGACGAAAGGGACGATCTTTGGAACAGAGATGAGGAGGAATTTCTTCAGCCAGAAGGTGGTGAATCTGTGGAACTCTTTGTCGCAGAAGGCTATGGAGGCCAATTCACTGAGTGTTTTTAAGACAGAGATAGATAGATTATTAATTAATAAGGGGTTATGGGGTAATGGGGAGAAGGCAGGAGAATTGGGATGAGAAAATATCAGCCATGATTGAATGGTGGAGCAGACCCGATGGGCCGAGTGGTCTAATTCTGCTCCTATGTCTTATGGTCTCATAATAATACTTAGTGAAAGCATTACTTCATCATGAGTTAAAGTTTAAGCTAATATTTGTTGCTGGCCACAGGAGTAAGGGGGGGGGGGGGGGGGGGGGGGAATGATGTCATGTATTGTAACCAATGCCTCTCTGTAGAATATGTCACATGATTGTGTGATAACATCATCAGAGACAATTGGGAGATTTTCGCTCTTCCGTCTTCGACAGTGAGCAAGCTTGTCTTCACTGCAAGTAAACCCCCACAAAATTAACACTTTCCCAACATCCTCTGCTGAAAAATAAATCAACACTCTAAATTTGTCTTCATTCTTTCGGTGATAATCTTAAATTTAATATTTCTAATTACTGACCATTGTAAGTATTTTTTCTACATTTACCTAATCAAAGCTCCTCAGAATTATGAGCACTTTCTTTGCCTGAATGGTGACAGGTCCAATACTCACAGCCCCTCCTCATAAGTAAAAACTATTGTCACAGGTATTTGCACTTGCTCCAGGAACTCCACATTTCCTGATGGTCATAAAGCCCCGTCACGTGTAAGTGTCTTTCATACACTTTCTTCTTCTTTATACCAAATAATCAATGTTCAAAACAATTGCAACCAGATAGGTTTATTTCTGGCATTATAGCAGCATAGTTGCTGTAAGTACACTGCAAACTGACAAGTAACTGGAGTTCTTGTTAGCACTGATACCTGGGATGATCTATGGCACGTCAAGAATATGGAGATTTTTGCAAAATCAATAGACGCTTCTGGATCCCGCTCCTGGCACCAGCATAAAGCAAAGCGAGTCAGTTCCGGTGGGAGAATATCGTCTCGTAAACAGAGAATCCAGACCCTGCTATCAGGGGCGAATTCTCTGAAAATGGGCTATGTCCCCACGCCCGCGAGAAAATGGCCGCGAATCACCCTGGACTTTCCTGGAGAAATTCCAGACTGATCCTCCGTTTTGAAGGGGGCTTGCAGGGCCCCGGAGTTCCGGTTGCCGATCCGCGGCTCTGCACTTCCGGCCATGGGTCCACGCAACATGGCGGACCAAACAGCAAGCCGGTGCCAACAATATAGACCCCCCCTCCCCCCAATAGCGCACGCTCGCAGATTGGTGGCCCCCGATCGTGAGCCTGGCCCCCCACCAGGGTGGCTGCAGACTGGGTCCGCAGCCGCCACTCCAAGTGCCCGCTGGGTGGGACCATGAGGGAACCACGACGGTGGGAACGCAATGGCCCCGACCAGTGCCACGTTGACCGCGCACGACTGGCGGATATTCTCTGGTCTGTGGAGAATCGGGGGTAGGCATCTGTCCCGATCGCGGGTCTGACGCCCCATTCCCCGCCCCAACACCGAGCGCGATTATGGCACGGAGGCTCGGAGAATCCCGCCCCAGATCTTTCCTCCTTCAAGATGTGATTTAGCTAAAGAGGCAGAATTGACCCAACTAAGGAGATGCTCTTTGGCTAGAATACCTCCCTCCCTGAGTAAAGGATTTAAAATGAGAGGGAGAGAGTATTACACAAAATGGAGCACTAATTGCTAAAAGCTTTCATAACTTAAAAACAACCAAGAGTTAAGACATTTCCAAATGTTCACGATTAACATTTTTTTCTGGAGATGTAGAGCTGTAGTTTAGACTGAACCAGATAATCATAGCAAGACTAGTGAATTGTGTCACTGCCATGCCATCTTCCTATTTGGAAGTTGAACATTGAGTCGTTCTATGTTCCATGGTGTGTTCAGCGTGACATGTTCACACACTAGAGAGTTCAAAATTTTCCATTTTGTGCATCAAGTGTCTGCATCAGCCATGGTCTGAGGCGTAGATGTCAATCAGGGTTGTCCATGAACTACACTTTGGTCGATATGTCTCGGTTTATATTTTGCATTCTGTACCTATTGTAATGCTGCAGGAACGGGCAAATGTCACTTTCTGGTTTCAGTTTTAATGAGCTGTTTATATGCATTCTTCTGTTGTGATGTGCATCTTTAATAAGTAACCACATCATATCAAATTAGCTTAAAGAAAAAGAAAGCATATTGAATGAATGCAACACAGAGTATGCATTTCAATGAAGCAAACAGAATAAGTAGAGTACGAACCGGTTCCCAGTGGAAAGAGCTCAGGTTATAACTTCTCAAAACAGGTTGCATTATGACATGTTTCCTTTACTTTAGTAAATCCAATATCCTGGTGACGGCATTGCGCCAGAAAGGCTATTTCTCAAAGTGCTACAAGCAATCATGATGTTACGAGATTGTCCTCTAAGGTCACATGTCAAGTGCAGCATTGACAGTCTGGAGAGTGAAGATGCTGCCTCAGCATAATGCTGGATGATATCGTATATCATTATTTATGAATAATATGATTATTTCCGTGGCTTATAGGGGGAAAAAAATCAATAAGTGCATTGTGCATAAGTGAATGTTTTATATGTCAAGTGAAAGTTATTTTGCTCCAGGGCATTTATTTCAGATGACCTAATTTGATACATTTCCCAAGCGTTTTCTGTCCAGAATGTATAAGTTTATCTACCTGTCAAGTTGTTTTGGCCAGCCTTATTCTGGTCATGGGCTAATTACACATGCGGCACCTGTTAGCACTCCTGCTCGACAGAGAATGGTTCGGAAGCCAATTAAGGCATCCACAACTGCAGATTATCCTTCTCAGAACAAAAGCCAATGGTTCTCTGCCCGCTCAACACAGTCACCCACCAACCATGCGCAGGAAATGAAAAAAATGTCTTTCCTAAAGAATAATGAAAACGGGCAGTAAGGAGGCGCAGTGGTTAACACTGTTGCCTCACGGCGCTGAATACCCGGGTTCAATCTCGGCCCTGGCTCACTGTCCGTGAGGTGTCTGCACATTCTTCCCGTGTCTGCGTGGTTCTCACCCCCACAACACAAAGATTTTTAAAAAGAACATTGAAAACAAAATTCAACTTCCTTCTGGATGTGCGTGTGTGTATGTAAGGGGATGTTTAACAGCGATGGCTGGAGATATCACATACATTTCATTTTAGTTTACACTGAAACATCTTTGCCAGCTGTAATCTGCTCTAACCTCACCAGAACTAAGACAGATATTGGCTGGAAAACTGGAAGCCAGGATGCAATTTGGATTTGTAGCTCCTGATATTATGTTCATAAACCTGGGCTGGCTTGCAGACTCTGCCTGACACCCTCAACGCCATTGTTGTAAAGGGTGCCAGTTAGGGATCATAAACTTCCTACATTGGATGTTCAATGGCAGTGGCATAATGTTGGCTAGGGGGAATATTTTGTGAGATCAGGAAGACTAAGGGAGGATGTGAAGCTCCACTCAGAGTCTAAAGGGCAGTGATATTTTGGATCCTGAAGACTGGACTCGGTGTATCATTTTAATGTTTTACCCTTTGTAAGAGGGTGTGTATGCCAAAATTGGGAGAGCTGACTCATGGCTAGTCAAACAACAGCCTGATATTATCATATCAGGCAAGGTCCCTGCACCACTATTTCTGGGTATGTCCTGTTTCCTCGGTACAACATTTACAGCAGAGGCGGCACAGTGGTACACAGTCAGGAGAAATTTTCCCTGAGAGTCCTCAACACCAACTGCAGACTCCATGAAGCCTCATGGTACAGGATAAAGATGGCCAAGGAAACCTCCTGCTGATTACCACATACCGCTCCCCCTCAGCTGATGAATCAGTTCTCCTCCAACTTGAACACCACTTGGAGGAAGCACTGGGAATGACAAGGGTGAAGAATGTGCTCTGGGTGGGGAACTTCATTGTCCATCTACAGGAGTGGCTCATTCGCACCACCACTGACCGAACTGGCCGGGTTCTAAAGGTCATGGTTCCTGAACTGGGTCTTTGGCAGGTGCTGAGGGAACCAACAATAGGAAATCACATACTAGAGGATTATGAAGTGGGAGAACCCTGAACTTCCAGAACGTATCTAAAAGTGGGCTGCTGCTGATGAATTCTAAAGTTCACAATTCATCATCACTGCCGAAAGTTTACTCCACCATTTGTGGACCTGTAATGCTTAACTAGTATTTACAAAACTCAAATAGCACATTGAGTTAAAGAGGTATTTATCATTTGAAAGGAAATTGTTTGAAGTTGCAACATGTTGGCCAGAATTCTCCGGTCATTACAATTCAATTTTCACGCCGCCATGGCACCCCCAGCAGCAGGTTTCCCAGCGGCGTGGGCAGGCTTCAATGGGAAACTCCATTAACAAGGAGCGAGAGTATAGAATCCCAGTGCCAGCGAACGGCGTGTTGCCGAGAAACTGCAGGAATCGGAGAATCCAGCCATTGCCTTCCCTCGACAGGACACTATCAGTATTAAGAAATGTTGAGCAGGGAAGGTAATGTAATTCAAATCCTCCTATTTTACCCTGCTTGAGGTCATATTGAAAATGAGATTGTTCCATATTGATTTTTGCTCTGTTTCCTCATTAACTTTCTGCCATTTCCTAGAATCCTTTCTGCCTCCAAAATATTCATCGGAATGATAAGCAGTGTTGGAACTGGAAAGGTTTGTGCCTGGAAGCAATGAGATATAACAAATGAAAATCGATGTCAGAAGGTTATGGGTTCAAATGCCACTCTAGGGGTTTCAGCAATAAAATCCAGGCTGACACGCCTGAGCAATACTGAAGGAATGCTGCATGGTTGGACTTGCCGTCTTTGGATGAGACAATAAAGCAAGACCCCCATCTACCCTCGGAGATGGAGGTGAAAGATCCCACGGCACTATTTCAAAGAGCAAGTAAGTTACCTCATTGACAATATCCCAGATTGATTATCTGTGATTGATTATCACAGATTGATTATCGCGTTGCTGGTGTGGAATTGTATGAGTTTTGTGCAAATTAGCTGATGCATTTCCTACATTGTAACAGAACCTGTACTTAAAAAATATATTTGATGATGTCGCAAAGCTAGATGGAAGGGTGAGCTGTCAGGAGAATGCAGAGATCTTTCAGTGTGATTTGGGAAAGTTGAGTGAGTGGGCAAATGAATGGCAGATGCTGTACAATTTGGATAAGTTTGAGGTTACCACTTTGGTGGCCGAAAGAGGAAGGCAGATGATTGTCTGAATGGTTATAAATTAGGGTGGGGGAATGCGCAACGAGACCTGGGTGTCCTCATATATCAGTCACTGAAGGTAAGCATGCAGGTGCAGCAGGCAGTAAAGAAGGCAAACAGTATGCTGGCCTTCAGAGTGGGGGGATTTGAGTTCAGGAGCAGGGATGTCTTGCTGCAATTATACAGAGCCTTGGTGAGGCCACGCCTGGAATATTGTGTACATTTTTGGTCTCCCTATCTGAGGAAGGCTGTGTTTGCTGTAGAGGGAGTGCAGCAAAGATTTACCAGGCTGATTCCTGGGATGGCAGATGACGTGTAAGCAGCTGCCCGACAGTTTTGGCATAAATCTACATCTGTTAAATAATGCAGAAGGTGTGCTCCAACTGGGTCCTACATGGGTCAGATTGAGCATTAATGAATGGCAGAAGATGGAGGTTTCACTTAATTGGAGTAAGAGAGAAATAATTTGAATGTGATGCAAAATGAATGTCAATTGTGTGGGCCGTAATCTCTGGATGTGTTGTACGTTCCTGTGTTGTTTCAGTGCACGCTTTCAGCAAATTGTTAATCAAAATAATGAACTTCCAGCCAATCCCTCTGCTTAAAAAAAACCCGAACGACAATGACTGGTGTTTGATCCCAGGTCATCATCAAATTTGGATTGGATTGGATTTTGTTTATTGTCACGTGTACCGAGGTCCAGTGGAAAGTATTTTTCTGCGAGCAGCTCAACAGATCATTAAGTACATGAAAAGAAAGAAAAGGAAATACATAATAGGGAAACACAAGTTACACAATGTAACTCCATAAGCACCGGCATCAGGTGAAGCATACAGGGGTGTAGTGTTAATGAGGTCAGTCCATAAGAGGGTCGTTTCGGAGTCTGGTAACAGCGGCAAAAATGTTTTTGAGTTTGTTTGTGTGTGTTCTCAGACTTTTGTATTTTAAGACTTGAATATCTTTCCACCTTGAAAGAATTATAATGATACCAAACAAATACATTATTTTCATAACAGAAGCACAGGGTTGTAACTGGAATAACTTCCTCTGAAGAGGCCTATTCGTCCACATGGTTAAGTTCTGAATTTTAATTTGAGGCGGAATTTAATGGAAAATCCTAAATTTCTCAAGTGTGCTGAATAAATGGCTTCAGTCATTACTTTTACGGAGCTTCAGTAGCAGTTCAGTTGGTTTTGCAACAGAGCGAGAGTCTTCATGCAATACTAATTGGAGAGGAAGGCATATCTGAATTTAAGATTTTCATAAAGGTTTAAAAGAGATCTAAAAACTGACAGAAAGATCAGCCAGGCGTTGCGGTGAATCCGGTTCCAAGAATTGCTTTTAAGCGGAATCTCACGGGATTCATCTCCCAGCTTTGAACTGTAATTTTTCTTTTTTTCTCTTGTGCAAAATGCCAAATTCAAATTTGGCGATGAAAACTATTTCTTCTGCCTTACTACCCACCAAATTTTAATAGAAGCATTTCATGACTACAGTAGCATTGCATTTAGCTTTCAAACCGTTTGTCACATAGTTTATTCTGCTGCTCACCTTCTATTGGTACGATATCCACACAGACTAGCTAGCTGAGAAAATAAACATGCATTATGCATCGGTGATAGTGTTCAGAAGGATGCTTCACTTTTCCACCAATGTATCTATGTGCCCTTCATTGTTGCTGTGACATTGCTTCCTTCAGTTAAGAAGGCACAAGTTTGGCTCAAATTTTAAACTGGCATCGCATTTTGAAAATGTACCCTATCAAGGGGCTGGTTTAGTACAGTGGGCAAAATAGCTGGCTTATAATGCAGAGCAAGGCACCCGCGTATGGCGCCTGTCCGCACGGAGAATCGGCGAAGACGGCCGTAGCGGCGATTCTCCGATGGAGCAGGGATTCTCCGGGCCTGGATGGGCCGAAGTCCCGTTGGGGTGACCGGATGTCACTCCGGTGCCGTTCGAACATGCTATAAAACAGCATCAGTCGTACTGGCTGACGCTGCGGGAGGAGGTGGGTGACGGCGTGGAGCGGTCCTCGGGGGGGGGGGGGGGGGGGGGGGGGGGGGGGGGGTGACGTCATTGTGGGTGGGGAGCCCGGGAAGGTGAGCGGCCGTGTCTGCGGGTGGTTCGGGGGAGGCTGCCGGGAGTGGGGGTGGGGTGGTCCCACACATCCGCTGCCAGGGGTGTTGGGGGGGGGGGGGGGGGGGGGAGGCACACATCCGGGGGTGGGCAAGGAGCGGTGGGGTCGACAAAGGCTGCAGCTGCAGGTGGTGTGGCCATGGCAGGGCGGATCCAACAGCCAGACCCCATGACAGCGGACACGCGGCTGTCCACCCAACCCCTTCGCTGTCGCGTCGCAGGTGGCCCGCCATCCTGACCCCCCATCCTCCCACAAAACTGGCGGCACCAACCAGCGGGTAGGTCCAGGGTGGCACAGACGGCTGCCCCCCGGTGAGGGCAGTGCCACCAGACGGTGGCCCTGACAGGGGGACGGCTGACAGGTATCAGGGCACCGAGGGGGCAGGGGTGGGGATTGTGTTGGCAACCGGGCAGACCATGTAGCCCATGGCACCTTTCACCACAGGGGGGTATACCAATTTTGAAACCCAGGCCCAGTGGGAGCTGGAGCACGGGTCTGACAGGGAGGTGCCGAAGCCTGCTGTAGAGCAGCAGGCTATCGTGGGGCATGTGCAAGCTACCCAGGCCACAGGGTCACATGCCCGAGAGGCACAGGAGGAGCAACACGACGTGCGGGAGCCACAGCACGAGGATGCCGAGGGGGAGGAGGTGGAGGAGGAGGGTGTGCCACAGCCATGGAGGCGTCCAATGCGATAACGTGTGCACCGGCCCCGCATGCCCTTCGAGGACCTCCTGTAAAGGCATGCAGGAGGAGACTCCGGGTGAGCCGGGAGACCGTTACCCACATCTGCCACCTGATGGCACAACTGGCACCACGTGGGACCGGGGGTGGACATGCCCTCCCGGTGGCCGACAAGGTAACGGTCGCACTCAACTTCTTCGCGACGGGGTCGTTCCAGTCACCGAGTGGGGACCTGTCCGGCATCTCCCAGCCATTAGTGCACAGGTGCATCCGGGCCGTCACCGACGCCCTGTACGATATCGCGGACCGATACATACAGTTCCCTGCGGACCGCGCCCACCAGGATGCCCGCCGCTGTTGCCCGGATACCCATGGTGCAGGGGCGCGATCGATGGAGTGCACAGCACCATGTGGCCTATCTCGGAGGAAAGGGCCAGGTGCCTGAACAGGAAGGGTACAAACTCAATGAACGTGCAGGTGGTCTGTGACCACAGGATGACAATCATACACGTCTGCGCCAGGTACCCTGGCAGTGGGCATGACTCCTTTATACTCTCCCAATCGTTCAACCCGCCATGTTCGAGGGACACCCACCCTGCCTGCGGGGCTGGTTGCTGGGCGACAGGGGTTATCCGTTGCGGTTGTGGCTGATGACGCCTATACGGAGGCAACATACCGTCGCAGAACGCCGCTACAGTGATGCCCATGCAGCGACCAGGAGTGTGGTCGAGAGGTGCTTTGGCTACTGAAGAAGCGCCTGGACCTTTCTGGGAGGGGGGCCCTCCAGTACCCGTCGGAGAGGGTCGGCTGCATCGCCGTGGTCAGCTGCATCCCGCACAACATAGTCCAGCAGATGGGTGATGTGCTGGAGGAGGAGGAGGAGGACGGTCAGGATGAGGGGAACTCTTCTCCAGATGAGGGGGATGGCGAGGGGGAAGCAGATGCACGGGACATGGGGGATGGATGGCAACAGGAGGCTGCCCAGTGCAGCTGGCTGGGCCAGCAGGCATGGCTGCCGCTGGTAGCTGCACGTTTCGACAACCACACTGGGGGTCAGCAGTGATGGGCATGGGCACAGACAGCAGAGTTCGGCACCTCCCTCACCACCGACCACCCTCACCTCCCCCACCACTGACCACCCTCACCACCCCCACCACCGACCACCCTCACCTCCCCCACCACCGACCACGCTCACCACCCCCACCACCCCCACCCTCACCTCCCCCACCACCGACCACCCTCACCTCCCCCACCACCGACCACCCTCACCACCCCCACCACCCCCACCCTCATCTCCCCCACCACCGACCACCCTCACCTCCCCCACCACCGACCACCCTCACCTCCCCCACCACCGACCACCCTCACCTTCCCCCCCACCGACCACCCTCACCTCCCCCACCACCGACCACGCTCACCACCCCCATCACCAACCAGCCCCCCAACCCCCACCACCGACCACCCTCACCTCCCCCACCACCGACCACCCTCACCTCCCCCACCACCGACCACGCTCACCACCCCCACCACCAACCAGCCCCCCCACCCCCACCACCGACCACCCTCACCTCTCCCACCACCGACCACCCTCACCTCCCCCACCACCGACCACCCTCACCTCCCCACCACGTCACCCTCACCTCCCCCACCACCACATCACCCACATGCATACCACCCCTCCATGACACATTCACCCGCGGCACAACAGGATGGGGGGCACACGGTTGATGGTGTAAGCGGGTCTGGTGAAAGGCATGGAGAATGATGACAACCCGCCCCGCGATGGGCTCTGAGCCGTACATCGCTCGACAATGTCTGACTCAGGGCCATATCATCACCCACCACCTGGGTGGGCCCTGCACACGGCCCAGACACTGCATCCCATGGCCCTGTCGTATGGCTGGGGGCGGGTTGGCATGGGAGAACCATTGGGGGGGGGGGGACCGCACGTCACACACACGGGAGCTCAACTTCTATCGCAGCACCCCTCACACACACTGGCACACAATCTCCACCCCACCCCCGCACGCATTGGGCAGAATGGAGAGGCAGCTCACAAAGGTGTGGAATGTGTTTAACAACAGACTTCCTGTACATGTGCCCGAGCCCATTTAACTAATCTGTGCCCTGCACCCATGTTAACTTACTCATCTATGTCTACCTTTCTGGCCTTACAGGCCCTATGACTATGTCTCGGTGTCCCCCAGATGGTATAGCAGAACTGGAGGTTGAATCCTGTGATTCCTGCCCTGTGACTAGGGTCCCCTTTGGCGGCCATTTCATGGGGCAGACCGGCCTGAATGGGCCAGGCTACACCTCGGGCAATTGGGATGGCATGGTGCCACCCTGATCTGCCCTCTGTCTATCAGATGCACCAGGGACGGGGGGGGGGGGGGGGGGGGGGGGGGGGGGGAGTCCGAGGTGGCATGGGGTTCCGGCACCCCCCCCTGCAGAGGGACCCGGAACGGGCCCCAGCACCTCCTCCTCCCTCTGGATGCCGGTGGCCTCCGGGGCTCTCCATGGGATGGGGGTGCGAGCAGATCCAGCATCCGGGGCATCACCATCATCTGGCGCTGCCAATCCTGGAGGCCCGCACTGGTATCGACCAGGATCTGGACATCCACAGCCATGGAGCTCAGGGAGTTCGCCATCTGTGTCTTGCTTTGTACAACGCCAGCCATCACCAGGGCAATGGCTTTGATGCTCTCAGCGATGGCCTGCTGGGACTGGACCATGGCCTGCTGGGACTGGGCCATGGCCTGCTGAGACTGGGCCATGGCCTGCTGGGACTGAGCCATGGCCTGCTGGGACTGGGCCATGGCCTGCTGAGACTGGGCCATTGCCTGCTGAGACTGGGCCATGGCCTGCTGGGACTGCGCCATGGCCTGCTGAGACTGGGCCATGGCCTGCTGAGACTGGGCCATGGCCTGCTGAGACTGGACCATGGCCTGCTGGGACTGGGCCATGGCCTGCTGAGACTGGGCCATGGCCTGCTGGGACTGGACCATGGCCTGCTGGGACTGGGCCATGGCCTGCTGGGACTGGGCCATGGCCTGCTGAGACTGGGCCATGGCCTGCTGAGACTGGACCATGGCCTGCAGAGACTGGACCATGGCCTGCTGGGACTGGGCCATGGCCTGCTGGGACTGGGCCAGGTTGTTGAGCGTCTCTGCGATGTTCAGCTGGCCCTGGCTCATGGCTGCCTGTGAGACGGCAGCCCTGTCCTGGACCTCGGAGGCCACGTGCACAGAGAGCCCCAGGCCCTGCAAACTCAGTCCCATGCCCGACACTGTTGTCACCTGCACCATTTCCTGCTCCTGGATGTGGATGTACTCCTGCACTTGCGTCTGCAGGTGCTGGAAACTGGCTGCTACACCCCTGGGTCCCTGACTGCATATGGGTGGGCGGGGGAACTCCAGGAACCCAGGACCCGTCTGGGCGGCAGGTGTTTGCCAGGGCTGGGCTGCCCTCCGACCGTCCGGCCCCTCGGCTGCTCCTACCTCCACCTGCTGTACCGGAGCGGCTGTGTGGTGCTCACCAGTTACTGTCCCAGAAGCCTCACCACTAACATGGCCAACTGAGGTGAGAGTATCTGGGGTGGCGGAGGGTGCAGGGGACAACTGTGATGCAACCTCGGTGTCTTCATCGGACCTGGGGTTGGGAGTACCCTGAGGTGCCGTGTCCGTCCCCTCCATGGTGGTGTCGTGTTGTGTTCTATCATGTCTGTCTGTGCCCTGTGTATTGGTGCCCTGTGTATTGGTGCCCTGTGTATTGGTGTCCTGTGTGCCGGTGCCCTGTGTATTGGTGTCCTGTGTATTGGTGCCCTGTGTATTGGTGTCCTGTGTGCTGGTGTCCTGTGTGTTGGTGTGTTCCCCTCAGCCCTCTCAACAGAGTCCCTGAGGGCTGGCCATCCAGGTGCTGGCCGGGGGCGGTGTCAGCCTGATGCGCCCGGTTGGTCAGCGTCGGCTGGCTACCCAGGCGCTGGATGCGGGCGGTGTCCTCCAGGTGCTCCAGTTCGGTCACCACGTGGCCCTGCAATACACCATCATCGTTCGGCAGGTGGAGGGGGTGTGGGTCGTGGTCAGTGTGAGGGGGGGGTGCTGAGGGGAAACGGCTGAGGGGAGTGCTGAGGGGGGAGGGCTGAGGGGGAGGGCTGAGGGGAAAGGGTTGAGGGGAAAGGGCTGAGGGGGGAGGCCTGAGGGGAGAGGGCTGAGGGGGGAGGCTGAGGGGAGAGGGCTGAGGGAGAGTGCTGAGGGGAGAGGGCTGAGGGGAGAGTGCTGAGGGGAGAGGGCTGAGGGGAGAGGGCTGAGGGGAGAGGCCTGAGGGGGGAGACTGAGGGGAAAGGGCTGAGGGGGGAGACTAAGGGGAGAGGGCTGAGGGAGAGTGCTGAGGGGAGAGGGCTGATGGGGGAGGGGGCAGGCAGGGGGGGATCTCACTTGGTGGCGCACCCCCGATCTCGGCATGGGCAATCCCCTGGTCCTCAGGTGCACCGGCTATGTCCAGTGTCCTCTGCTTGTGCACGTTGAGGGGCCGCAAGTCAGGTTCACCCCTCCGGTGCGGGCACACACTCGCTGGTTATGGGCGCTCTTCTCCTGGGGCGGGGGTGTCTGATCCGATGCATGCGGTTAGATCTATGTCGGCATGGGTGCACAGGGCACACGGCCAACTGGGCTTGTATGGGTGGCTGCAGCCATGCGGGTCACGGCTGTGGTTGTACCGTCCCCCTGGGAGGGGGTGGGTGTTACACATGTGGGGGGTGGGGGGGGGGGGGGGGTGGGGGGGGGGGTGGTGCCCTGAGTACATTGCTGGGTACTCACCCTGGCTGCCCTCAGTAGGTCGTTGAGCTTTTTGCGGCATTGCTCGCCAGTCCTGGGTGTCACCGTGATGGCACTGACGGCCGCGCTCACCTCCCTCCACAGACGCGGACCATGTTGGGTGGGACCCTCTGGCCGGGTTCAGGGTACAGACGCCCCCTCCTCTCCTCGAGGAGTCTGTTCATCAATTGCATGCTTTACACAAATAATCTTTCAGCTTTTGCCGCCAACGGGCAGCATTTCAAGAGATTTCCTCCCAATACCTACTTGGCTAATGCGCACCTGTTGTAGATTCTTCAGTGAAACAACCTTGAACCACACATGGTGACCATCCTCACTTTATCACATCTGCTACTTTCCAATCCTATGTAAGATTCCAACCCAAATTATTCCATAAAGAACTTTTCTTTGAGTACATTATAATAATAATAATCTTTATTGTCACAAGTAGGCTGACATTAACACTGCAATGAAGTACCTGTGAAAAACCACACAGCCGCCATATTCCGGCACCTGTTCAGGTACACAGGGAGAATTCAGAATGTCCAATTCACCGAACAGCACGTCTTTCGGGACTTGTGGGAGGAAACCGGAGCACTCGGAGGAAACCCACGCAGACACGGGGGGAACGTGCAGACTCCGCACAGACTGCAATATTAAAAGAAAAAGTTAGTGAAGCCAAATACAGTCTTTCATGCCATTGTGATGTCACGGTGCCGGGGTGGGGGTGGGGGGGAAGGGTAGTGGGGACGGTCACAAACCAAGATCGGGCGAGCACAAACTCCCTTTTGGCCCTTTAACGAGATTTAGTACCATAACGTGATTTACACCTACGGTGAACGGGGTTGTTAGATCTTGCCCGATGAGGGAAAGGGGTTTATATACACCTAACTGATTATTTAGTGGAATGTAAAAATGAGCAATTGCAGAAAAACATTGTAATGTTCAGACCCCCACGTGTTCAAGGAAATTCCCTTCACAGGGCGACTTTATTTGTAACCTTTATCGTGAGTGTTTATTGGATGATGCTTATTGCATCTTCTGCCCGATCCTCCCTCTGCCTTTCATTTCATGTATAATTGGGTGGTGTGTACAGCGGTTGGCCAATCTGATGCTAGTCATTAACACTAGGGGCAGACTCCGCAAAGACAGTCAGTGACCCAAGTCGGGAATCGAACCCGGGCCCCTGGTGCTGTGACGTAACAGTGCTAACCACTATGCTACCAAGCTCCAAGGGGGCTCAGACAAGTGGGTAACCTTCCTTTAGTTGGAGGGGAGGGTTCTCCTTATGTATGGTGGGAGGAGAGGCCCGAGGACAGTGTAGTGGGGGGAGTCCCGAGGTGGGGTGTTCCTGATCACCATGGGGGGATTTTGAACTTTGGTGAGGAGTTCCTGATCTCCGTGGGGTGGGGGGGCTACTTATATGTATCTTTGAGATCGGGATGCCCCAATCTCATAATCCCGGTGTTGCCAGATTATTTATGCCCCACCCTCCCCCAGCTGGCTGTGTGATCACCAGCAGCAATTTGAAGTTGCACAGAGCAGGGTGGCACGATGGCCCAGTGGTTAGCACTGCGGCCTTGCAGAGCCAAGGACCCGGGTTCGATCCTGGCCCCAGGTCATTGTCTGTACGGAGTTTATACATTCTCTGCGTGCGTCCCACAACCCAAAGATGTGCAGGTTTGGTGGATTGGCCATGCTAAATTGCTCCTTAATTGGAGAAATTAAAAACAAGGAAGTTGTACAGAGTGCTGTTTAATCAGGTGAGAAAAGGTACCTGTGAAGCTGCCGGGTTTCACACAACTCTTCTCACCATTTTTTGTCCCTTGTGCCATTTAAGAGCATGACTATTAATTTAAAAGCCTTCTATCTGTGTGTATTTCTAACAAGCAAATTAGATCAGAATGCCGGTCAGGCAATGCCTCCTGAGGATAATCGCATCTCTTGAGACAGTTTTATTTGCAAAACTGTCATTGCAGAATCTAACCGCCTGAGGCAGCAGTTTGTTGATTTTCCTCACGCTTCCACAATAAATGGTCAAAAATCTGTGTGAGCAGATTGAAGGGGGTTCTGCTTCTCCAGATCCGAGCTGTGAGGAAAGCTGCTGGTATTTTCTTCAGCAGAGTGCTGAACAACAACCAAACAACCCACTCTTCCCGTACCAGCCTCCCCGAACAGGTGCCGGAATGTGGCGACTAGGGGCTTTTCACAGTAACTTCATTTTGAAGCCTACTCGTGACAATAAGCGATTTTCATTTCATTTCTTGCCGTGACCTTCATCCCTTTTGGCTCAAGTTCAAATCCAGTACAAAAATAAAATATCAATTTGCTCCTCCCGTCTGACAGCAGTTAGTGTCGGATCTCTATAATATTGCCAGAATGATTAGAAGGAAAAATGGATGACATAATATAGACAATTAATTTGATGGCAAACATCAGATAAATCTTTGCATTGCTTAACAATAAATTGTAAACTTGCATTTATGGAGCATCTCTCAGGACATCCCAAAATACTTTACAAACAATTAAATACATTTTAATTGCAGTCACTCTTTTGCAGGAAGTAACCAATTTGTGCGCCACAATCTCACACACTCAGCAATGGGATAAATGACCAGATGATACATTTAAAGAGATGGTTGGGAGATAAATGTTGGCCAGTAAAATCCCAGTTCCAAAGAAGGGTCATATGGACTCAAAATGTCAAATGTTTTCTTTCCACAGATGCTGCCAGGTGTATTTGAGCTTTTCCAGCACTTTCTGTGTTCATTCCAGTTCCCACCAAGGTTTGTCAATTTTAGTCACCAATCTAACCAATTCAGCAAATTGAAATGAGTGGAGAAAGTTACTAATTACAAATGGTGCTGCAATTCAATAATTATAAGTTGTGACTTTCCACTCCTTCTCTGTCCCCAAAACAGGACACAAGTGATTGTGTTTCGACTCATGAGGCAAAACAGAAAAAAATAGTTAAGTAACAGATCAGATAGGGCAGGGTCAGGGACTTTGTTTGAAAGGAAATGTTCAGACATGTAATGGAAATAGATTTTGCACCTCCTCCTTATAAATAAAGTTGCCTTAGTCCCTGATGACCATCAGCTGCTTTTCCATTTGAGGGGGAGAGCTGACTGGTGGTGATTTAACCTGAAGATCACCACACCTCAGACAAGGGTTAGAAGGAGAACCTTCATGAATAATTTCAGCCAGTACAGGACTTGAACCAACCCTGATTGGTTCTCCCTCTGCATCACAAACCAATTGTACAACCAACCGAGCTAAAAGAGACTCCTCATTCAATCTAATCAGCACATTAGTACTTTAAGGACAACACTCACGTACTAAACACTCTTTTCAGGTGAGGCAGTGTTTCACCTGCACCTCCTTCAATCTGCTCCTAATGTGGTCTACTCTACATTGGAGAGACTAAACACAGACTGGGTGACCGCTTTGCAGAACCCCTCCAGTCCATCCACAAGCAGGACCCAGACCTTCCTGTCGCTGCCATTTCAACTCACTGTCCGACTCTCCCATCCACATGTCTATTCTTGGCCTGCTGCAATGTTCCAGTGAAGCCCAGCGCAAACTGGGGGGGACAACACCTCATCTTCCAATTAGACACGTTACAGCATTCCGGACTGAACATTGAGTTCAACAACTTCGACTGTGAACTCTCGCCTCCAAGTTCACTGCATTGTTATTTCTATCAATTTATTTTCATTTCTTCCATCCATCTGTTTTTTCTGTCTCCCCTCCCTCCCCTCCACTTCACCCCACTGGGGCCATCTATTCCCTGTTCCAAGTTGTTCGTTGACATATTGCTTACTTTTGTTCTGTCATGAACACATTTTGAAGTGTACCACTTCTTGTCCATGATCATCACCATTTACAATATCTTTGTCTTTTTTTCCCACAACATCTTTGTCAATCTCTCCCTGGCCTCCACCTATCACTAGCTCTCTGATAATTTCTAGTGTTGCTGAAATGGCTCCTGGATGTTTGAGTACAATTTACAGTCCCCAGAATTAATTTGTTTCAGAAACCCCATAAATAATGATCCTGGAGTCCGCATGTCGGACAGAGAGGTGAATACTGAGCCTGAAGGAATGTTGAAAATTGGTGGGGGTGGCTGTTGTGGGCAAGGATTTGAAAGTGGGGATACAGGAAACAGAGCGTTGGCATAAATGGGCCTTTTTTCAGTTGGTAAAATGTAATGAGTGGAGTCACGCAAGGGTCAGAGCTGGACCCTCAACATTTTACAATTTATATCAATTACTTGGATGCAGGGACTGAAGATATGAAAAATAAAAATGAAAATCGCTTATTGTCACGAGTAGGCTTCAATGAAGTTACTGTGAAAAGCCCCTAGTCGCCACATTCCGGCGCCTGTCCGGGGAGGCTGGTACGGGATATGGTTGCTAAATTTGCGATTACACATCGATCTGGAAAATGGAGTAGAATCATAGAATCACTACAGTGCAGAATGAGTCATTCGGCCCATCGAGTCTGTACCTCTGAAAGGGTACGCTATCTCGGGTCAGACCCCCACCCTATTCCCTTAACCCAGTAACCCCGCCTAATCTAACCTTTAACCTATTGGACACTAACGGGCTGGTTTAGCTCACTGGGCTAAATAGCTTGCTTTTAAAGCAGACCAAGCAGGCCAGCAGCACGGTTCGATTCCCGTGCCAGCCTCCCGGACAGGCGCCGGAATGTGGTGACTAGGGGCTTTTCACAGTAACTTAATTGAAGCCTACTCACGGTAGCATGGTGGTTAGCATCAATGCTTCACAGCTCCAGGGTCCCAGGTTCGATTCCCGGCTGGGTCACTGTCTGTGTGGAGTCTGCACGTCCTCCCCGTGTGTGCGTGGGTTTCCTCCGGGTGCTCCGGTTTCCTCCCACAGTCCAAAGATGTGCAGGTTAGGTGGATTGGCCATGCTAAATTGCCCGTAGTGTCCTAATAGTAAGGTTAAGGGGGGGGGAGTTGTTGGGTTACGGGTATACGGGTTACGTGGGTTTAAGTAGGGTGATCATTGCTCGGCACAACATCGAGGGCCGAAGGGCCTGTTCTGTGCTGTACTGTTCTAAAATACTCGTGACAATAAGCGATTTTCATTTTTCATTTTCAAGGGGCAGTTGATCATGGCCAATCCACCAAACTGGCACATCTTTGGACTGTGGGAGGAAACCGGAGCACCCGGAGGAGACCCACGCACACATGGGGAGAAAGTGCAAACTCCACACAGTCACCCGAGGCCAGAATTGAACCTGTGTCCCTGGAGCTGTGAGGCAGCAGTGCTAACCACTGTGCCACTGTACGATGCGGGAAAATGTGAAATTGTCCATTTTGGTAGGAAGGATAAAAATGAAGCCTTTTTACTAAATGGCGGAAGATTGCCCAGGTCTGAGATTCAGAGTGATATGGGTGCCCTGGTGCATAGAATCATATAATTTACAGTGCAGAAGGAGGCCATTCGGCCCATCGAGTCTGCACCGGCCCTTGGAAAGAGCACCTTACGTAAGCCCATACCTCCACTTTAACCCCATAACCCCACCAACCTTTTTTGGACACTAAGGGAAATTTAGCATTGCCAATCCACCTAACCTGCATGAATCACAAAAAGTTAGTATATAGGTACAATAAGTAATTAGGAAAGCTAATAGAATGTTATCATTTATTGCAAGGGGAAGTGAATACAAAATCAGGTACCCTGTGCTCCAACTGTACAGGCCATTGGTGAGGCCACATCTGGAGTATTGTGCACAGTTTGGGGCTCCTTATTTAAGGAAGGGTATAAATGAATGAGATGCAGTTCAGAGAAGGTTTATTAAACTAATCCCAATGCAAAGGTTATCTTATGAGGAAAGACTCAACAGGCTGGGCTTGTATCCGCTAGAATTTGGAAGAGTGAGAGGTGACTTGATTGAAACATAAGATCTTGAGGGGTGGATGTGGAGAGGAGATTTCCTATTGTGGGGGGGATCTAGAACAGAAGGTCACTATTTAGAAATAGTGGGTCATTTAAGACAGAGATGAGGAGATTTATTTCTCTCTCAGAGGGGAGTGAGTCTTTCGAACTCTCGTCCTCAAAAGGCAGTAGCAGCAGAGTCTTTGAATATTTCTAAGGCAGAACTAGATAGATTCTTGATAAACAAGGAGGTGAAAGGTTAGCGGGCTAGGCAGGAGTTTACAATCAGATCAGCCACGACCTTGTCGGATGACAGAGCAGGCTCGAAGGGCCGATTGGCCTCCTCCTGCTCCTGGTTTATATGTTTCTATGTTCACAACGATGTGGTAGGGGGAGCTGGCAGTAGGATGACAATACACATTCATGATCTGGAAGAATGAACTGAAGGCACTGTTGCTAAGTTTGCAGATGGTACAAAGATCTGTAGAGGGACAGGTAGCATTGAGGTAGCGAGGGGGCTGCAGAAGGATTTGGACAGGCTAGGAGAGTGGGCAATGAAGTGGCAAATTAAATACAATGTAGAAAAGTGTGAGGTTATGCACTTTGGAAGGGGGAATTTAGGCATAGACTATTTTCTAAATGGGGAAATGCTTAGGAAATCAGAAGCACAGAGGGACTTGGGAGTCCTTGATCATGATTCTCTTAAGGTTTACGCGCAGGTTCAGTCGGCAGTTAGGAAGGCAAATGCAATGTTTGTATTCATGTCAAGAGGGATAGAATACAAGATCAGGGATGTACTTCTGAGGCTGCATAAGGCTCTGGTCAGACCCCAGCAGTTCTGGGTCCTGTATCTAAGGAAGGATGTGCTGGCCTTGGAAAGGGTCAAGAGGAGGTTCACAAGAATGATCACTGGAATGAAGAACTTGTTGTATGAGGAACGGTTGAGGACTCTGGGTCTGGACTTGTTGGAGTTTAGAAGGATGAGGGGGGATCTTATTGAAACTTAGAGGATACTGCGAGGCCTGGATAGAGTGGACATCGAGAGGATGTTTCCACTTGTAGGAAAAATGAGAACCAGAGGACACCATCTCAGACTAAAGGGACGATCCTTTAAAACAAAGATTAGGAGGAATTTCTTGAGCCAGAGGGTTATGAATCTGTGGAAGTCTTTGCCACAGAAGGCTGTGGAGGCCAAATCACTGAATGATTTTAAGACAGATAGATAGGTTCTTGATTAATAAGAGGATCAGGGGTTATAGGGCAAAGGCAGGAGAATGGGGATGAGAAAATATCAGCCATGATTGAATGACGGAGCAGACTCGATGGGCCGAGTGGCCTAATTCTGCTCCTATGTCTTATGGTCTGACGGTCTAAGAGTACGAATCATGACGACATTTAATTACGAAAGTGAGATTAGGAATTTCACAAAAATGTTGATCGGGGGAAATGGCCTGTAGCTCTTTTGGGGGAAATGGCCTGTAGTGAAAGGAAAAGAGTTTGAAATTGGTCTCAGGAAAACAAAGAGTTTTTTTCTGGGTTGGAATGTTGGTATTGATTGTGAGCCTGTGTGGCCTGATGAAAAGCCAGATTGCCCATACATTCCTGTACTGCAGGCTGCAGACCACACACCTGAACCCCTGTGTAGTGACAGTGAACACCTTATTTGTGCGTGGGGTGCTGTTACCTAGAGGGCTACAGACCAAGAGCTGGGTGGCGAAATCAGCAAGAGTGGTTCTTTCTTAGAACAGGGCGCTCGGTGGCACAGTCGTTGGCACTGCTGCCTCACAGCTCCAGGGATCCGGGTTCAAATCCGGCCTCGGGTGACTGTCTGTGTGGAGTTTGTATGTTCTTCCCGTGTCTGCGTGGGTTTCCTCCGGGTGCTCTGATTTCCTCCCGCAGTCCACAGATGTGCAGGTTAGGTGGATTGGCCATGCTAAATTGCCCCTAAGTGTCCCAAAGGTTAGATGGGGTTCCTGGGATACGGGGATAGGGTGGAGGCGTGGGATTAAATAGGGTGCTCTTTCAGAGGGCTGGTGAAACACGATGGGCCAAATGGCCTCCTTCTGCACTGTAAATTCTCCGATTCTCTGATTTTCAATGGGAGCAAATCAGGAACAAGGGACGGTGGGGAGCATCTCTGTATAATTTTATTCACAGAAATATAAACACTGTTGTTCTGTGCTGGAAAAAATCTAAAGCCTAAAACCTTTAATGGAAAAACACTTTCAGTAAAATTAATTTGAGGATTCAGTAGTTGTACATTTATTTTCTGTGATTCATGTCCAAGGACACACACATCTCTCGAAAACTAATATTTACCAATAATCGAGCTTCGAAAGAGCCACTCTGCTTTGCTGTTCTTCCTACCAAAGTGGAGAAATTCGCATTTCCTCAAATGTTACACCTAATGTCAGCTTCTTGGCCAGTCACTCCTGCCCGATAGTTAAATGATACATGGGGTGAAGAGTTTGGAAGATTCATCCTGAGTGAGAAACAGCTGGACATACATTCAGATTTCTTGCTGTTGGCACCTTATTTGACTGGCGGGTGTTTCTTGACTGTGAGCTGCATATGCTACCTGTCAGTGTGCCTGACAGAAGACATATCAACTATTCCCATTTCTTAAGAGTGCAGATGTTCCCAGAAAATAATCAATCAACCGACTGTCAAATATGCAAGGTCATCGAGGCTCTTTTATGCATCACCGGCCCTCTGTGTGTTTCTCTTATAAAAATGAGGCAACAGCTCTCGGGGAATCATTTCTAAAACACGAACCCAATGGCATTATGCCCAAATGTTTCCAATCGCAAGCAGGCACAAAACGACGTTCTGCTCACCATTCAACCAAAGATTTGTTCACTTGAACAGCGATATTCAGGCTTTGATCACACAGTGGGGAGTGGCGGCATCTGTTCGGTATGTTGTCTGAACAGGTCTCGCAAATTGGAAAGCTGCAGACCAAGAAATTGATTCATAAACTGGCCAAGCAAGAGGTGGGCCCAAAAGGTCTACATCGAGAGACAAAGCCAGTCATAGCTACACAGGTCCTGTGTCAATTTCATTAACTTCCCTTTATTGAAGTTACTCTGCTGTATCATGTTCATAAAATATAGGTGTGGAAGTTGGCCATTTGGCTCATCGGATCTGCTCCGCCGTTTGATCATGGCTGATATATTCCTCACCCCCATTCTTCTGCCTTTTCCCCGTAAACCCTGTTCTTCATATTAATCAAGAAATCCCCTTGTTGATCGTGAACACCATATTACGTACACCAAGCATTGCCCAGCATCTCTGACTTTGTCTATATAAATGTTACTGGAACATACCTCGCCATTCACCTGAGGAAGGAGCAGTGCTCTGAAAGCTAGTGATTGAAACAAACCTGTTGGACTTTAACCTGGTGTTCTAATCTGGGAAACAATTGAGGTCAGTACAGGGGTGATGGGTGAATAGGAATTGGTGGGAATTAGGACACAGAACGGCAGGTCTTTGTATGAATGAATTTGAGTTTATGGAAGGTGAAAGAAGTGATGGATTACAAGGTAGCACCCGAACAACAACATGCTACTTTATTTAATCCAATCATTGACATTTTTCAACCTTTGCAACATCTTTCACTGGACTTTGCTAATTGCTTAGGTTTAGAAATCTGCACATATGTATATTGAGTGGAACAGATGCTGTGGCTAATATGAAAGTGTAGGCAGTTGTAAAGTCACATTCGGAGCCATGTACTGAAATGAAAATATCCGTTTTACAGGTCACACTGGACACAATACCCATTGTTTTGTTGCCTTCAGCTCTTAGGCAATTTTACTTTATTTTTCTTTCTTCTCCCAACAGTGTGCCAGTGTAAGAATGAATTAAAACATTTGTCCAACTAAAGTCATCAAGTGCAGTCCTTCAGAGCGTTACTGAGATTGGGTTTGGGAGCCTGGAGCTGGACTGGGATGAGCCCAGAGGTACAAATTACATGAAATAGTATTAACCCCAGAGAGCAAACAATCGCAGGCATTTATCCAGCAGCAAATGAGAAATAATAAAATGTCAGACAGAAGGCAGCGATGCTTGTAGTGGCTTACCACACAGTAAATGCAGAGGGGGACAGAAGTTGTTTGTACTGTTTTGATAGTCTTATTCAGTGCACAAATAGACAATCCATAGCATTTTCTCTGCTTATAATAAGGTCCTTGTTGGGGTTTATGTTACATGGTGACCCCAATCTAAAATGATCTTTCAGAGATCCAGGATCAACAGTCATTAAATTAAACTTTACATTGGGTGATTATAAGAATAAGCTGCAACACACTATCGCTCCATAATATGATCACGAGAGTTTTTGTAAACTCACAGATTTGGGAGAAATAACTGACAACATGACTCCATTGGTTATCAAAGACTCCATTGTAGAGAGAAATCCATGTGACAAAAATATTTGTGACAGAAATTCCGCGGGCAAGAGGAGCATGTGAACCTTGACTTTAAATAATTCAAAAGTTGCATGTTGCAGGGCAGCACAGTAGCGCAGTAGGTTGGCCCTGCTGTCTCACGGCGCCGAGGTCCCAGGTTCGATTCTGGGTCACAGTCCGTGTGGAGTTTGCCCATTCTCCCCGTGTTTGCGTGGGTTTCGCCCCCACAACCCAAAGATGTGCAGGCTAGGTGGATTGGCCATGCTACATTGCCTCTTAATTGGAAAAAAATAATTGGGCACTCTAAACTTATCAAGAAAAAAGTCACATGTTGCATCAGTGATTCTTCAGGCACTGAATATTTATCCAGTGGTGAAGAAAGAGAATCAATTAACATTGTGTATGGACAGACATAGAAATAGCAAACGGATTCGAACAGAAGGGTCTTTCAGGATATTAATAATTAGAATGTGTGAAATTAAAGCATTTGCAATATTTACTTTTGTACATTATTCAGGGAGAATCAAATTCTACTTTTTCTGCAACCAATGACCAAGGCATATTATGAACACCAAGATGCCAGAAGGTTGATTTAGATTGACAGCTTCTATTTATATACCCTTGTTTGGAATCTTAACACCCCAGGACAATGACAAACCACTTATACTGGAAATGAGCATTGCTGTTTAGGGATTCCGCTTCGGAGTTGAAGGTGAAATCAAATTCTAATTACTACAGGTCAATCCCTGAGGTTATCCTGATCACCAAAGAACAGGAGCATTTTCTTGTATTCAGCTGCCATGACACAGTTGTGGGGATGAAGGGTTCTTTCTGCAAATGAATGATAAACGGTCTGGAGGAGATGGCGCAGTGAGTGATTTTCGGAGAACCATGGAATGGTTCCAGAACAGAGAGAAGCCATTGACCCATCTTGTTCATGCTGGCCGTCCGAAGGTGCAATTCAGCGAGTGCAGCTTCCCTGTCTTCTCCCTGTAGCCCTGTGCATTCTTCCTTTTCAGATAATAATCCATTTCGCTCTCGAAAGCCTCAATTAACCCATAAGCTCAGGCGGTGAATTCGAAATCCGGAAGTCTTGTTGTGTATAAACATTTCTCCTCATTTTACCATTTCTTACTTTGCCAATTATATTAAATCTGTGTCCTGTGGTTCTCAATCCTCTCACAAGAAGGAACAATTTGTCCCTTTCTACTCTGTCTAGACCCTTCATGATTTTGTATGTTTCTTTCAAATCTCCTCGCAATCTCCTTAGAACAGTGAGAGGAGATCTCATAGAAACTTACAGAATTAGAACATAGAATATAGAACAGTACAGCACAGAACAGGCCCTTCGGCCCTCGATGTTGTGCCGAGCAATGATCACCCTACTCAAACTCACGTATCCACCCTATACCCGTAACCCAACAACACCCCCCTTAACCTTACTTTTTAGTACACTACGGGCAATTTAACATGGCCAATCCACCTAACCCGCACATCTTTGGACTGTGGGAGGAAACCAGAGCGCCCGGAGGAAACCCACGCACACACGGGGAGGATGTGCAGACTCCGCACAGACAGTGACCCAGCCGGGAAACGAACCTGGGACCCTGGAGCTGTGAAGCATTTATGCTAACCACCATGCTACCGTGCTGCCCATCAGGGATCTAACAGGATCCCATCTGCCCATCTAACAGGATTAGACAGGGTAGATTCAGAAAGAATGTTCCCGATGGTGGGAGGTCTAGAATTGGGGTCAGAGTTTGAGGACAAGGGGTAAACCCTTTGGGACTGAGGTGGGGATAAATTTGTTCACCCCGAGAGTGGTGAATCTGTGGAATTCACTACCACAGAAAGTAATTGAGGCCAAAACGTGTAATTTCAAGAAGGAATTGGATAGAGCTCTTGGGGCTAACGGGATCGAGGGATATGGGGGGAAGGCGGGATCAGGGTATTGAACTTGATGATCAGCCATGATCATAATGAATGGTGGAGCAGGCTCGAAGGGCCGAATGGCCACCTCCTGCTTCTATTTTCTATGTATGTTTCTATGTGGGTAGCAGACTTCAGGACCACCCACATCAGCTACAACCCCCATCTCGGAATGCCCCCACATCCACCCCACCCCCACGCTCCCCCTCCCTCAAATACCCTGAACTGGCCAGTGGGCTCTGTCCACTTAGACTCCCTGTTTCTAGGTGGGCACAGTGGCGCTCACCTCCTTTATCCCTCTCGAGGGCATGGCGCCTGGTTCTCATTTTTAAAAGGCAGTCGTAATGTGCGGCAGCGTGATGTCGCACAGTGGGTGAGAAGATTCAATAGGGGCTGAAGTTGCAACGCTAACCATGCTAAATAATGGATTCAAAATCATGTTATCAGGGAGGGCCTGGGAAGATCCCGACAGCACAAAACCCAATTATGGCCTTGTGCGAGATTTAGCAGCCATTCCTGGATTTGCACCCACAGCTATCGTGACCGCTTCATCCCTTCCACAGACTCTATTACTCTGACTCCCCAATTCAGGAGCAGATTACAAGGAAATCATTCCCAACCTTGCTCAGGTGAGGCCCATTGGCCATCACCCCAGTGACGCAGGAATCGAAAGCCCACCCTCCTGCACCAACTTTCTCTCCACAGGCTTACCTGCTTTGTCCTCCTATTTCTATAATCATTGACACATCTATGGGAAGTGACTCAAGGAATTGCTGGAGGCTGCATATATTCATCCGCGGAGACCCATTCTCTGCAAACAGAAGGGACATGTTCAAGCCGTGTACCTTTATTGAATTACCCAGGAACTTGGTGAGTCTGTAGCTCTGCATTGCTTTCTCCATTGTGATACCTCAACCAATTAGATTCAATTAGCCAACCAATCAGTCCCCTTTTCTCCTGTAAGGTAAATTTTTGTAATTGTTTGAACTTTATAATAAAAAACAAATCATTTTTACAGGAAGTGGACATTGGTGGATAGGCCAGCATTAGTAGCCCATCCCTAATTGGTGGAGAACTGCCTTCTTGAACCGCTGCAGTCCATGTGGTGTAGGTACACCCACTGTGCTATTCGGGAGGGTGTTCCAGAGTTTTGACCCAGTGACAGTGAAGGAACGGTGACAGATTTCCAAGTCAGGGTGGTGAGTGACTTGGAGGGGAAGTCCCAGGTGATGGAGTTCCCTTGCTGCCCTTGTCCTTCTAGATGGTAGTGGCCGTGGGTTTGGAAGATGTTGTCTACGGAGCCTTGTTACATTCCTGCAATGGATCTTGCAGATGATACACACGGCTGCCACTGTTCGTCAGTGGTGGAGGGTTTAAATGTTTGTGGGAGGGGGAACAATCAAGCGGCTGCTTTGTCCTGGATGGTATTGATTGTCTTGAGTGTTGTTGGAGCTGCACTCAGCCATGCAAGTGGAGAGTATTCCATCACATTTCTACTTGTGCCTTGTAGATGGTGGACAGGCTTTGGAGAGTCAGCAGGTATGTTATTCATTACAGGATCGATGCTTCTGACTTGCTCCTGTAGCCACAATATTTATATAGCTAGTCCAGTTCAGTTTCTAGTTAATGGTAACCCCCAGGATGTTGATAGTGGGGAGTTGAGTGATGGCAATCCCATTGAATGTTAAGGGGAGATGGTTTGATTATCTCTCATTGGAGATGGTCATTGAATGGCTTGTGCCTGTGGTGTGAATGTTACTGGTCACTTGTCAGCCAAGCCTGGATATTATCCCGGTTTTTCTGCATTTGCATGTGGACTTTTTCAGTGTCTGAGGAATTGCGAATGGTGCTGAACATTGTGCAGTCATCAGCAAACATCCCACATCTGACCTTATGTTGGAAGGGAGGTCATTGATGAAGCAGCTGAAGATGGTCGGACCGAGGACACTAGAATTCATAGAATAGTCCAAAGAGTGCAGGTTAGGTGGATTGGCCATGATAAATTATCCTCAGTGACCACAAAAGGTTAGGTTGGGTTACGGGGTTAGGGTGGAAGTGAGAGCTTAAGTGGGTCAGTGCAGACACGATGGGCTGAATGGCCTCCTTTTGCACTGTACATTCTATGTTCTAATTCATAGAATTTACAGAGCATAAGGAGGCCATTCGGCCCATCGAGTCTGCACCGGCCCTTGGAAAGAGCACCCTACTTAAGCTCAGGCTTCCACCCTATCCCCATAACCCAGTAACCCAACTGAACCTTTTGGACACTATGTGGCAATTTGGCATGGCCGATCCACCTAACCTGCACATCTTTGGACTGTGGAAGGAAGCCGGAGCACCCGGAGGAAACCCACGCAGACACTAGGAGAACGTGCAAACTCCACACAGACAATTACTCGAGGCCTTACTGAACCTGGGACCCTGGAGCTGTGAGGCAGCAGTGCTAACCACTGTGCCGCAAATCCCCGTGCAGCAGCTGCAAGGGGCCGCGAACATGTTAAAAAAAAGTCGGCCGCATTGCGCATGCGTACCCGATCATCGTGCGCGCATGCGCAATGCGGCCGATTTTTAAAAAACATGTTCGCAGAATGCGCCTGTTCGCCGATAATCAGGCACACATGTGCAGTGCGGCCGCTATTTTTTTTAAACGGTCGCAACTTTTTGGTTTACAAGTTCTGTAGTGGTTTTTATTCATTTATTCATTTATTTTGTCCATTTAATTTTAATTTTTTTCATTTATTTTATTCTTTTTGTACAAGTTCGGGGGGTTTTTATTCATTTTATTCATTTATTTTACTCATTTTATTTTTTTTTACAAGTTCAGGGAGGGTTTATTTGATAAAAATTTACAGAAAAAATATGTAGAACTTTGGACAAATGGAGACTCCATGCTTTCCGACACTGGAAGGCTTCACCTTCATCCAACAGGTTCCATTGGAGGAGCGTGTACGAGGGCCAAAGGGACCCAAAACCATTTCCTCCATTTTTGTCAGCAGCAAACAAGGTCAGAGAAAATGGTGGGTCGCGCAGGTCGGCCGGCGTGGGTCGCGAAGGTCGGCCAGGTTGGCTCCCGAAGGTTGGCCAGTTGGTAAAAATGGGTCCCCAGAAAAAAAGTTTGAAGAACACTGACCCTGAGGAACTCTGCCAGTGATGCTCCGGGACTGAGATAATTGATCTCCCACAACCACAACCATCTTCCTTTGTGCCAGGTATGACTCCAACCAGCGGAGAGCTTTGCCCCGATTCTCATTGACTCATTTTCCTAGGGCTCCTTGATGCCATATTCGATCAAACGCTGGCTTAATGTCAATGGTAGTCACTTTTACCTCACCCCTGGAGTTCAGCCCTTTTGTCCATGTTTGAACCAAAGTTGTCATGTTGCGTGCAAGACGAAAACCTTCAGCAGCATTGGCGAGTTTCTGCTCCTCGAACCTAGAATAAATGATGCTAAAATGCCGCTCCTACTACCTTCCGCGGAAGTTCAGCTCCATTATCCTGATGGCAATTTACATCCCACCCCATGCGGACATGAAAATCGCGCTGGATGAAATATACACCACCACAAATAGCCTAGAATCGAAACATCCCGAGGCCTTGTTCACCGTGGCCGGGGACTTCAATCAGGCCAAGCTCAAGAGCGTGCCACCACGTCACCTGTCCCACCAGAGGCCCAAACATCCTGGACCACTGCTACACAAATATCAAACATACCTCCCGCTCTATCACCCGCCCACACTTTGGCCAATCTGACCACTAGGCTGAGCTCCTAGCTCCTGGCTTATCAGCAAAAACTGAAGCGGGAGAATCTGTCAAAGAAAGTCATGCAAGGGCGGCATGTGGCGCAGTGGTTAGCTCTGGGACTGCGGCACTGAGGACCCGGGTTCGAATCCCGGATCTGGGTCACTGTCCGTGTGGAGTTTGCACATTCTCCCCGTGTCTATGTAGGTTTCACTCCCACAACCCAAAAGATGTGCTGGTTAGGTGGATTGGTCATGCTAAATTACCCCTTAATTGGAATAGAAAAATAATTGGGTACTCTAAATTAATTTAAAAAAAGAAAGATGTGCAATGTTGGTCTGAGGAATCGGATGATCTCCTACGGGACTGCTTTGAGTCAGTGGACTGGTCAGTATTTAAAAATTCTGCGACCAGCTTGAACAAGTACGCCACGATAGAAACTGACTTCATTAGTAAGTGTGCAGAAGACTGTGTGCCAAAGAAGCAAATCTGCGTGTTTCCCAACCGGAAACACTGGATGAACAGGGATATCCACTGCTTGCTGAAGTCTAGGTCTGAGGCGTTTAAGTCAGGCGACCCTGACCTATACAAGAAAGCCAGATATGATCTAAAGAAATCCAACAAAGATGCCAAAAGACAGTACCAGACCAAGCTCGAGTCCCAGGTGAGCAACACGGACCCCCCGCTGACTATGGCAAGGTCTGCAAGACAGAACGGGCTACAAGATGAAGGCATGTAAAATCGCTGGCTCCAACGCACCCCTCCCTGATGAGCACAATGCATTCTTCGCATGCTTTGAACAAGAGGTCAGGGAGAGCACGCCCTCCACCCCAGAAGCCTCGGATGAACTTGTATCTGAGATTACTATTGCAGATGTCAGAACAGCCTTCTCGAAGGTCAACCCACGGAAAGCCATTGGCCTGGATGGGGTGCCCGGATGAGCACTCAGGTCTTGCGCGGATCAGCTGGCGGGGCTATTCGCAAACATCTTCAACCTCTCTTTACAACAATCTAAGGTCCCTATCTGCTTCAAGACGATGACCATCATCCCTGTACCAAAGAAAAACCAAGCAGTGTGCCTTAATGACTATCGTCCAGTGGCTCTGACATCCATCATTATGAAGTGCTTCAACAGGTTAGTGATGGAACAAATCATCTCCAGCCTCCCGGATTCCCTTGATCCAGGACAGTTTGCCTACCGCTGCAACAGATCCACAGCATTCGCCATCTCCATGGCCCTGTACTCTACACTGGAAAACCTAGATAACAAAGACACCTATGTCAGACTCCTATTTATTGACTACAGCTCAGTCTTCAACACCATTATTCCTACGAACTGCATCTCCAAACTCCGTGGCCTGGGCCTGGTCCTCCCTCTGTGACTGGATCCTGAACTTCCTAACCCACAGGCCACAATCAGTAGGGATAGGCAACAACACCTCCTCCACGATCATCCTCAACACCAGTGCCCCACAAGGCTGAGTCCTCAGCCCCCTACTATACTCCTTATACACCTATGACTGTGGGGCCAAATTCCCTTCTTGCTCGATTTTCAAATTTGCTGATGACACCACCCGTAGTGGGTCGGATCTCAAACAATGATGAGACAGAGTACAGGAAAGACATATAGAATCTGGTGAACTGGTGCGACGACAATAATCTCTCCCTCAATGTCAACTGTTGCACGTTTTACTATGGGCGCAAAACGCGTTTATTGGGGTGTATTAACTTCCAAGTGCTTAACACCACTAGGCTCTGTCTTATGTATTTATTCAGCTTTAGGAGTCGCCAGTTGCCGTATAGACAACGTCACTAGTATTCCAAGGTCAAGTTCAAAGTAATAAAGACGATACACCGATTAGTAAGGTCCAAACGATAATATTTATTATACAGTTATAATAAATATTCATGCACACACTAAGAGACTAAGCTATGACTAAACTAAAGTAATCAGAATACTTATCTAACAGGAACAGGCAAGGTCAGGGAGCGAGGCCTTCGTCCTGGTCTTGGGCTGCAACCTTCAGCAAGCGTTCTGGTCACTGGGGGTTCTAGCGGGCTTAGTTCGCGTAGCGAGCGTCGTACTGGCACTTACGGTTTGGCGGCTGGTGCTCGACGGCTGGAGTCAGTTTGGATCTTCAAAGTCGTGGTCAGAGCCGGAGCACGGAAAAACAGACCTTGATCGAAGTTAAGCCGGAGCACAAAACAGACCGGACAACACGAGGTCCCTGTCTTTTATAGGGATTCCATTGTCCTTCCCTCTTCTTGGGCGGGCTTTACCTATTGGGTCAATTCCTCATCGATACTGTTTTAATTCCCCAATGCGAGGGGGTCTCCGTGATGGGGGGGGGGGCGTTTCTTATGCCCTTTTGTTTGGAGGTTTCTGGTGCCTCGATGTCTGGGCCTTGATTAAAATGTGTCCATTCAGAATCAAATGTATCTATTGTGTGGGTGTTCAGGTCTGATTGCCTCATTAGCATGCAAAGCGTTTTGCCATTTGCACCTAGCTAAGGTCTTCTCACCTGAGCCCAAACTGGTTTCTGCTGCTGCAGAATGCAAAATGCTCTCTTTGCAGACTGCTGTTCTGGCTAAACTGTCTGTTTCCCAGCAGTCTTAGCGCTTGGCTTATTTTGTAGCTCAGCGTCCATTTTAGGTGGCTACACAACAAATGAAGGAGATTGTCATCAACTTCAGGAAGCGTAGTGGAGAACATGCCCCCTGTCTACATCAATGGGAATGAAGTAGAAAGGGTCGAAAGTTTCAGGTTTTTCGGTGTCCAGATTACCAACAACCTGCCCTAATCCCCCCATGCCGACACTATAGTTAAAAAAGTCCATCAACGACTCTACTTTCTCAGAAAACTAAGGAAATTTGGCATGTCAGCTGTGACTCTCACCAACGTTTACAGATGCACCATGGAAAGCATTCTTTCTGGCCCAAAACCGCAGGAAACTACAAAAGGTTGTGAATGTAACCCAATCCATCACGCAAACCAACCTCCCATCCATGAACTCTGTCTACAATTCCCACTGCCTCGGAAAGGCAGCCAGCATAATTAAGGAACCCATGCATGCCGGACACACTCTCTTCCACCTTCTTCTGTCAGGAAAAACATCACGTACCAACCGACTCAAGAACATTTTCTTCCCTACTGCCACCAGACTTTTGAATGGACCTACCTTGTATTAAGTTGATCTTTTCTCTACATCCTAGCTCTGACTGTAACATTACATTCTGCAGTCTATCCTTCCTTCCCTATGTCCGGTATGCATTGTCTGTATAGCATGCAAGAAACAATACTTTTCACTGTATACTGGTACATGTGATAATAATAAATGAAATTAAAATCGCTTATTGTCACAAGTAGACTTCAAATGAAGTTACTGTGAAAAGCCCCTAGTTGCCACATTCCGGCGCCTGTTCGGGGAGGCTGTTACGGGAATTGAACCGTGCTGCTGGCCTGCCTTGGTCTGCTTTCAAAGCCAGTGATTTAGCCCAGTGAGCTAAACAGCCCCTACTATCAAATCAAATCAACAATAACACTAAGGGGCCAAAAATATTACTGACCATCATGTACAGTCTGCAGTGGTGATGTTGGGAATGGCATTAAAAAGGAAATTAAAGACGCATATGTAAAGCAACATCTGTAATTATGAGTAATTTTAATCTGCATAAGGATTGGGCAAAACAAATTAGCCGCAATACCGTAGAGGTGGAATTTCTGCGATGTTTACGGGATGGTTTCCCGGAGAAATATATTGAGGACCCAAATAGAGAATAGGCCATCTTGGGCTGGGTACTGTGCAATGAGAACGGAATCATTGGCAATCTAGTTGTGCGAGACCACTTGTTGATGAGCGACCATAATATGATAGGATTTTTCACCAAGACGGAGAGTGAAATAGTTGATTCTGAGACTAGAGTCCTGAATTATAATGCAGGAAACTGCCATGATCGGTAAGTTGGCCATGCTAGATTGGGAAACGTTACTTAAAGGGATGACAGTGGATAGGCAATGGCAAATATTCAAGGAGAGCATGGGGGAACTGCAACAACTGTTTATTCCTGTCTGGCACAAAATTAAAAAGGGAAAGGTGGCTAATCCATGGCTTACAAGGGGAATTGGAGATATTATTTGATCCAAGGAAGAAGCATATAGATTGGCCAAGAAAAACAACAGGGACAAGATGCTCTGTTTGTGTGGGATCACCTCATCTATAAATGTGCTATCCAAAAGGCTCTTATCCTCACAGATGCAGTGGAGCAATAGCAGCTGTTGCCCAAGTTCTGAAACCCTGATCTCAATGTGCTCCAGCTGACACATATCAATGACACGTTAATTCTATTATTAAGATACACAAGTGAACAACATTATTTAGTCAAGTACTTAGAGCACTTAAAAAGAGAGACTGCCAGAGCACTGTGTTGATGAGCTGGAGGCAGACATATGTAATGCTGCATTCTATAAATAAATAAACTAACATGAAATGGATTTGAATCTAGTTTCACACTTAACCATCTGGCTTGTGATCTATTTATTAGGTGACACTTCTTGCACATGCAGTTGCCAAGAATATGATAATCATCTTGGTATTCCCACACAACACAGGTTGGGTAATGTCAGATTGGTGGAAGTACACAATGAAGCATCTCCGTGTTCGGTGGTGTGACAACTGTTCCTATTTGAAATGAAACTGAGGGAATGGAACTAGGAGACATGAGGAAGTATGACTTAAGGACAGATATCAGGAAAATCTCCTTCACACAAATGGTGATCAACATTTGCAATAATATTCTGGAGGAAATGTGAGACGCCTACACCCTGGAATAATTTAAGAAGAAAACACAAGCTTACAATGGAGTGGGGCATTGGGATCTGTCTTGATGGATGAATTAAGATAGGTTGAATATGATGGGTTGAATCGGCTTCTCCATCTTTTATTATTTTATTAATTCTCTTTGTTGGTTTACCAAAATATGACAGGCTACTCTAAAATATAGACACACCCTGAATAAGACAATGCAGTTGTAAGGCTGAAAATGATCATCTGAGTGATGTTATTGAAAGGTTGACTGAATGTTGTTTAATGCTTTTGAGAGCTACTAAACACTCTGGGCAGGCATAGAACATAGAACAGTACAGCACAGAACAGGCCCTTCGGCCCTCAATGTTGTGCCGAGCCATGATCACCCTACTCAAACCCACGTATCCACCCTATACCCGTAACCCAACAACCCCCCCCCCCCCTTAACCTTACTTTTATTAGGACACTACGGGCAATTTAGCATGACCAATCCACCTAACCCACACGTCTTTGGACTGTGGGGGGAAACCGGAGCACCCGGAGGAAACCCACGCACACAGGGGGAGGACGTGCAGACTCCACACAAACAGTGACCCAGCCGGGAATCGAACCTGGGACCCTGGAGCTGTGAAGCATTTATGCTAACCACCATGCTACCCTGCTGCCCCTAAAAAATGGGTGTTTCAAAGTCAACATGGCAGGCTCACCAACAAAGTGATGGAATCACTAATCCCAGTAATAATAATCTTAATAATCTTTATTGTCACAAGTAGGCTTACATTAACACAGCAATAAAGTTACTATAAAAATCCCCTCATCGCTACATTCCAGCACCTGTTCGGGTACACCGAGGGAGAATTCAGAATGTCCAATTCACCTAACAAGCACGTCTTTCGGGACTGGAGCACCAAGAGGAAACCCACGCAGACACAAGGACAATGTGCAGACTCCACACAGACAGTGACCCAAGCCGGGAATCGAACCTGGGACCCTGGCGCTGTGAAGCAACAATGCTAACCACTGTGCCACCATGCTGCCCAGTAGGTGTGAATTACAAGGAAGAACCTTTTTAATAGCACACAATGAGAAAGGCAATGGCTGAGATTCTCCGCGATCTGGCGGAGCGGGCTGTACCGGTGCCGAGGAGTGGCGTGAACCACTCCAGCATCGGGCCGCTCAGAAGGTGCGGAATCCATGCCAACCGGTGCTGAAGGGCCTCCGCCGGCCGGCGCGAGTTGGCGTATGCGCGGGAGCCCCAGCGTGTGCTGGCCCGGCGGGGGGTCGGTGAATCCCGCCCAATATTTCTAAAGAATGCAACATGGGTGCTAATGGAGAGTCAGATTTACAGACCACGAGCTACGAATTCTATGAGAGGAAATAAAGGAGCACAGGGACTGATGGCTATTTTCCTTAACTCCCCAGTAATAACCCAGGTGCAATTAGCATGGGAAACGTCAGCCAGCAGTGTGCATGCCAAGGCAGATTTTGCAAGGCTTTCCATATTCCAATATATCTCACACATGGTGAACATATATTGCAGAACATTCAGGCAATCTTCTGTCATACACAAGGTCTGTGTGAGGCACCTCATAATTTGAAAGGACTATGGAAATATGCACAGCATTGACCATACTCTCAAACATTAGAAAACATTAGTGAAAACCTGAGAATATCTTGTACAGTATTTCAATAGTAATTATTACCCAAAGCAAAGTGCTTGGCACAGAAAGTCATTTTTATTCAGATTTGAACTATTCTAATGCGGAAGCTACTAATCAGCAGGTGTAATTTCCCAGAAACAATGTTGGCACAATAGAATATGGACAAGGAATGCTTTGTTTGAATGGATTACATTTACAATTATGAAGTATTCATATGCAACCTGTGCAGACTGCAACACTTCTTAAAGAAGAAGGTGATTTGCAACCTGCTGCAGTCCCTGAGAATATACAACCATATATCACCACTGGGTGCGAATCACGCCACCAAACGAGGATAAAGGCTCTCACTGTCCACCCTATCTAATCCTCTGAGAATATACAACTCTGTCAGTCCAACACTCCATTTCCATTATTTTAGTTCTATTATTTTGCTTGCAAAGCAAGGTGGAAATATCCACACAGTATGTGGTCCAACACAATTTCAGCATCTGATCTCTTGCGAGAAGTCATTGCAGGATAAGATGGCTGAAGATTGAAAGAGTGACAGATGGTGACACCAGAGGTTTCCCAAAGCCCGTGCCGCAGTATCGTTGAGGGTCATCCTACTCATCAGCTATTAATATTCTCTTTTATTGCCAAGGAACTATTTTCTTCTTGGAAAGTGACGTGCACGTCCCGTAAAAACAATTTTTTAAAAAATCTTCAAATATGACCCATGTTTCCTGTAATCAGTCAACAAACAGCATTTGTTATTGGTTGGACATACCCTTGTCCATTTAATCTGAGAGTGTGTTATAGAGTGGATCCAGCAAAGTGGATCCTGCAGAGTGGATCCTGCAGAGTGGATCCTGCAGAGTGGATCCAGCAAAGTGGATCCTGCAGAGTGGGTCCTGCAGAGTGGATCCTGTCCAATTTGCACCCCGTGTGATATTCCATTCAAGATGAGCTGCTTAACAATCCACCTACCCAGGGGCACTTCAGGACACGTTTGTTCTACACAGACATGCCCAACGGAATGGTATGGACGAGAGGCTAAAAGAGCAAGATTGCACCACTGGCACAAGTACACCGATTCACTCCTACACACCCACTGGCACAAGTACACCGATTCACTCCTACACACCCACTGGCACAAGTACACCGATTCACTCCTACACACCCACTGGCACAAGTACACCGATTCACTCCTACACACCCACTGGCACAAGTACACCGATTCACTCCTACACACCCACTGGTACAAGTACACCGATTCACTCCTACACACCCATATGCAATGGAATAGTTTGTTGATTTCCTGCTGAGGAAATGTTCCATTGTCTAAGAATAATACACATCTACAGAGACATTGCCCCTCATGTACACCAGGGAAGATACATGTGGAAGAGGAAGGTGACCTTTTGCATTTCTTACTTTGGACAACAGTAATAAGTGTGTAACCCCTGATCTTCTGAAACATGAAATATGGAGATGATTAGGATTGCATGTTGCTGATGTATAAAAATATATTTTCGCTGGCACTTTGGTTTTTAGCCTGTGGCCCTGGTATAAATGTTAACAAAAGGAAACTGTGTAATTTTCTGAATATGAACAATGCAAAGGACCGAAAGTTCATAGGATCCTTTATTTTTATCAAATATAATAGTCCAAAGTCCATTATAAGTCCAAAGATGTGCGGGTTAGGTGGATTGGCCATGCTAAATTGCCCGTAGTGTAAGGTTAATGGGGGGATTGTTGGGTATACGGGTTACGTGGGTTTAAGTGGGGTGATCATTGTTCGGCACAACATCGAGGGCCGAAGGGCCTGTTCTGTGCTGTACTGTTCTATAATAGTACCTGTTGTGTTTCATGCTGACAAAGTATGCACTTAGTAGCCTTCTGATCTCCCCACTGACTCTGGAACAAGCCTTTGCACACAGGTTTCTTTGAACTGATGTAATTTATGTCATCCATGGTAATACATTGTACCAGTTATTGGTGTATTAATTATCAACCTGGGTAGAGTTAAACGTTATTTTCCTGCAAACGTGGCTTACTTATAATTTCTGATAATTTAGCCACATGGTTTTACTTAACTAGTCCTACTGTAAGTTCTTTAATGGTGAAGTGTTGGCATGTTTAGCTGGTTTAGCACACTGGGCTAAATTGCTGGCTTTGAAAGCAGACCAAGACAGGCCAGCAGCACGGTTCAATTCCCGTACCAGCCTCCCCGAACAGGCGCCGGAATGCGGCGACTAGGGGGCTTTTCACAGTAACTTCATTGAAGCCTGCTCGTGACAATAAGCGATTTTTGTTTCATGTGTAAAAAGGTGTCTATGGGCACGATTCACCCAAGTGTCATTTTGGTCAGGTTTGGCGGCGTGATTCACACCCGGTGGTGAGATACAGGCCAGTATTTACTCAGATTTAGTCTGCGATCTAACCAGAGTTTGTTCTGGACGGGTTTGGGGCATCATTCCCGCTTTCTAACGGCACGCTTCTTGTTTTCGTGTCCCAGTAGGGAGCGCCCCCACGCGGCCTTACACCGCACCACCTCTGGAGCTCAGAAATGCAGAGCTGCTCATAGAACATAGAACATAGAACATTACAGCGCAGTACAGGCCCTTCGGCCCTCGATGTTGCGCCGATCTGTGAAACCACTCTAAAGCCCATCTACACTATTCCCTTATTGTCCATATGTCTATCCAGTGACCATTTGAATGCGTTTAGTGTTGGTGAGTCCACTACTGTTGCAGGCAGGGCATTCCACGCCCTTACTACTCTCTGAGTAAAGAACCTGCCTCTGACATCTGTCCTATATCTATCACCCCTCAGTTTAAAGCTATGTCCCCTCGTGCTGGACATCACCATCCGAGGAAAAAGGCTCTCACTGTCCACCCTATCTAATCCTCTGATTAGATAGTGTAGGAAGAGATTGAAATGACATTTTTAAATGCTACCCCAATCTCTCAACCCCCCCGACCCACTCCTAGAACCCCCAATGCCCCAACTCACCTGTTTGGGGGTCCTCAAGACCCTCTTCCCCCGTACCCCAGCATATACCGGGAGGGCACCCCCTGGTCTTGATCCCCAGAGCAGGAAAAATGCCAGCCTGGCACCTTGGCACTGCCTGTCTACCTGAGCCATCTGGGCACCCTGCTATTGCCAAGAGAGCCCCCCTCCCCTCCCCCCCCGCCCCCCAGGTACTGTTCCATATGGCCCCCGTTTGTGGGGAGCAGTACTGAACTGGCCCCTGGCTGGGGTCTCCCCAGCCAGGCCGATACATGGCGGTTGGTCGATCGATCCGGTGTCAGGTGGGTTCTGAAACTCACTTAGCCTTGTGGGACTGGGCCCGCCCATTGAGAGCGGGACCCAGATTGTAATGCCTCGCGAGATCTGGCTGTTGAGAAACCTTGGGGAGGTCTCTCCTGGGATGTGCCAGCCGTGTCCCACCCCGATTCCGAAGGGACGTGACTGGTACATCGGACCCTGATGCATTTGTTTGGAGCTTGGGGAGTTTCACACTGATATATTCCACACTTGGTATGCGATTCAACAGAAACATTTCTATGTGTAATTTTTGGAGGATTATGTGGAGTTCCTCACCGGCCACGTTGGCGAGATCAAGGCCCATATTTAATAGCACTTAGAAAATGTGAGTCTTGTCATTGGTGACTGTCTCACCATCTGATTCACCAGACTGGCGCCTCAGCGTCCCACTACTAACAAGGGGGAGCTGCTTTCAAACGCTCCACCACCACTGTCAACACACAAACATGGCAGCAAGCAGACCTGCTCTCTAGCGATGTCACCTGGCCAGGTTTCCCAACGCTGTAATGAGAGGCAGGGCAACCTGTTCCCCTGAGGGGGTCAGAGGACCAGCAGCAGGGTCAGCACAGGCGCCTGGGAGGCAGTGCCAGCGGCTGTCAGTGAGGGCAGCGTGACCAGGAGAACCGCTGTATAGTGCAGGAAGAAGATCAACAACCTACCCCGAACTGCAAGGGTAAGTTGCCACCTCTCTCCTGGCATCAGTTCTGCCTGCCACCCATCAAATTCCCAAACCATCCCCCCCAAAATCACTGGCTGACACCTCGCAGCCCGGCACTTACCAGCACAACCCCTTCATGGCCAGGCGCAGTGCCAGCGCCGGCCGAAGGGTTGCTGGCGCCCCGGGCAAGCTGAACTTCGGCGCCCTTCGGGGGGGTGGGGGGGGGGGGTGAGGGGGGGGGGCCGAGGGGGGGTGGCCGAAGGGGGGGGGGGTGGACGGAGGGGGGGGCGGATGGAGGGGGGGGTGGCCGAGGGGGGGGGGCGGACGGAGGGGGGGGCGGACGGAGGGGGGGGGGGGGGACGGGGGGGGGGGGCGGCGGACGGAGGGGGGGCGGCGGACGGAGGGTGGGGGGGCGGCGGACGGAGGGTGGGGGGCGGCGGCCGGGGGGGGGTCGGAGGGGGGGGGCGGCCCGGAGGGCGGCCATCGCGCATACGCTGGTTGGCACCGGCCCAACTGCGCATGCGCGGGACCCGAGTCTCTGGCGCCCCCTACCACATGGTCCAGTCGGAGCAACTGGAGAGAGGGATAATCACAGGTTAAAGAGGTGTGAATTGTCTCAAGCCAGGACAGTTGGTAGGATTTTGAAGGCCCAGGCCAGATGGTGGGGGGTGGATGTAATGCGACATGAATCCAAGATCCCGGTTGAGGCCGCACTCATGCGTACGGAACCCACATAAGTTTGTTCTCAGCAATTCTGTGTTGTCGCGCGTCCTGAAGACCGTCTTGGAGTATGTTTACACGAAGATCAGAAGCTGAATATTCTTGGCTGCTGAAGTGTTCCCTGACTGGAAGGGAACATTCCTGCGTGACAATTGTCGTGCGATGTCCGTTAGTCCGTTGTCTCAGTGTCTGCATGGTCTCCCCAATGTACCACGCTTCAGGACATCCATTCTTGCAGCGTATGAGGTGGACAACTTTGACCGAGTCGTATAAGTATGTACCACGTACCTGGTGGGTGGTGTTCTCACGTGTAATGGTGGTACCCATGTTGATGATCTGGCACGTCTTGCAGAGGTTGCCCTGGCAGGGTTGTGTGGTGTCGTGGTCGCTGTTCTGAAGGCTGGGTAGTTTGCTGTAAACAATGGTTTGTTTGAGGTTGCGCAGCTGTTTGAAGGCAAGTAGTGAAGTGTGGGGATGACCTTGGCAAGATGTTCGTCTTCATCGATGACGTGTTGAAGGCTGCGAAGAAGATGTTGTAGTTTCTCTGCTCCGGGGAAGTACTGGACGACAAAGGGTACTCTGTCGGTTGTGTCCCGTGTTTATCTTCTGAGGAGGTCGGTGCGATTTTTGCTGTGGCGCATTGGAACTGTCGATCGATGAGTAGTGCACCATATCCCATTTGTACGAGGGGATCTTTCAGCGTCTGTAGATGTCTGTTGCTCTCCTCCTCATCTGAGCAGATCCTGTGTATAAGGAGGGCTTGTCCCGAGGGGATGGCTTCTTTAATGTAGTCAGAGTGGAAGGTGTAGAAGCTGAGGAAGACGTTCTACCACATACGCTGCAAGAAAGGATGTCCCAAAGCATGGTACATTGGGGAGACCATGCAGACACTGCGACAATGGATGAACAGACATCACATGACAATCGCCAGGCAGGAATGTTCCCTTCCAGTCGGGGAACACTTCAGCAGTCAAGGGCATTCAGCCTCTGATCTCCGGGTAAGCGTTCTCCAAGGCGGCCTTCAGGACGCGCGACAACGCAGAATTGCCAAGTTCCGCACACATGAGTACGGCCTAACCAGGACCTTGGATTCATGTTGCATTACATTCACCCCCCCCCCACCACCTGGCCTGGTCTTGCGAAATCCAACCAACTGTCCTGGCTTGAGACAATTTACCCTCTTTAATCTGTGATTACCCTCTCTCCAGTTGCTCTGTCTGGACCTGTAAAGACTTAATTACCTGCAAAGACTCGCATTCAAAGTATCGTCTTGCATCTTTTACTTTGGCCTGAAAAACTGGCCTCAAAAGGCCACAGATTCACTGTCTTGCAGGGGGCTAGTAGGCAGCTGTCATGGAGCTCACAGCTCCAGCTGCCAGAAAGGCCCTCCGCGCATCTGGGTCTGAGGCCGTGCATGCGCTTGGCGGTGGCCTCCAGCAGCCACACCATGCTCCATGGCGGACTCAGACCGCGGACCTGGACCGTGGGAAAGTGTCCCCGAATGCCTGCCCGCCTGACCCGAACTGTCCGCACAATAAAAACCCAGTCCTGAATGAGGCGTCCGCTGCCCTCCGATCGGTCCTCCACCAACTGTGGCGGCCGCAGACTGATTCTGCATCCGCCTCGCGTGTATTCCATACGGCAGGACCAGGTTAGATCCACACGATCAGGAATTCGGCCGGCCAGGGACAGAGAATAGAGGGGAAGGCCATGGCAATGATCTCCGGTGGTGGATACTCTGCGTGGTGTATTCCCCGAGTACGCTGCATTTCAGGGGGCGGAGAATCGCCGAACCGGCACTGGTCCCGATTTCATGTGGGAAACTGAATTCTCCGCCCTGTCGCTGAATGCAATTTCGGCTTCGGGGTGTGGAGAATCCAGCCCCACATGTCTATTGTCTCGCAGGATCTCCATATGCGAGGTCGGCCCATCTAGAGTCCTTTCCCCTCCCCCCTACACACCCACCCAAGAGAGAACCTCAGAAGAAAATGCCGAGGAGACCCCCATTGTGATATCAAAGCTGTCACCCCCACCTCCCACCAGCACAGGGACACACGCCACGGTGGGCGACATTCGTGGGCAAGCTTCTGGGGCACAATCTGGTGAGCACCACACAGCTGCTTGAACAGTCAATAGGATCAGCCAAAGGAGACAACAATCCGAGGCCTGCTGGATCCAAGGACAGAGCTGGGACACAGCCAGATGCTGCGCTTCTGGACAAGGGTATCCCAGAGCTGGTGCAGATGCTGGGACACAGCCGTGAGATTCAGGAGAAGATATCAGTTAGATTCCAGTGACCGTATAGCTGATTGGAGGGATCACAAAGGCTTTGGTTACAGGAGATGATGGCGACCATGTAGGGCACCGGCGCCAACACTGCTTGGGTGGCAACAGCAGAGGAAAGGCTGGAGAATGACATTCACATCTTCAGGGGTGGAGTCCAAAGCTTAGCTCAGTCTGTGACGATCACAGTTGAGGGCCCTAATATCATTTCCCCGTCGCTGAGAGACATGTCCCAGATACAGATGGACATTGCTGAGGCACCTGCAGAATGGTCCAGTTACAGAGGAACATCGCTGAAGGTGCAGATAATGGGGAGCTGCCAGGACTGGCAGAGCCAGATGACTCAGAGGCCTCTGCAGCTCACTCCACCTGCCCATACGTCCCATGGAGACCCCCAGGGCCCTATGGACACCGTCAGGGTGGAGGAAATGCTGGAAGCCACGGCAGTCCCAGTTCTCCCAAATCCCCCCTCGTGACACGGGCACATCTCAAGGGCAGCGGGCAGAAGAGGGGAGCGCCACGACGTCCGTGGCATACGTAGGTCAGCCGCGGCCTTCTCACTCCAGGCCCTCCAGAGGACATCGGCCAAGGGCACCAAAGGCCACAGGATGTGGAGAGCAGCAGGCGGCCTCCACCTCTGATCCTGCATCCTGGGAACATACCTCGATGTAACAGTAGACCATGAGACCACTTAAGATCAAGGAGAGTGATGAGCACTGAGTGGGCACTGGGGGGGGGGGATTCACTATCTTTAGCTGGGGAAATTGAAAGGTCAATAGTTCACTTCTAGCACATGTTACACCTGATACATGTGCAACCTTTGTCAAGTTAATCTTTACAGCAGGCCTGCCTGCACCCTGACCCCTGCTTCCCCCCCCCCTCAACCCCCCCCTCAACCCCCCCCCCCCCCCCCCCCGGCCCCGATGCAGACCCTGTTCAGTGGATGAGTGTGAGATGCTGTCAGCAGAGACAGGAGTCAGACGCTCGCAGAGACTGGGGAGCAGCGGAGCTTCCCCCACAGCGAGTGAGCATCACTCTCCTGCCTTGTGGCCCACTGACAGTATCGGCACAGGCCCATCACCCTAGGGTGATGTGACACAGACCCTGTGAGGGTGGAACTGGGTGGCCGGGAAGGGGGGGGGGGGGGGGAGGGTGTGATGGGGAGGGGGAATGGGGGAGGGAGATTAGGGGAGGGGATGTTGAAAATGTATTGGGGAAGAAGGGAAATGGGGAGAATGGTATATTGGTGGCACTGGGGCAGAGGAGAGGGGGTTAGAGGGTGAAGGAGAAGGAGGGAACTGAGGAGAGGATGGTGGGATTGAGGGGAAGGAGGGGAATGGGGAGGGGTCATTGGGATGGAAGGACAGGAATGAGGGGAAGGAGAGAAATGGAGAGGAAGGATAGGTTGGGAGTGGTTGAGCTGACGGATAAAGTCACATTCTCTGTGAAGCTGGTGTGGGTGAGGGCTTCCCTGGTCCTTTGGGCATGCCAAACATTGATGTTGCCTGTCTTCCTCCCTCCTTCCAGGTTCTCCTATGACTCCTCCCCAGGCCCGTCCTCCAGCCCCTCCTGGTCCACCTCCTCCTCCTCAGAATGTCACGCTGCACCTGTGTTAGGTTGCGAAGGTCACAGCAGACCAGCACAGAGCGGGAGAGCCTCTGGGGGATGTACTGCAGGGCACCGCCAGAGTGGTTCAGGCATCGGAATCGCATTTTGAGCAGACTGGTGCACCACTCAATGGCAGCACAGGAGGCAACGTGGGCCTCGCTATATCGGGTCCGCGCCTCGGTCTCCGGCCTCTGCAACGGCGATATCAGCCAGAACTTCAGTGGATATCCCTTATCCTCCCCCAAGAGTCAACCCGTCATCCATGGTTGGTCCTCGAAGATGCCTGGCAACCTCTGGGTTCCCCAGGATGTAGCTGTCATGAATGCTCCCCAGGTAGCATGCACACACCGTGCTCTGGTGCCTTCTCCTGATCCACATTCTTACCCTTTGCTCATGAGAGGATCGTCAGTGCTGAAGGCCTGCTCTTTAGTGTTTGATTATTGGCAGCTACCTCGATGGTACTAACCTTGAGATGCTATGCACTAATCATCCTCTGAGACATGGCATGTGTGGCCTCGAGTAGACACTTGGGAGTTGAGAATGTTTTGTTTAGTAAACAGTCAATAGTAACAAAGATTTGAAAATCAACCAGAACATATCGCACTAACCTTTAAACAGCAAGGAAAGTCACTGTTCCATATTGGTACCAATACAAAGCTAATTCAGCTCATTTTCACCAAAAAACAAACACACGGTATTACCCCTCGCAGGTTCCTCCACAGAAACGGACGCACCAGAAAAAGGATGCGACAGGATGGAGAATCTTGCCCATGGAAAGATCAGCACAGGTAAGGACATTCAGCCCGATTCCCCGCCAATGCTTGATACTAGCCTCCCGCAGCAAGATATCCTTCTGTCCCTTTTTCCCTTATGTATTTACCATGGGGTATGGTGGCTAATTGGTTCTGCTACTGGCCTTGTAAGCTGGTGGAGGTGAGGCTGAATCTCATCATTAGCAGTTAGTAGTGGTTAATGAAATAAATCTGGAACAAAAAACTTGGATCATTCATGGTGACCAGAGAACTGCCAAATTGTTGAAAAACTCAATTGACTCCCTAAAGTATTTCAGTGAAGGACAATTGCTGTATTTTACCTGGTCCACATGTGACTGCGGATCTGCAACAACATGATTAATTCTCAACTGCCTCTGAAATTGCTATGTTAGCCTGAATTCCTTTTGTGTTTGCCAGTAACTATCATATTCATTCCGTGACTATCTTTTATTTTTCTCCTCACCTGCTGATTTGAAGGAATCCACTCTCGTTGGACTGCATCTTCCTAGGTGCTGGATGCTTTTTGTTGTTTCGTCAAGTAGTTATTATTCTTCTATAAGACTTGACAATAAATAGTCTAATCATGTCCTTACTAGCTCTCAAAGTACACCCTTTTCACAAAGCTCACTGGGTAGCAATCAGGAACAAGGCTCTGTTATGTTCTGTGTTGTGGCTATAGTACAGATGCACACAGAACATCTAGTTCTTTGACGAGTGAGATAGTTTATTAACAAAATGAACACGTGGAAAGATAACTAACGAACTATGACACAAACGGTAATAGAACATAGAACATAGAACAGTACAGCACAGAACAGGCCCTTCGGCCCTCGATGTTGTGCCGAGCAATGATCACCCTACTCAAACTCACGTATCCACCCTATACCCGTAACCCAACAACCCCCCCCTTAACCTTACTTTTTAGAACACTACGGGCAATTTAGCATGGCCAATCCACCTAACCCGCACATCTTTGGACTGTGGGAGGAAACCGGAGCACCCGGAGGAAATCCACGCACACACGGGGAGGACGTGCAGACTCCGCACAGACAGTGACCCAGCCGGGAACCGAACCTGGGATCCTGGAGCTGTGAAGCATTGATGCTAACCACTATGCTACCGTGCTGCCTAATGAATTAATAAATTGAGTGAATTTTCCTGGAGCTACTTCCAGTGCGACAAACCTCTCGTACGACTTACTACCAACTGCCAGATATCTCGGGTCATATGGTGGATTTCTCTCGCCACCTGCTGGTTGGAGGTAGTATTGATAACCATATACATTAATAGATAGCTATGTACATTACTGTGCACATGCGTATCGCCACAGGCTCCTTCCACAAAAGACGGATATTAGAGGAACAGGACAGGATGGAAAACGGAGAGCAGGGCTGGGGGATGGAGAAGATTACAGAGAAAGAGAAGAGGCATAGGGATTGAAAAGATTTAAACACAAGAAGAAAATTTCAAAGGCAGACTAAAGATCTTTGTACTCCATCACAATAGCGTGCCATACTAGCTCTGTGAGTATGTTTGCATTACTGAGATTGAAGGTTATGTGTGTAAACCACAATACAGGCCTTTGACAATATAAGCACGACCTGCCATTTCCACATAGTGCTGGAGGAAACTGCATTATAAAAGGTGTCATCTTCCAGCTGAAATATGGAGTGAGGCTGCCGAGCTGCCATCTCAAATAGATATAAAACATCCCATGGTACGACTTGAAGAAGGACAGGGAAATGTTGCTCATGTTTGTGCCAAAATTTATCCCTCAACCCTTCACTTAAGAAATGATTGTTTGCTCATTCATTTCATCCCTGTTTGAGGGACTTAACTGTGCACACAATGTTTGTTCTGCTTCCCAACAAAACAACTTTTCAAAAATACCTCATGGTCTGTCAATTATTTTGGGGTGATCTTAAGTCAGTAAAAATACAATTTGAATGCTTGTTAATCTGAGAGTAAGTGAGCAGTGCGACAAGACTTTAAAAAAATGGAATTCATTGACTGAAGGGTGATCTGGAACATCTTGAGGCCATGCAATGAGCTGTATAAATGCGAGTTATTTTTGCTCTGTGCCGATGCGGTCTTTGTGGTTTCTGCAAGTGAAGTTGCCAATTTGGTATTAATCTGTCTTGAATTAAGGTCAGTTTCCTGCTCCAGTTTTACATCCACTTGAAACTGAGTTGATTAACTCAACCCGTTTTATGACGGGCTTTTTAGACCACTAGAGACAGGACCATCATCCCATTAGCTGGAGCTGAACTCAAGTTCATGTGCCAGAGGTAAAGGAACGGCCTTGTCATTTACTGTATCACCCAGGCTCTCTGACATTTACGGTATTTGTATCAAATATCAGTTTAATAACACCCAAATGCCTATGCATAATATCAGAAATGTCTTACAGCAGTAACCGTTGTACGATTTAGATACATAAGAAGGTCAATGCCCACATGTCTGCAGACTCCTGTTATTTTCACATACTGATCAAACCCGTGTGCACTTTTCCGAGGATTGAGAGCCTGTGGATGTTTGCAAAATCCTCCTGTGCAGTGCCACTAAAGCTTTGCTGTCACAGCTAAAGGAATGTAGCCACTTAAAAGTAAATGGGAAATGTGAAAAAAGATTTAAAAAAGACTTGCATTTGTATCGTTCATGAGATTTGAATATCCCAAAGTGCATGACAGATAATGAATTAATTTTGAAGTGTATTCATTGTTGTAGTTTATGCAGCAGCCAATTCATGCACATTTCGCTGGGCGTTTAATGTGGGGGCAAATTATTTTTCAACTTTGTTGAGGTTTGAACTATTTGCAAAAAAAGCTGATGTTCTGTCAGTTAGTGAAGTCACCTCATTCCGCCCCTCGAGTCTGTTCTGTCACTCACATGATTCACTGTGATCTGTATCAGGAAGAAACTAGAGGAACTTAAACATTAGCATAGTGGTTAGCACAATCGCTTCACAGCTCCAGGGTTCCAGGTTCGATTCCGGCTTGGGTCACTGTCTATGCGGATTCTACACATCCTCCCCGTGTGTGCGTGGGTTTCCTCCGGGTGCTCTGGTTTCCTCCCACAGTCCAAAGATGTGCAGGTTAGGTGGATTAGACATGATAAATTGCCCTTAGTGTCCAAAATTGCCCTTAGTGTTGGGTGGGGTTACTGGGTTATGGGGATAGGGTGGAGGTGTTGACCTTGGGTAGGGTGCTCTTTCCAGGAGCCGGTGCAGACTCGATGGGCCGAATGGCCTCCTTCTGCACTGTAAATTCTATGAAGTGGAACAAATCTGCCACGGTTAAGCACTTCATTTTGGCTTTCTGTTGCAATGGCAAGATTGTGCAACAGTATTAGTTACCGGGGCAGATGGTCCAGGGACGGCACGACGGCACAGTGGTTAGCACTGCTGTCTCACAGCACCCAGGACCCGGGATCAATTCCGACCTTGGATGACTGTGTGGAGTTTGCACTTTCTCCCCGTGGCTGCGCTGGTTTCCTCCGGGTGCTCCGGTTTCCTCCCACAAACCAAAGATGTGCAGGTTGGTGAACTGGCAATGTTAAAATTGCCCTTAGTGCCTTGAGATGTGCGGGTTAGGTAGGGTTGCAGAGATAGGGCGGGAGCCTGGTTTGGGTGCTTTTTGGAGGGTCGGTGCAGACTTGATGGGCCAAATGGTCTCCTTCTGCACTGTAGTGGTTCTCTGTAAAATGCTACGACTATATAATTGATTGCTAATCACAACCATTCTCCAAAAGAGTCTCCATTCAAGCTGCACCTTCCATTAAAAGTCGAGGCACAGTTAAACATTTTTAAACAGTTTCATGCATAAGATCATTACAATGCAATCTAATACAGCCTAATTGCATGATTGCTATTGATGCATTAGCAGAGACAGATGGGGAGTGTGGGGAAGGGTGCAGATTGTGGACTTGGCTATCACTATTCTAAGTTCTCCTTCAACTTGCATCAAACTCAAAGTACTCTCCTGATGACTCAATTCTATCCATAATTCTCGAAAATCATTCAGTGTAAATATCACAGTAATGCAATTTTCCGACATTATTTTGTCATGGGGATCACTGGATAGCATGCAGGAGTGCGATCTCCAGGAACTGGTACTTTCCCCACCTCTATTTCAGGTTCCTACATTAATCAAACAGATCTAAATGCTTCCCTAATTTTTACAGCAGTGGTTTTCAAACTTTTCTTCCCAGGACCCACTTTTGCCAACTGGTCGACCTGCATGACCCACGCCGGCCAACCTTCATGACTCACGTTGATCAGCTTCTGGGACCCACCATTTTTGCATTCCTTTTTCTGCAACAGGTGAACCTGCTTTGTCCTCACATCTCACTTGCTTTGTCGTTCATGTTACATTTCTGCCAAGGACTTCAGCTGATGATTTAAGTTCTTGCTGCGTACTTTAAAAAAAATCAAAAGCCTTGTCCTGGAACTCGCCATGCCTAGTCTTCAGCTGCCTTTGAAATTATAAGGGTTTTAAACATTCATTTGCCAGTATTTCCCTGCACATAACACACATAGGTTTTGCATCCTGATTTGCATTGGCACAATTAATAAATCCATACCAGAAGAAATCATCTTTATACTGCTTTGGTTCCGATTTCAACTTCGTTTTAATAGTTGTTCATCATAGACCCTGGAGCTTTGTCCTTCCATGGACTCTCCTGTACAGCTTTCTCCAGCAACTTCAGTTGTGAGATCCTGGCCTGTTTGTGTCTCTAACCCTCTCTTCCTTATTACAGAATGACCCATCTTCAGTTGTTCACACACTCCTGTTGCTTGCTTGCTGGCAGCTGCAAAATGGAGGAAGCTCTCCACGTGATTTTGTGCCTAGAGCATGTGTCGTCATTGTAAGGGGCACTTGGACCTGCTCTCTATTGCCACTCCTGGCGGGAAGACTCCATCGATTTTTTAAAAAAGCCTGGACCTGGGACCTGCTGGGCTCCAAGCCTGCGCCAGATAGATCTGGCTGAGGGGGCATGTATGCGCAGGAAGGTCGGCACGCTTGGAAGCCGGTCGTGACCGGCATTTCTAAAAGCCGGTGGCGGCCGTTGGACAGTACTTCCTGCGATCGGGAACATCACGACCGATCGCTCCGTGACCCTCCCGACAACCGCCTGCGACCCACCTGCAGGTGGCGACCTTGCGTTTGAACATGACTGATTTAGAGCCCAGACTGGTGACAGAACTTGGGAAATTCTGGTCTTTTTAGCCCATTTAGCTCACTGAGAAATTGTGAAGCAGTTTTTTATTTCCTTATCACCAAGCTGTGATGCGAGTTCAGTTAAAAAAAATAAAGACTAAATCTGTACTTGCAAAACTACCAAATGTGCGAGTTATAAAATTGATCCGTAAATAAACACCACTGCGGTGTAACATTATAACTTTGTATAAAATATCCATTTTTTTCTTGTGGGCTATCTGCCATGTGCTCTTGCAAGATGAAGCTAGTTACAATTCTCAAAACTTAATTCAAATCTCAAGCAAGTACCACAAGCCAATTGTGTATGACTGCATGTTCCATGAAGGCAGAAAGCAACTTTATCTGTACAGGATCAGGTTAACCATTTTAAAAAATGTAATGATTTGGGGATCTTGAAATTCTTCTATCAATACTGATCATGATTGCTGATCTATTGAACTGGTGCTGTCTTTTGTACTTGACAACTTATACATGTCCTGAATTATTGGTAACTTGCACACAACATTGATCTTCACATCAGTCAGAACCCTCAAAGACACATTTGTTATCGTAGGTCAGAATAAGGGATGATGGGCATTTTTGAGATTGCTACTCCACCGAGGTTGCGATAAATCTAGTTAAATAGCACTTTGCTTTTAATGCCCAAACGGACTAATTGTGAATTCATTGCTTAATCTTCTCGTGGACATCACGACATGTGTTAGCGAATGTGTTCGTTCAGCTTTATTACCTCCCAGATGGTGAACTACCAGAGGTGATCACCTCAGCAGATTCTGAGCCTGACATGACACTAATTAGAATTTAGGTCTCTCCTGAGGGCTCTGTGCTGCTTCTGTGGGTCAGTGAACCTTACGCTGTAATGCCGGGCCACGAAACGCTGGAAAGTCGCCGGGCTTTGATCCCCGGCCTAGTGCTGGGAATGATGAGCTCAGGCATACTGGACGACACTGTTTATTCCTGGGTTGTGGTTGAGGAAAGAAAGCCAAGCTTTCTGCTCACCATCCAGTGACTCGGGTTTGAATGAAAGTGCGGTGTAAATGTGATGTGAAGGTGCTGTTCAACCTCGCCTTTTTGATCTCAGAGCGAAGATTTGCTGCCATTTTCTTCACGGGACCGTCTAGGGACAAGGAAAGGCACTGTTAGACATTTGTGATGCAATCCTTGGGACGTGTGGATCACATGAGTTGAGTTATGGGCCGGAATCGTCTGGCCGCTGTGATTCACTTTTCCCACACCCCCGCCCACGGATTTTCCGACATCGTGGGGTGACTTCAATGAGAAACCTGCGGCTGGCACACCAGCCAGTCCAGCCCATGACATCTCATTCTTTCCAGAACCTGCTCTCTCGCTCAGGTCATCTGTTTCGAGCAATTGACGGTCGGTCAGAACTTAATTAATGATCTCTAATATAATACATCTCTCAAAGGGCAGCACGGTGGCACAGTGGTTAGCACTGCCGCCTCATGGCACCAAGGTTCCAGGTTCGAATCCTGACTCTGGGTCACTGTCCATGTGGAGTTTGCACATTCTCCCCATGTTTGTGTGGGTTATGCCCTCACAACCCAAAGATGTGCAGGTTAGGTAGATTGAACACGCAAAATTGCCCCTTATTTGGAAAAAATCAATTGGGTACTCATAAATTCATAAAAATAAAAAATCTGTCTGACTCTATTAGCGCATATGAAATATGTATCAAATAAAATCAATTAGCTGATTGGCCACTTGTATATGAATTTGAGATGTCTATTGCCGAGCAACAAGTCAGGAGGGCCAAAATCTAATAAACAGTTTTAAGGGGAAAAATACTTCGGATGTTAGAAAGTATAACTGTAAACAGAAAATGCTGGAAAGACCTAGCAAGTTAAAGAGGGTCTGTGGAGACAGCGAGAGTTTCAAGTCCATATCACTCTTCAGAGCTGGACACAAAGCGTTAAATCTATTTCCTGTTCCACAGATGCTGCCAGACCTGCTGAGTTTGTCCAACACATGGATACACAAACATATGAACAAGGAACAGGAGTGGGCCATTCGGCCCCTAGTTCGCCATTCAGTGAGATCAATAAGATCATGGCTGGTCTTATTGTAACCTCAACCCCACATTCCTGTCGACTCCCGATAACCTTTCACCCCTTGCTCAGAAGAGAATTGGAGGAACCTCCTGATTGAATCAATACAATTCTTCGCGGACACCTGACAGCAAGAGGAGGCCCCAAAAAGGAGCCTGAGAAAGGAATACCCGTGACCTAGAATCCAAAGGCACATCTCACCCCCTGGAAACACCTGCAAAGTGTGCAGTCAAATATGAGACTCTAGGACCAGGCTCATCAATGCAGGCAAGAACCCGCAGAACCCGTGACCAGTAACACGGGGCATCTTAGGGGGGTAATCATCCTCGTTAGTGAGTGATCGCCGAAGGAGAAGAAGCATCAATAATCTATCCATCTCTCCTTTAAAAATATTCAAACACTCTGCTTTCATTGCTTTTTGATGTGGAGATGGCAGCGTTAGACAGGGGTGAGCACAGTAAGAAGTCTTGCAACACCAGGTTAAAGTCCAACAGGTTTGTTTCAAACACTAGCTTTCGGAGCACAGCTCCTGCTGATTCACCTGAGGAAGGAGCTGCGCTCCGAAAGCTCGTGATTGAAACAAACCTTTTGGACTTTAACCTGGTGTTGTCAGACTTCTTACTGCCTTTTGAGGAAGAGAATTTCAGAGACTCACTACCATCTGAGGGGAAGAAAATCTCCTCATCTCTGTCTGAAATGGGTGGCTTCTTACTTTTAAACAGTGACCCTAGTTCTAGATTTTACAACATGTTGAAACATCCTCTCCACACTCACCGTAGCAATACCCCCGAGGATCTTAAAGGTTTTAATCAATTCACCTCTTACTCTTCTGAACTTAATGGATTGTTTCTCCATACTTTCCTCATAAGACAACCCGTCCTAAATAAGAACTTGAGAAAATCCTTTCCTCCATTAAAAGTTTAAAATCACTTCTTTAATAAAATAGAAATAATTGGCAGGAAACAGGCAAGGTTTTAAGGAAATATGTAAGAACATGATTAGGTAAGGTAAAGTTGCAGATGATCCTTGGAGAGGGAGAGCTGACTGGTGGTGGTTTAACGTGAGGAAGGATAATGGGAGAGTCCCCTTGGTGCCCACCTGGTTGTCAAGAAGTTGAACATCGTAAAACAGACAACTTTTCCAACCAACTCCCAGCTACTGATTTACTCGGGATTCAGGGAAAACATTACTTTGAATACTGATGGGTATTTTTTAATTGATATTAGTGGCGGCTTTATTGGATTCTATTTCAAAACTAGGACTATTTAAAATAATCTTTTATAGTCATGCAATGTGCTTATCAACTTTAAAGTCTCTTGCGCATTAAGCAGTTCCGAGATAAACTTGTAAATATGTTGGTGAAGGGAACGGGTGGATTTATCAGCTGTTCACTCCGGTGGGATATTCCGGTCCCACCGACGGTGCACACAAGCCTCGGTTTTCCAACGATGAGGGGTGTGTTGAACAGGAAATCCCGTTATTGATGGCGGGACCATAAACTCCCACTTGCGGGTTGCCTCCTCCACCGAAAAACACACGGCAGGTTGCTCGATAAATGCCGCCCAACGTCTCAAGTAGTTTCCTGCAGGCAAAACAAGAAGCTACCTCTCTTCAATTATCTGGAAGTGATGATGTGGCGATGCCAGCGCTGGACTCCACTACTTGCCTTCAAACAGCCGCCTAACCTCAAGCTGACCATTGGTCGCAGAAAACTACCCAGCCTTTCCGAACAGCGACCATTGCACCACACAACCCTGCCACGGCAACCTCGGCAAGACGTGCCGGATCATCAACATGGATACCACCATTACACGTGGGAACACTACCCACCAGGTACGTGGTACATACTCGTGCGACTCAGCCAACGTTGTCTACCTCATACGCTGCAGGAAAGGATGTCCCGAAGCGTGGTACATTGGCGAGACCATGCAGACACTGCGACAACGGATGAACGGACATCGCGCGACAATCGCCAGGCAGGAATGTTCCCTTCAAGTCGGGAACAGTTCAGCAGTCAAGGGCATTCAGCCTCCGATCTTTGGGTAAACATTCTCCAAGGCGGCCTTCAAGACACACGACAATGCAGAATCGCTCAGCAGAAACTTGTAGCCATGTTCCATACGCATGACGATGGCCTTAACCTGGATCTCGGGTTCACGTCACATTACATGTAACCCCCACCATGCTGCCCGAGTTTGCAGAATCCTACGATCTATCCTTGCTTGAGACAATTCACACCTCGATTAACTGTGATTATCACTCACTCCACTCACACTGTTTGTTCTGTAAAGACTCACATTTCAAACATTCTTCACATTCCAATCTGTAATTATCTTGCAATTGTGTCACTCCCACATCCGCAGTGAGTGTGAACCTGCCTCCACTTCGCCTGAGGAAGGAGCTGCGCTCTGAAAGCTTGTGATTTCAAATAAACCTGTTGGACCTTAACCTGGTGTTGTAAGACTTCTATCTGAAAGTGGGATGATATAACTTTGAGCCACGCATTATTTATCTAATCTTAATCTTCCTGTGCCAATTTATATATGGCTCAGGTAATAATCCAGAAATAATTACTTTTGAGGTTCTGCTTATTAATTTGGTGCTTAGTTCCTCATGCCGATTAAGTAGAGTCGCATCGTTACCCTACATATGACGTTGGTGCCAACATGGACCATGCCCAATGGACTCCTGTTTACACTGTTAGTTCCCCTCCAGTCCTGAGGAGCTGTCCTAAATCCTGGCACCAGGTAGGCAATACAGCCATCTGGACTCTCGCCCCTTGCCACAGGGATCAACGTCAAACCCCCCTACCTCGTTATACTTTCCCCCTACTTTCTCTCCATTCTCATGAGTTCCTCCACTTGAATTGCTTCCTGTTCCACAGCACCATGGTTAGTGAGCTCACATATCCTGCAACCCCCAATCTCTTCCAAACAAACTGAAAGAACCTCAAATGTATTGGACAATATAGAGGCTGAAATTCTTCCATTCTGGGTCCCCTTACCTGCTTTAATTGCAGTCACACCCTCCTGCCCTGACCACATTCCAAACAAGAAAGCCCTATCCTAAGGAGTGTCACCGTCTCCTGAAATAAAGTGCTGAGCTAACTCTCCCCCTCCCTGATGTGTCTCAGTGTCCGCAGCTCAGCCTCCCTGATGTGTCTCAGTGTCCGCAGCCTCCCTGATGTGTGTCAGTGTCCGCAGCTCAGCCTCCCTGATGTGTCTCAGTGTCCGCAGCCTCCCTGATGTGTGTCAGTGTCCGCAGCCTCCCTGATGTGTGTCAGTGTCCGCAGCTCAGCCTCCCTGATGTGTCTCAGTGTCGGCAGCTCAGCCTCCCTGATGTGTCTCAGTGTCCGCAGCCTCCCTGACGTGTCTCAGTGTCGGCAGCTCAGCCTCCCTGATGTGTGTCAGTGTCCGCAGCCTCCCTGATGTGTCTCAATGTCCACAGCCTCCCTGATGTGTCTCAGTGTCGGCAGCTCAGCCTCCCTGATGTACCTCAGTGTCCGCAGCTCAGCCTCCCTGATGTGTGTCAGTGTCCGCAGCCTCCCTGATGTGTCTCAGTGTCCGCAGCCTCCCTGATGTGTGTCAGTGTCCGCAGCCTCCCTGATGTGTCTCAGTGTCCGCAGCCTCCCTGATGTGTCTCAGTGTCCGCAGCTCAGCCTCCCTGATGTGTCGCAGTGTCCGCAGCTCAGCTTCCAGCTCAATGACTCTGAGACGAGACTCCTCAAACCACAAACACTTACTGCAGATGTGCCTACCCTGGATAATCTGGTATAAATAAGCTCCCACATGCAGCAGCCCTGACACCTGTCCTGTGGTATTTATGAGCATTTTCTGTTTTTATTTCAGATTTACAGCATTCACAGTATTTTGCTTTTAGGTTATTGTATCCATCTGTTCCTTGTATCCAACCTTACTCTGGGAGTAATGGTTAGGGTGATGTGTGACATCCCACAATAATTAGTAATTCATTTAAATGTCCTCCTTATATTCGGGTGGACACCTCCAGAACCAAGAGTTTACACACCTACGTCAAGAATTAACCGGTGGAGGGGGGGGGGGGGGGGGGGGGGGGGGGGGGGGCGGGGGGCGGGGGGGGGGGGGGGGGGGTCTGGTTGCAATTAATCACCAGTCTTCTGTTCATCCACATTTTACGGAAAGTAATGAGGAGGAAAATCCTGTCTAGCTGTTTCCGTCTGAAATGATGAAGTGTTTTAAAAATGATTTTATATTTGAGATAGTTGGCACAATAAAACCTGGACATGCCATTCTAAGACAAAATTGATGTGGCAATGAGAGAAGAAAGAGAACCTCATGATGTGTTTCTGCCGTGGAAAATACATGTGAGGGTAACATGAACAATTGGCTGGAACTTGTACAGAAGGAAATGTCCTGAAATCGAGGTGCCATCAATGCCTTCAAAACTAGAGCAGGTAAAGATTATTGACCAAAGAGCCTACATGAGGCCCATTCTTGAGCAGAATGTATTAGCTCATGTTTACTGGATGGCATTTAAATATCTTGACTGTTCCTGCACTGATATTCCTTCAGGACATAACCCGACAACTAAGGTGACATCTGGAATTTGTCGGAGAATAAGCACATCTACAATTACCATCCCTTCTGGTGACATAACGATCCACTTCACACCCTCATTGGTCAATTAAGATATATTTTAATACCTTAACGTAATTCCTTTCGCATTTTTGATCTCAGTGACACAATGGGCTGAATTTTAGCTCACATCTGGAGAGATTGGTCACACATCGGAAATCCGGAAGTTCTGGCAGTATCTTTTTCAAAATGTTTTATTTAAACACAGCCAGTGTTTTGTTATGCTCTGGGTGTAGCATAAGCGGCTTCCTTGTGGTGTACTTGACAAAGGAAGGATCAGGCGTGGAGATAACGTCAACACGTTTATTAAACTATATACACTTTTATAACTTGGGTTCAACACTACTGTTAATCCTACTATAGCTACTCAGACTGACTAACCAGTCTGCTACAATCCACGTGGTGGGAGTGATATTGAATCAACCCTGTGTCTGTACTCACTGACTGTCTCCACTGGAAAGTGGCAGATCATGTGTGTGGTGTCCTTTATATATGGGTTGGTGTAATGCCCTCCTGTGGTGGTGTAATGCCCTCCTGTAGTCGTGTCACCTCTGTGTGTATCGTGAATGCCCATTGGTCGTGTCCTATCTAACTGATCTATTGGTTGAGTGTGTGTGTGAGATGTCTCTGGTGCTGCCTCTAGTGTCTAGCTAGTCTACATGTATTTACATTAACCCCTTGTGTATTTACAGTGATGCATATCACCACAGCCAGTGCATAGAACATAGAACAGTACAGCACAGAACAGGCCCTTCGGCCCTCGATGTTGTGCCGAGCAATGATCACCCTACTTAAACCCACGTAACCCGTATACCCGTAACCCAACAATCCCCCCATTAACCTTACACTACGGGCAATTTAGCATGGCCAATCCACCTAACCCGCACATCTTTGGACTGTGGGAGGAAACCGGAGCACCCGGAGGAAACCCACGCACACATGGGGAGGACGTGCAGACTCCACACAGACAGTGACCCAGCCGGGAATCGAACCTGGGACCCTGGAGCTGTGAAGCATTGATGCTAACCACCATGCTACCGTGAGGCCCCAGTGCATTGGCATCTGGCCCCCGGCTTTCCCCACCAGCTAGAGTGTGCGGGCCAGACCATCCATAACTTGCATCGGTCTGTTTCATCTCCAATATTTAAAGGGACCCTGCGGGGGGTTAGCATGGAAGCACCGTCAAAGCGGCATGACGGAACATGGAGTATCAACACAGACAAGCAGCGTTGCCCATTTACCAGACGTCCCCTGGATCTCCTGGTGTGGGCTGTGAGGGCCACCCCTGCTGGATCCCTGGGGTTTCTCCCTCCCTACTGCAGGGAACAGAAACTGCAATTAAAACCACCTGGATTACACAACAATGTCAAATAATGTAATCATTACCACATTGTAAAACAAAAATGTTAAGTATTAAACTAGCGGGGGCTAAGACAGCAACAAGCCTGTTCATCACTGTATGTGTGACATACACTGTGTGGGGACCAGTTTAGCTCAGTCGGCTGGAAGGCTGGTTTGTGACACAGAGCAACGCCAGCAGCGCAGGTTCAATTCCCGTACCAGCTGAGGTTATTCATGAAACTTTCTCAAAGCCACCCCTCGCCTGACATGTGGTGATCACCAGCTCTCTCCCTCAAAGGGGGAACCAGCCTATGGTCACCAGGAACTATGGTGACTTTGTTCACTTTACACACCCAGGAAAATGATCCTAGATTCATAAATCTGAAGAATCTCTGCCAAACCGCGGTAAATCTCACAGCGTTCAATCAATCGGAATCATATCCTCCTCACACCACTGCCTGTAGAGATTTGATAATTACTTAAAAATTATGACATAGAATTCAGAGAATTCACTTTTAACACACATCACAGTTCGGAGTCACTGCACCTGTCTCCTGAATGTTAAAAGCAGCGGGCAGAATTAATTGTACCAGTTTGTAGTGTGCTCCTTTCGATATTGTCTCCAAAATTGATTTATATTTTTACATGAAGTAAGCCAACATTTCTTATCCACCGAATCAACCTCTGAGATCGCCAGCCCATCAGCACTTGTTATTATGCATTTCTGAAGCACACTTGCACATTCCGTGCAAGTAATGTCACAAAGGTAATGCCCCAAACGATCAGTAACTTGTATTATTTATTATTACCCAACCTCTCAAGTAGTGCAGTTCATTTTTATTGAAGCCAGTTGACTGGAAATTATTGCACAAACTGGTCGTGTAAAGGCTTTGAACATAAGGTTGAATACTTGCAAAGTCCTTGAAATAAGTATTTTTGTAATAATGCCGTGTTAGCTGAATGTTAGTGGAGATGGTTAGCAGTTTCAAATTCCTAGGGGTGCACATCACCAAAAATCTGTCCTGGTCCACTCACGTCGACGCTATCACCAAGAAAGCACAACAGCGCCTATACTTCCTCATGAAACTAAGGAAATTCGGCATGTCCACATTAACCCTTACCAACTTTTACAGATGCACCATAGAAAGCATCCTATCTGGCTGCATCACAGCCTGGCATGGCAACTGCTCGGCCCAGGACCGCAAGGAACTTCAGAGAGTCGTGAATACCGCCCAGTCAATCACACAAACCTGCCTCCCATCCATGGACTCCATCTACACCTCCCGCTGCCGGGGCAAAGCAGGCAGCATAATCAAGGATCCCTCCCACCCGGCTTACTCACTTTTCCAACTTCTTCCATCGGGCAGGAGATACAAAAGTCTGAGAACACGCACGAACAGACTGAAAAACAGCTTCTTCCCCACTGTCACCAGACTCCTAAATGACCCTCTTATTGACTGACCTCATTAACACTACACCCTGTATGCTTCATCCAGTGCCGGTGCTTATGTAGTTACATTGTATACCTTGTGTTGCCCTATTTTCTTGTATTTTCTTGAATTTTGTTTAATTCCCTTTTCTTCCATGTACTGAATGATCTGTTGAGCTGCTTGCAGAAAAATACTTTTCACTATACCTTGGTACACATGACAATAAACAAATCCAATCCAATCCAATGTTGCCACTGCTGTTTCAGTGTTAAAATATGCACATGCCAGCTTCCAGTTTTACTGTAAGGCCAGATAGAAAGAAACATAGAAAACATATAAAAAATAGGAGCTGAAGGAGGCCATTCGGCCCTTTGAGCCTGCTCCAACATTCATTATGATCATAGCTGATCACTCAACTCAATAGCCCAATCCCACTTTCCCCCATATTCTTTGATCCCCTTCACCCTAATTGCTGTATCTAACTGCTTCTTGATACCATACAATGTTTTGGACTCAACTACTTCCTGTGGTGACGATTTCCACAGGCCAACCATTCTCTCGGTGAAGAAATGTCACCTCATCTCTGTCCTAAATGGTCTACCCTGTGACCTCAGACTGTGCCCCCTGGACACACCCACCATCGGGAACATCCTTCCTGCATCTACCCTGTCCAGTCCTGTTAGAATTTGATAGGTTTCTATGAGATCCCCCCCTCATTCTTCTGAACTCCAGCGAGAACAATCCTAACCGATTCAATCTCTCCTCATACATCAGCCCCACCATCCCAGGAATTAGTCTGGTAAACCTTCGCTGCACACCCTCCAGAGCAAGAACATCCTTCCTCAGATAAGGAGGCCCAAACTGCACACAATATTCCAGGTTTGGCATCACCAAGGTCCTGTATAAATGCAGCAAGACAACCTTGCTCCTGTCCTCAAATCCTCTCGCAATGAAGGCCAACAAACCATTTGCCTTCTTTGTTACCTGCTGCACCTCCATACTAACAACATTGGGATGGTTAAAGCAGTAAAACACTGGTTGTAATGATCCTGTCCAGCACTATTCAGCCTGTTAAGGCAGAGAAATTGGGCTTGTGGAGAACATGTAGCCTTTTTCCCTCAGGATGTCCAATGCTCTGCTGTGATGTAGTCGTGTCCCAGTGATGGTCCAGACTCTGAACTGGGAAGAAAGGAAAGCCGGGGTTCAAAGAAGCAGGAGAAAGGAGCTCCCATTTCTGACTGGCATCAATCTTCATGCATACATCACCAAATACCTTCAACCATGAACACTTTCTACTTTAAAGATGCTTGTGTGGAATCTCTGACCCGTGAGGTTACTCAAGAGGTGAGACTCAGGCACGTAGAAACCAGGGTGTTGGGGCAATGTCTCCTGAGGAAATCTTCCTCTCTCAATTTGACGCCCACCTAATTTGTCCTTCAATTTGGAAAGTATTTAGTGTGCAAATAAAGGGCATTGTATGAGGATGGGCAGATTCCCCGTGACCTCCGCCACAGAATATGAACTTCCCTGGGGTACTTTGATGGGTTTCTGCAGCATGCGGAGTCATTGCCTAGCATCCCAATCACACCCTGATGGCTGGACACTGTGGGAAACAACATCACACAGGCAGCAGCCAATATCCGAACACTCAGGGGATGGGACACAGCCCCGGGAACATGCCCATGGCCAGAGGGTAAGTGGGTGCCATGGTGATGCCTGGAGAGAAGGGTCAAGGGTTCAGAGGTCAGCCTTCATTGCAGAAGAAAGTGACAGAGGCATCATATGGTTGTGCACAAAGGTGTTTATTGTGTTTGACAATTCCTCACCCTCCTGATGGTGCTGCCCCCTCTCCTACCCCTACTTCCCACCCGCTCCGCTCCTTCCCCAGTGCCCTCTGTGATCCTCAATGTGCTTTGCCTTCCTAGCTCTATCACTATGTCCAGGTGTGTCTCCAGGATACACATCCGAGGTGGAGGCTGCCAGCTGCTTACCTCCCCCATGGCCTTCGATGCCCCTGGCAGACATCCTCTGGGGACTCTGAGGACTGAGGGCCCCGGCTTACTGGTCAGCAGAACATACAGAGTCATGCTGCCCTGTCCCGTGTGCTGACCTCGAGACGCAGCCTCATCAGAGGGGCGGAACTCAGGGAACTGGTGGCTACCATCGCCACTCCATGTACCGTCGACAAGACACACTGCAGTCATTTGTCAAGGTTTGTCACGCAACGTCCCCTCCCCCCAGTTGGTGCCCATAGAGCCCTGGGGTTCACCTTGGGATGATGGAGGAGCAGCTTGTTCGGGCCCCGACTGCCCTTGCGTCATCTGGCTCTTCCAGCACTGGTGGTTCCCCATTGTCCGCACCATCATGTTGAATCCGTCGGCGATGCTCCTCATTGATTGGTACATGCTCTGCAGCACCTCGGCAATACCCACCTGTGACGGGGACAAGCTCCGCACCGCCTCGGCCATTCCCATCTGAGGGCGGGATATGTCCCATAGAACCTCATCAAGGTCAGCATGGTACTGGGTCACATCCCCCAGCAAGTCGGACATTCTGCCAAGACCCTCAGCGTGATGCCCTGGACACCTTCACTAATGGTGCCGACATTGTGCACCAGGCTCTCCGCTGTGGTTGCCACCCTGGCAGTGTTGGCCTCAGTGCCAGGCTTTGCAGGTGACATCTCCTGCACCTATAGCCTCTGGGACTCCTCCAAACTGCTATGGACCTGCTTGAGTGTTGCTGACATCTCCCTCTGAATGTCCCAGCCGCTCCCTAACGTCTTCATCAGCTCTGTGTATACCTGTTCCACGGGGTCAGCATCAGACTGGACCCAGCTGGGTCCTGGGATCCAGCAGACCTCTGACTGCTAACTCACCTGGGGGTTCCTGCCTCCACCTGGTGTACATCAGCAGTTGTGCGGCGTTTACCAGCTTGAGCCGCAGAAATTTGTCCTACAACATGTCCCACCGAGGTGTGTGTATCTGCTCTGGCAGATGGTGGGGATGACACCTGTGCCGTGACTACAACAGTTGCTTCTGCGGACCTCTCCTCCGAGATGTTCTTGTCTGAGTCAGCAGAGGGCGCCGTCTGGGATGCGCCTGCGCCATCGGCTGGAGGACCAGCGGGAGAATGGACATGTGGTCAGTGGGAGGGATGGGTCAGTCAGTAAGGCAACAACAACTCAGGTTTGACAGGTCCTCCGGGTGGAGCCCGGTGGTTCCTCACATCTGCAGCATCCACCAGCCTCCGTGTTGGTGACCGCTCTGTCCTTGGCCACACCGCTCACCACCAGGGCTCTCTCCTCGAAGGTGGTGAGGATTCTTATGTCTGGTGCACCACTGCCAGTCTGCTGCCTCTCCCGGCATTTGTGGGAGAGCTTTTCCTGAGGAGACAGGAGACAGAAAGGGCATTTGGGCCACACGCGGTTCACAGTGTTGGGAGGTGTCTAGCAGCCTGACCCATTCAGCATCCCCTAATCTTGGGGCCAGTCTCCTCGGTGCCATTGTTGCGAGCTGGCTGGATTGGCTGAGCAAGTTCAGCCTAAATGCTGCTCGGCCTTGTTAGCTGGTGAGCGCGGTCCCAGCAAATCAGCTGGTGAGCCCGCATTGCGGCAAGTTACCCGTGAGGCCTTGTTAAGTGGGCCAATTAACATTGAAAAGCGTTGCCGGCCTCGCTGAGCCAAGCACCGGGAAGCTCGTGGCAATTCCCGCTCGCTACTGCACTTAGAAATCATTCCGGAGAATCACGACCATATAATTCCCACCCTAGACCTCATCACCTCTTCCCCTCTTTTATCTCCTTGAAGACACTCCTTATAGTTTATCTATCAGACTAAACTTCTGTTCGCCTGTCCCAACTCAATATAAATTTTGATCTGATTACATTCCTGTGATGTGCCTTGTGATGTTTTCGCACAATAAAGATAGTTTGTAAATATAAGCCATCATGGTGATTCTGCTGCAGGCGAAGCAGGAGAGACATTATTGGACAATTCTCTCTGCCTGTAAGTTCAGTGCTGTTGTATCTTAGAACCACCCCAAAGATCCTCTGGGCCTGCAGCACTTGAAGGAATTGAACCAATAAAATTCAGGCAAGTGGCAAGAAAACCAGGCGGCTATCTGGGAGGTGGCCATTTCCATCAGCAAATTAATTAGGGGTAGCAGTCACATTATCTCGAGGAGCGTTCACACAACTGGGACACAACTGGACACAAATGAATGCCTAGAATGAGTTATTTTTTCACTCATTCAGGGGATGTGGGCATCACTGACTAGTGATGTTCGCGGTCAACTGCGTGGCCATGTGACCATACTGCAATCTGAAAATTCTGCACAGTCTCCACACAACAAAGCCACCACTTTAACATACTTCACATGGGCTGTTGTATTTAAAAAAATTAAAAAGGCCTCACACTTAAGTAAATAATCTGTGATTTCCAAAACTAAACTCGAGGTAACGAGACCCGCATTTATCACCCAACCTTAATTACCCTTGTGAAGGTGGTGTTGACCCACTGACAGTGAAGGAACAGCGACGATATGCCAGGACGGTGTGTCATTTGGAGGGGAACTTGCAGATGGTGCTCCTTGACCTTGTAGATCGCAGAGGTTGCAGCTTTGGAAAGTGCTGTCGAAGAAACCTTGACAAATGACTGCAGTGTGTCTTGTCGACGGTACACATTGCAGTCATCAGGAACTGGTGGGTTCTGGGAGTGAATGTTTCAGCTCATATTTTTGGCAAGGCAAACAGTACGTCGCCTGTTTTCTAATTTAAATGTTTTTAGCTGGAAGATCAACTTTGTCAACCGTGTTTAGGTTTTCTTCAACCGGAGTTGGAAAGCTACAGCCAAAGATTTTTCAAGATTCCTTGGAAATAAATCTACTTTAATTATTGATGCTATTCAGTATCATTTTATTGCCAAAATGCTCACGCTAAAAATATTTTAAAAATATATACCTTGATCAAGTGAAAGGAAAAGGAAGCAGTTGATTGAAGGGGAGAAAGTATATCATATGTATAAATATGTTTTTCTTACATTATAAGATTTCCACTAAAACAACAGGCAAAGGAATATTGTACAACTTGGTCCAGCATCACACCTGAATATAACCAATTAGAATTTCTAGGCGAAGGTCATAGACATGGAAAGGTAAGTCAAAGACACTTTCAAAGTTTTGGACAGGAGTATGGGGATTGGCACTCCCTCATTGACAAGATGAAATATAGCCGACCAAATACTTTCCCAAACTGGCTCTCTGTGTACTATAAAGACCCCGATAAATAGAACCAGATCATTTCCAGAATAAAGAGAGTAACTAGCTCAGTGGTTGTGATGATATAGTGAAAACAATTCAGTATATAGTTTTGTACATGACCTCCAACCAGCAGGTGGCAGAGTGGCAGTGTAAGTCTACCATGTAGCTCTGTGCCTGTGGGATTTGGGAGTAAGTCGTGTTGGTGGATAGATGTACTTTGCAGTTGTTCTACAATAGTTAGTTAGCGTGATTCATTTATTCCAGTTATCTTTACCACGCAGTTGTTTCATCATAAATTATTTAAACTAGATGTTATGTAGTGCATCATTGACATCAGCCAGTCTACATAACATGACATTGATGATAGTCCATCATTGCTGAATAGATTGTTGACATTTAAGCCTCGAAATTCGGAGACACTAATCTGGAAAGGAGTCACAGTCAAAGAAAGATGGGAGAATTTGACGCAGATATTGGCACATTCAAATCGCGGATTCAAACCTCATCTTCCAGCCTTTGAATGTTGCACAATGTGAGACCTTCGCTATTTGGGATCAGATACAACAAAATTATAGCGGATTCCCAGAAGTGTACCTCAGCTGACATACACCGTCAGAAATGAGTGAAGGAAAGGGAAGGAAATAATTTTATCTGAATCAACTAAAAATGGAATTGCGACACCGAAAATAAATGATGTGGAGATGCCGGCGTTGGACTGGGGTGGGTGCAGTAAGAAGTGTTACAACACCACGTTAAAGTCCAACAGGTTTCTTTGGAATCACTAGCTTTCACCTGAGGAAGGCGCTGTGCTCCGAAAGCTAATGATTCCAAATAAACCTGTTGGACATCAACCTGGTGTTGTTCGACTTCTTACTGTGCTGAAAAGAAAGACAGTAAAAGCTTGTATCCATAAAGCGCATTCTTAATTTCAGGCCATCCAAAAATACTCCATAGCCATGAAGCTCCTGTGACGTGCAGTCGCTGATTTAGGGAGTGATTGGAGGGGTGCTTCTCAAAGACAACATTGGCGAGATCGCCGCCTGAATTCAACGGCAGTTAGTGCTGAGAATGGGCCCATGAGCCTCTCGCCATCATTGGCTCCCTCACTGCCTGATTGACTTGATTCGTGCCTCAGCGTCTCGACACTAACAAGGGGGAGCTGCTTTTAAACGCACCCTGACCACACACTCCCAGTCAGCACACAAGCCTGGCAGCGCACTGACCAGCTGCTCGCTTTGGGAATGTCGACCTGGACAGGCTTATTGACGCTGTCAATGAGAGATGGGGCAACCTGTTTCCCCGAGGGGGTCAGAGGACCAGCCACAGGGTCACGAATACCGTCTGGGAGGCAGTGGCAGCGGTTGTGAGTGCGGGCAGCATGAACAGGAGCACCGCCGTCCAATGTCGGAAGAAGACCAATTACCTGCACCGAGCTGCAAGGGTAAGTTACCACCTCTTTCCTGGCATCACTTCCGCCCACCACCCCTCAAATTCCCAAACCTCCTCCCACATCCTCCACAAATCACTGGCTTGCACCCTCCCCAAATCCGATCTTCGTGTTTGTACCTCAGCACTCCCTGGCAACCGCAGCACAAGCCCTTCATGTCCAGTTGTGGTGCCCAAACATGCCACCTGCCGTAGCCCTGCTTGATCGATCAAAAATATGGCTCACAATCTGACCCCGCAGGAGAAGATAGCCCATAATAAGCGGGAAAGGGCGAAGACAAGAGGTGGAGTACCAGAGATCTGAGTCCTCACTCCCCATGAGAAATGGGCCCTGGGTTGTCCAAGGAGAGAGCAGCCACCACAGCGGTTAGGATCCACTCCCCCTTCACACTGAGGACCTGTCTCAAGTGAGTGATTTATGTCAGACAAAATGATCCTTCCCTCTCACTGACCACATGTCTATTGTCTCGCAGGAACTCGATCTGATGAGGCCGGGATATCCGGAATTCCCCCTTTGCCACTCAGAAAGCCAATGCAGAGGAGAGCTCTGAGGAGATAACTATCGTGGTTACACAACTATCCGCTCTACCTTCCTCCAGCGCAGAGACACACACCTCGGTGGTGACATTAGTGGACAGGCTTCTGGGGCGCAGTCTGCTGAGCCCACCCAGTTGCTGATGCCCATCAGGCGGGGAGGCAGGAACATCCAGAGGAGGCAGCAGTCGGAGGTCTGCTGGATCCCAGGACTCAGCTGGATCCCAGTCAGATGCTGAGCCTCTGGACAAGGTTCTCCCAGAGCTGATGCAGGTGCTGGGACACGGCCATGAGTTTCAAGAGAGGATGTCAGCCACACTCCGGTGAGGGAATAGCCGATTGGAGGAGTCCCAAACGCTACAGCCACAGGAGGTGATGCTGAGAATGTGTGGCAGGGTGCCGGCTGCAGTGGAAAGCCTGCAGCATGAGGTCAAAGTCGTGACTGGTCAGCCTGTGATGACCATTGGCGAGTGCCTCGCTATCATATCCCAGTCAGTATGAGATATATCCCATGCAGTGGTGGACATTGCTGGGGTACTGCAGAGCGTCGCTCAGTCACTGAGAAACATCACTGAGGGCATTGGCACCGTGGTACAGACAACAGGGAGGTGCCAGGACTGACAGCCAGCTGACTCACAGGCCTCGGGAGGTCACTCCAGCTGCCCCTCCATGCCATGGAGACCCCAATATTGCGAGCACCGTTGTGGAAGCACTGGAGGACAACCCGGGTCTTGCCATGAAGGAGACAACGGCGATCTCCAGGTCTTCCAACACCCTCCTGACAAGGGCAGTGGGCAGAACAGAGTGGCATGCTGATGCTAGTGACACTGGTAAGTCGGAACGAGTTTCCAGCTCCAGGCCCTCTAGAAGACATCCGCCAAAGGCATCAAAGGCCGCAAGGTATGCATAACAGCAGGCTGCCTCCAGCTCCTATCTGCATCCTGGGGATACACCTAAATGTAGCCCGAGACCACGAAAGATGAACAAGGGTGAGGAGCACTGAGGGGGCACTGGGGTCACTGGGGTCACTGGGGAGCACATGGAAATGGAAATGTGCAATGTTCACTATTAAAACTTGTTACGCCTGTTACATGTGAAACCTCTGTCACGTTAATCTTCACAGTGGACCTGCCTGCACCCCCACCCCCAACCCCCACACAGTGGTTCAAGATCAAAAGCCCACAATGCCATTCAGAGGATGGGTGTGAGGCGCTGTCAGCAGAAAGGCAGGAGTCAGACTTTAGCATAAACAGAGGAGCATCAGAGCTAAACTCACAACCAATGATCATCACTTTCCTGACTTGTATAGTGGCCCGGTAACAGTGCCGAAACAAACCCATCATCCTGGGTGATGTTACACACACCCTGGGAGGGTGAAACAGGATTGTCGGGGGGGACAGATAGACTATCATCTGTATATAATATTAGTAGATCATCATCATCTGTATGTGTATTATAAATTATATGTTTTACTGTTTTAGCTCTAGCATCCGACCAGCAGGGGGTGTGAGTATACAGGCACATGACCCGGACGCACTATGTGTTCCGACAGAAGGTGTTGGTAAGGAGTTTGTAGCAGTCGCATATTCGAGTAGCTCCGTAGTATCTGAGTGTAAGTTAGTGTTGGACCATTATTTCCAACTGTATTAATCTTAGACATTATAGCAATCCTTTATAGTAGCATTAGTAATAAATAGTTTTGTTGTAAAACAAGGTCTAATGATTTTTGTTAAGACTACCACATCAAGATTCAAGATCAGCATAATCAAAGAACATTACAGGGATGGAAGAAGGGCATGGGAGGGGGAAGGAGCTGTGGGGAGGGAGGAATTGATGGACAACGTCTCGCCCTATGAGAATCGGATGAGGATGAGGGCCTCCCTGGCCCTCTGGGCATGCTGGACCCTCACTGCCTCTTGTCCCCGATCCTCCGTCTCCTCCTGCCGGCCCTCCCCGAGCTAGTTCTCTAAGCCCTCCTTCTTCCGCCTCCTCCTCAGACGAGGCCAGGTGGCCTTCCTCCTCCTCCACCAGCCTGTTGCCTCACTGCTGTGCCAGCTTGCGGAGGGCACAGCTGACCACCACAAAGTGGGAGACCCTCTGGGGGGTGTACTGCAGGGCACGACCAGAGCAGTCCAAGCATCGGAACTGCATTTTGAGCAGTTTGATGCATCTCTCAGTGACAGTACGGGGGGCACCATAGACCCCGTTATGTCGGATCACCACCTTGGTTTCCGGCCTCCAAGCCAGTGTCATCAGCTAGGACCTCAGCGGGCACCCCTTATCCTCCAATAACCAGCCCGTCATGCTGGGATGGTGTTGAAGACATCGGGGATCTCTGATTGCTCCAGGATGTAGCTGTCATGCACAGTCCCTGGGAAGCCTGCATGCACATGCATGATGTAGAGGCGATGGTCACACGTGAGCTGAACATTCATGGAGTGGAACCCCTTCCTGCTAATAAAGGGCACTTCCTGATGCCCCGGTGTGTGCACGGTAACATGCGTGCCATCAAGTACCTGGGGCATCCCGGCGATGGTGGAGAATCTTGCAACCCAGGCATCTTGGTGAGCTTGGTCCAGCTAAAAGATAATATAGCCTGCTGCCCGGGTATACAGGGCATCAATTATCTCCAGTACCCTTGAGCTGCATGCTGGAAAATGGAAATGGCCACTCACCACCTCAGATTCCCCTCAGTAGCCATTGTACCAGCTTCACCTTTTTAAAGAGGAGTACTAAACAACAGCCACATGATTAATTCCTGAGAGGCAGCTGCATTCGACTTAAATCTTGCTAATGAGATGGAAATTAATGCAGATGAGGGTTAATGATATGCTCCCCTTATCTGGGCTCGATTCGAAACTTGCCATCGAGAGGGGGCCAGTTAGATAATGAACTGATTCGCGCCCGACGCAACTCTCAATTTTGGCCTTTACCGCCATTTAGCCAGCTTGCCCAGATCCATGACGGGCACAACACGGTGGTTAAATTGCCCCCTTAATGTCGGAAATATGTCAGCAAATTTACACATAACTGGATTCTACAAAGAGTGATGAGATAAATGATCAGTAACGGTGACGCCAGTTGATAAAGGTATAAATGTTGATCGGGGCAGCTTGCTCTTCAAAATAGTGCTGTGGGATCTTCTATGTCCACCACAGGAGACGTCAGGACCTCTGTTTAATTACTCATCGGAAAGCTGGCACGTTTGAAAGAGTAACTCTCATTATTGCCTTGATGGTTATAATGAACCAATAGCATGATTACTTAAGGAAGGGTGCAGCAGTGTTGGAGGCGGTTCTGAGAAGGTTGACTAGATTATGAGGATAGGTTGGGTAGACTTGTTTCCACTGAACTTCTCTAGTCGAAGATTAAACACCCTGTTTGACTTTGTTGCATCAGGATATGCCTTTGACGACTCCAGATTAATTTCTAAAAAAGTGCAAAATTATCACTTTTACCTTTCTTCAAGAAGTGTGGAAACGAGCTGGTTCTGTTAAATATATTTAACTTTGTGACTTATTTTCCAGAAATTGAACCGTCAATCAGAATTATATTGGAGTGGCTTTAGAGCATCCTGCCACTCAGAAAATGGATGGGATTTGGGGACATAGTTGATTTTACACCCACTTGATTCAAGTTCTTTGGCTTTTCCATAAGACCATGAGAAATAGGAGCAGAATTAGGCCATTCGGCCCATCGAGTCTGCTCCGCCATTCAATCATGGCAGATATTGTTCTCATCCCCATTCTCCTGCCTTCTCCCCAAAACCCCTGATCCCCTTATTAATCAAGAACCTATCTACCTCTGTCTTAAAGACACTCAGTGATTTGGCCTCCACAGACCTTTGCAGCAAACAGTTGCACACATTCACCACCCCCTGGCTGAAGAAATTACACCTCATCCCAGTTTTAAAGGATTGTCCCTCCAGTCTGAGATTGTGTCCTCTGTTTCTAGTTTTTCCTACTAGTGGAAACATCCACTCCACGTCCACTCTATCCAGGCCTCTCAGTATCCTGTAGGATTCAGTAAGATCCCCCCTCATCCTTCTAAACTTCAACAAGTACAGACCCAGAGTCCTCAACCACTCCTCATATGTATCTCCTATCTCTGGATCTGTAAAGACTTAATTACCTGTAAATGCTCGCATTCTTTTTTTTTATAAATTTAGATTACCCAATTATTTTTTCCAATTAAGGGCCAATTTAGCATGGCCAATCCACCTGCTCTGCACATTTTTGGGTTGTGGGGGCGAAACCCACGCAGACACGGGGAGAATGTGCAAACTCCACACGGACAGTGACCCAGAGCCGGGATCGAACGTGAGACCTCAGCGCCGTGAGGCGGTTGTGCTAACCACTAGGCCACCGTGCTGCCCAATGCTCGCATTCTAAGCATTGTCTTGCATCTTTGAATGTGTCTATATATATGTTTCTGGAACATACCTCTTCATTCACCTGAGGAAGGAGCAGTACTTGAAACAAACGTGTTGGACTTTAACCTGGTGTTGGAAGACTTCTTACTACACTCCTCATATAACACGCTCTTTATTCCGGGGATCATTCTTATGAACCGCCTCTGGGCCCTTCCCAAGGCCAGCACATCCTTCCTTAGATACGTGGCCCAAAACTGCTCAATACTCCAAATGGGGTCTGACAAGAGCCTTATACAGCCTCAGAAGTACATCCCTGGTCTTGTATTCTAGGCATCTCGGCATAAATGCTTTTGCCTTCCTAACTGCCGACTGACCTTCACGTTAACCTTAAGAGAATCTTGAACAAGGACTCCCAAGTCCCTTTTTGCATCTTCTTGGCTCCCATCCCTAAATGATCAAAGCTGAGCCCATCTTAATATTTATGAGCAGAACTATACGAGGTCAGTCTCGTTCATCACAAAACCACCAAGATTTTTTGAATTGGGCAGCACGGTAGCATTGTGGATAGCATAATTGCTTCACAGCTCCAGGGTCTCAGGTTCGATTCCAGCTTGGGGAGGTTGCACATCCTCCCTGTGTGTGCGTGGGTTTCCTCCGGGTGCTCCGGTTTCCTCCCACAGTCCAAAGATGTGCAGGTTAGGTGGATTGGCCACGATAAATTTCCCTTAGTGTCCAAAATTGCCCTTAGTGTTGGGTGGGGTTATGGGGATAGGATGGAGGTGTTGCCCTTGGCTAGGGTGCTCTTTCCAAGAGCCGGTGCAGACTCGATGGGCCGAATGGCCTCCTTCTGCACTGTAAATTCTATGAACATGTTTGCTCTCTCCACCTATTTATGGCACTCGCTAAAATCCACCATTTTATTTAATATTAATATAGATTATATAACGAATTCAGTCTTTCAAAAAGGACCATACATTCAGTGCTAAGCATCCAAATTGTAAATATTCAGTTCCATTAAAAACATTTTCACGTGGAAACAAAGTAAGTGGATTAGTTCCTTTGTTCATTATGCTTCCTTTCTGTGAGTAATTTTCCTTTTGATGTCTGAAATATCCCAATCCACCAAATAATTACAAAATTATCGAATAACCTGGAGCCAGCTCTGTGCCATGGCAGATGTGTGTTCATTCCTTCGACAGCCTGGAGCTTGGAGCTGGATCCAAGAAATCCCTCTCTACTTCCAAACTATTTTGCTAAACAGTTGCTATCAGCTCCAATAATCCTAAATATCACCCTGGATTGTACCAGTTGATGGTGTAAGTCGATTGGTCTGGGTAAAACCCTTCAGTGAAAATATATTGAGCAGTTTTGATAAACTGCCGGGATATCTGGTAAAAATATAACATATAAACATCGAAAATGGGAACAAGAGGAGGCCATTTGGCCCATCGAGCCTGCTGCACCATTCATTATGATCATGTCTGATCATCCAACTCAATAGTCAAATCCCACTTTCCCCCCTTAGCCTTCGATTCCTCTTCGCCCCAAGAGCTATTGAAAACGTAAATGATGAAATCATACTGTTCTAGAAAGGACCAACCAAAAACTGTGGAGCCAAAAGAGAAAATTCTGGAAATTCTCAACAGATCTGGCAACGTCTGTCGGGAGAGAAAAGAGCAAACATTTCGAGTCCAGATGACCCTTTGACAAAGGGTCATCTCTACTCGAAATGTCACATCTTTTCACTCCTTATGGATGCTGCCAGACCTGTTGAGACTTCTAGCATTTTCTCCTTTGGTTTCAGATTCCAGCACCTTCAGTAATTTGCTGTTAAAAACTGTAGAGACATGGATGGATCAATTTATCCGAACTCGGACTTCCAGTGGCGGTCATGAAGGAGTGGGTCGCACATTTGGTAGCTGCAGCTCGGGACGGAGCTTTGGACATTTCCCCGATTTGTTACCAGATTTTATTGGAAAAATCGATAATGTGTGCGACTGTGAGGAGGGGTCCCACACCAGTGCATGGAGGGGCGGACCAGGAGCGCTCGCAAAGGAAGAAATAGGCGAACAGAGAAGGCCTGGGTTGAAGCTACAGCGGGAAAAAGCACGCCGACGACCGGAGTTCTGGCTCGACGACCCAGCGGTCGATGGAGCAGTGGATGAAGTTTACCCAAGAGGGCTTCACTGAGCAGAAACAGGAATGCTTGGACCCGATTAGGGAATCGATTGCTCGGCTGGAACAGAGATTGGACGCTCAAGATCGGGCGATCCAGAAAGTGGAGAAGGCACTGACCGAGCATGAGGAACACCAAACAGCAATGGAGGTGGGGATGCTGAGAGACCAGCAGAAAAGGCTCCAGGAGAAGGTAGAGGACCTAGAGAACAGGTCCCGCCTGCAAAACCTGAGGATTGTTGGTCTCCCGGAGGGATCTGAATGAGCGGATGCGGGGGGCATATATAGCTTGTATGCTCGAGAAGCTAATGGGGGATGGGACGTTCACCCGACCCCTGAAGGTGGACAGGGTGCACAGAACACTGGCAAAGAAGTCTCGTGTAGGCAACCCCCGAGGGCAATGGTGGTGAGATTGCACAGGTACCTTGATAAGGAGCGTCTTCTCCAGTGGGCCAAACAGACACTGAGCTGTAAGTGGGAGAACAGCATCCTACGCATTTACCAAGACCTGAGCGTGGACGTAGCCAGGAGAAGAGCAGGATTCAACCAAGTAAAGTCGACCCTTTTCAAGAAGAAGCTGCAGTTTGGACTGCTGTATCCGGCCCGTCTTTGAGTCACCTATGAGGAGCAACATTTCTATTTTGAGTCGCCCGAGGAAGCGATGGACTTTTCCAGAAGGAAAGGGCTGGCAGGGGACTGAGATGTCTGAACTTTGTTGCAGTGTTCACGTTAAAAATACTTTTGCTTTTGCACTATATTTGTAATGCTTTCTGTATTGATCCTGGAGCTGCCACGTATTTTTGTAAGATAACGTTTGCATTTGTACTTGTGGGGGGAAGGAGGTGTGAATTTTTGATGTGGGGTTTTTCTTTTCTTTTAATTTCATTTGGTTAACTGGGCTTGGATTCTTCTCTCTTGCATGTGTGTGTCCGAGAGGGGGAGGGGGGAAACAATAGGTGAGAGAATGTTTGGCATCATGGGCAGGGCTACCAAGGTAGCTGGGCGGGCTGGCTCACGGAAGCGCAGTGGGGGGTGAGCAAATGTTATGCTTGTTGAAGGGGGCTGTTTTTACTGTGCTGTTACTGAGGGGAGAGGGGGGAATTGGATATGCTGAGGGGAGAGGGACTGTTGCTGGCAGACAAAAGGGAGGTCGGGGATGGAGGCTGCCTGCGGACGGGACTACGGGTGAGTGGGGCATGAGCTGGAGACTGCCTAAGAAAGGCGATGGGTGATCGGTGGAGGGAGGGTCCGAGAAGCCCCTCCCCCCCCCAACCAGGCTGATCACGTGCAACGTTAGAGGGCCAAATGAGCCGGTTAAGAGGGCATGCATGTTCGCGCATTTGAGGGGATTGAAGGCTGACGTGGGCAATGTTGCAGGAGACGCATCTTAGGGTAATCGATCAGACTAGACAAAGGAAGGGATAAGTCGGGAGTGGAAATTGGCAAACGTGACACCACTGTTTAAAAAAGGATGTAGGCAGAAAACGGGCAATTATAGGCCAGTGAGCTTAACTTCGGTAGTGGGGAAGATGCTGGAATCTATCATCAAGGAAGTAATAGTGAGGCATCTGGATGGAAATTGTCCCATTGGGCAGATGCAGCATGGGTTCATGAAGGGCAGGTCGTGCTTAACTAATTTAGTGGAATGTTCTGAGGTCATTACCAGTGCGGTAGATAATGGGGAGCCAATGGATGTGGTGTATCTGGATTTCCAGAAAGCCTTTGACAAGGTGCCACACAAAAGGTTGCTGCATGAGATAAAGATGCATGGCATTAAGGGTAGACTTGTAGCATGGATACAGGATTGGTTAATTAATAGAAAGCAAAGAGTGGGGATTAATGGGTGTTTCTCTGGTTGGCAATCAGTAGCTAGTGATGTCCCTCAGGGATCCGTGTTGGGCCCACAATTGTTCACAATTTACATAGATGATTTGGAGTTGGGGACCAAGTGCAATGTGTCCAAGTTTGCAGACGACACTAAGATGAGTGGTAAAGCAAAAAGTGCGGATGTACTGGCGCTGGAGGTTGTGCAGAGGAGATTCACTAGGTTAATCCCAGAGTTGATGGGGTTGGATTACGAGGAGAGGTTGAGTAGACTGGGACTCTCTGCAGAGGGATTTGGATAGGTTAAGTGAATGGGCTCGGGTCTGGCAGATGGAATACAATGTTGACAAATGTGAGGTTATCCATTTTGGTAGGAATAACAGCAAAAGGGATTATTATTTAAATGATAAAATATTAAAACATGCTGCTGTGCAGAGAGACCTGGGTGTGCTGGTGCATGAGTCACAAAAAGCTGGTTTACAGGTGCAACAGGTGATTCATTGCTAGAGGGATGGAGTTTAAGACTAGGGAGGTTATGCTGCAATTGCATAAAGTGTTATTGAGGCCGCACCTGGAGTATTGTGTTCAGTTTTGGCCTTCTTACCGGAGAAAGGATGTACTGGCGCTGGAGGGTGTGCAGAGGAGATTCACTAGGTTAATCCCAAATTTGAAGGGGTTGGATTACGAGGAGAGGTTGAGTAGACTGGGACTGTACTCATTGGAATTTAGAAGGATGAGGGGGGATCTTACAGAAACCTATAAAATTATGAAGGGAATAGATAGGATAGATGTGGGCAGGTTGTTTCCACTGGCGGGTGAAACCAGAACTAGGGGGCATAGCCTCAAAATAAGGGGATGTAGATTTAGGACTGAGTTTAGGAGGAACTTCTTCACCCAAATGGTTGTGAATTTATGGAATTCCTTGCCCAGTGAAGTAGTTGAGGCTCCTTCATTAAATGTTTTTAAAATAGAGATAGATAGTTTTTTGAAGAATAAAGGGATTAAGGGTTAAGGTGTTCGGGCCGAAAAGTGGAGCTGAGTCCACAAAAGATCAGCCATGATCTCATTGAATTGCTGAGATGGCCTACTCCTGCTTCTAGTTCTTATATTCTTATGAGCTGGTCATGGGGGGACTTCAACAGTCGTTGACCGGTCGAGGTCAAGGACAGGCAGGGTGCCAGCAATGGCAAAGGAGCTAAAGGTGTTTATGGAGCAGATGGGGGGAGTGGATCCATGGAGGTTTGCGCGGCTGAGAGTTAAGGAGTTCTCTTTCTACTCACACGGTACTCCCGGATCGACTTTTTCATCTTGAACAGGGCTTTACTGACGGGGGTGGTGGACACTGAGCACTCAGTGATCACAGTCTTGGACCATGTTCTGCACTGGGTGGACCTACAGGTGAGCAAAGAGTGTGGCCAGACCCCGCAGTGGAGATTGGATGTCGGATTGTTAGCGGATGAAGAGGTGTGTGGGCGGGTGAGGAAATGCATCCGGAACTATCTGGAAGTTAATGACATGCGGGAAGTCTCGGCAGCGATGGTCTGGGAGACGCTGAGGGTCATGTTCAGAGGGGAGCTGATTTTGATACGGGCCCACAGGGAGAAGGTGGATAGAGCAGAAACAAATCGTCTGATAGGGGAAATACTTCAGGTCGACAGGAGATAGGCGGAAACCCCAGAGACAGGGATTTTAAGGGAACAACGGAGGCTACAGGCAGAGTTTGGCTTGCTGACTACAGGGAAGGCATTGGAGCAGCTGATGAAGGCAAGGGGGGGGGGGGGATGTATGAGTATGGAGAGAAGGCCAGCAGAATGCTTGTGCAGCAGCTCAGGAAGAGGGAGGCAGCCAGGGAGATTGGGAAAGTGAAGGACAGAGACGGGAACTTGGTCGGAGATTCAGCAGGGGTTAACAGGGCGTTCAAGGAGTTTTATAGCAGGCGATATGAATCAGAACCCCAGCTGGGCCGGAAGGGATGAGGCAATACTTACGGTTCTCGAAGGTGGAGGAAGGGCTGGGGCCCCCATACGGATTGAAGAAATAGCAGAGGGGCTGAAGGCCATGCAGTCGGGTAAAGCCCCGGGCCCGGACAGGTACCCAGTGGAGTTCAATAAAAAGTTCTCTGGGATGCTGGAGTCGCTGCTGATGAGGGCATTTAATGAGGAAAGGGAGTGAGAAGTGCTTCCCCCTGACAATGTCACAGGCCACGATCTCACTGATTTTGAAGCGGTAGGACCCGGAGCTATGCGGGTCCTACAGACCGATCTCCTGATTAAATGTTGATGCCAAAGTGTTGGCCAAAATCTTGTCCTCAAGGATAGAAGACTGCGTTCCGGATGTGATTGGGGAGGACCAGACGGGATTTGTTAAGTGCAGGCAGTTGGCGGCCAATGTTAGAACGTTGCTGAATATGATCATGATGCCCCCAGAGGGTAGGTATGGAGAGGTAATGGTCACAATGGGCACAGAGAAGGCATTTGATCAGGTGGAATGGGAATATTTGTGGGAGTTGCTGGGGCTGTTTGGGTTTGGATGGTGCTTCATCGACTGGGTTATGCTGCTGCATCAGCCGCCCGTTGCAAGTGTACGGATGAACAGGTTGACATCGGGCTATTTTAGGTGGCACAGGGGGAACGAGGCAGGGATGCCCCCTCTCCCCACTGCTGTTTGCGGTGGCCATAGCCACTGGCAATTACACTGAGAGCCTCAAGGGACAGGAAAGGGTTGGTTCGGGGAGGGGTGGAACACAGAGTCTCGCTATCCACAGGTGACCTGCTCCAATATGTTTCTGATCCACCAGAGGGGATGGGAGAAATTATGAGGATTCTTGGGGAATTTGGCCGGTTTTGGGGTTATAACTTGAACATGGGGAAAAGTGAGATGTTTGCTATCCAGGCAAGGGGGCAGGAGAGGCAACTGGGGGTGTTGCCGTTTAGGGGGAAGCTGTCGGTATCTCGGCATCCAGGTGGTACAGGAATGGGAACGGCTACATCAGCTAAATTTGACCCGACTGGTGGGCCAAATGAAGGAAGACTTCCGAAGGTGAGACATGCTCCCGCTATCACTGACTGGGAGGGTACAGACAGTGAAAATGACGGTCCTCTTGAGATTCCTGTTTGTTTTTCAGTGCCTCCTCATCTTTATTCCACGGGCTTTTTTTAAACGGGTATACAAGCTGATCTCTGGCTTTGTATGGGTGGGCAAGACCCTGCATTTTGCCGGGAGGAGGGCGTGTTGGCGCTGCCGAACTTTAGCAATTACTATTGGTGATATGGAAGTGTGGGGGGTGTCGGTGTGGGAGCGCGTAGAGGTGGCATCATGTAAGGGCATGAGTTTGGGGGCGTTGGTAATGGTGCCTCTGCCGTTCCCATCGGCATGGTACTCCACCAACCCCATGGTGGTGGCGGCCCTGAGAGTCTGGGGGCAATGGAGGAAACATGTGGGAGCAGAGGGAGCATCGGTCTGGTCTCCAATCTGCAATAATCACCGGTATGCCCCAGGGAGGCTAGATGGAAGTTTTCAGAGATGGCTGAGAGCAGGGGACGAGCGGATGGGAGATCTGTTCATAGAGGGGAGCTTTCCCAGACTGAGGGAGCTGGAAGAGAAATTTGAATTGGCGGGAGGGAATGCGTTTAGGTAGCTGCAGGTGCGGGACTATCTACGCCGGTAACCTTCCCAACCTTCCCGCTCCTACGACCTAGGGGGATACAGGACAGGGTAGTTCCCAGAGTATGGGTGGAAGAGGGGAGTGTTGAGGACATCTATAAAGGACTCATGAGGTCAGAGGAAATGCAGACTGAGGAGCCGAAACACAAATGGAACGAGGTGTTAGGAGGAGAGATAGAGGATGGTCTCTGGGCGGGTGCGTTGAGTAGAGTCAACGCGTCCACATCATGTGTCAGGCTCAGCCTGATGCAGTTCAAGGTCGTTCACCGAGCTCACATGACAGTGGCCCGGATGAGCAGGTTCTTTGAAATGAAATGAAATGAAAATCGCTTATTGTCACGAGTAGGCTTCAATGAAGTTTCTGTGAAAAGCCCCTAGTCACCACATTTTGGCTCCTTTTCGGGGAGGCTGGTACGGGAATCGAACCGTGCTGCTGGCCTGCCTTGGGCTGCTTTCAAAGCCAGCGATTTAGCCCAGTGTGCTAAACCAGCCCCTGGAAGACAGTCTGCAAGGTGTGCAGGAGGACCAGCGAACCATGTCCATATGTTCTGGGCATGCCGGAAGCTCAGGGGATTTTGGCAGGGGTTTGCTGATGTCATGTCTACGGTGTTAAAAACAAGGGTGGCACCGAGTCCAGAGGTGGCGATTTGCGGAGTGTCGGAAGAGCCCGGAATCCAGGAGGAGAAAGAGGCAGACATTCTGGCCTTTGCTTCCCTGGTAGCCCAGAGATGGATACATTTAGCTTGGAGGGACTCAAAGCCGCCGAAGTCGGAGGCCTGGCTATCGGACATGGCTAACTTTCTCTGTCTGGAGAAAATCAAGTTCGCCTTGAGAGGGTCAATGTCAGGGTTCGTCCGGAGGTGGCAACCGTTTATCGACTTCTTTAGAGAAAATTAACTGTCAGCAGAGAGAGGGGTGGGGTGGGGGGTTAATTTAGTTTTGATTAGTGTGTAAGAAAGGTGGGACCTGTGAGGGAGGAAGACGTTCTTTGCACTATGTTTATATTTGTATGTACACTGTTTCTTCTGTTATTGTTACAAAATCACAAATACCTTAATAAAATGTTTTATAAAAACATTTTTTTACCCGATCTCTCCATGTGGGAAATCCAGACGAGTAAGTGAAATGCTGATTTCACACGCGCCCAATTTTACTCATTGACTTTAATGGAGAGTAAATCAAGTGCGTGTGTAATCAACATTGCCCCCAAATCCCATCCATTTTCTGAGTGGCAGGATGCTCTAAATCCACTCCAATATAATTCTGATTGACAGTTCAATTTCTGGAAAATAAGTCACAAAATTAAATATTTTTAACAGAACCAGCTCGTTTACACACTTCTTGAAGAAAGGTAAAAGTGATAATTTTGCACTTTTGCAGAAATTCGCCTGGAGTCCTCAAAGGAATATCTTGATGCAACAAGTCAAACAGGGTGTTTAATCTTCGACTAGGTGAGCTCAGTTACGTTAAAGGAATAATACCAGCACCATCGTTTGAAAATAGTATACTTTTATTTGCGTTCAATACATAAAAGTTTAAAAATTTACATTTGCACTGTCGTGTAGTGTAATTAAATAGAGGTGACAAAGCTAAGTGGGATGATATATGAATATCTAGATCTCATACACATGATTTACACACACATGCACACAGATATAAGACAAAGGAGCAGAATTAGGCCACTCGGCTCATCGAGTCTGCTCCGCCATTCAATTAAGGCTGACATTGTCTCATCCCCATTCTCCTGCATTCTCCCCATAACCCCAGATCCCCTAATAAATCAAGAACCTATCTATCTCTGTCTTAAAGACACTCAGTGATTTGGCCCCCACAGCCTTCTGAGGCAAAGAGTTCCCCTGATTCACCACCCTCTGGCTGAAGAAATTTCTCCTCATCTCTGTTTTAAAGGATCGTCCCTTTAGTCTGAGATGGTGTCCTCTGGTTCTAGTTTTTCTTCCAAGTGGAAACATCCTCTCCATGTCCACTCTATACAGGCCTTGCAGTATCTTGTAGGTTTCTTCCGGCTCCTGGTCCTCCAAAGTCAGGTCTCTCTCCTGTGAATTACTGTGAAGCATCCGTATTTGTTATATTACTCTTGGGTAACATACCGTTACTGTTTGCTTTTATATCTAGAATGGTCTGATGGGGTGATTCTGAAGAAACCACTAATCTTCAACTTAAATCAAAACTGAATAAGAAATTGATTAATATTAAATTCGCACACTCCACAGAACTATAACTCGTAATCAAGTAATCTATATTAAAGTGTTAACTAATTTAAACTACACGTGCTAACTATGCTGTGATCTATCTCTCGAACACTCTGCTGTCTAGTCACTCCTGGTTGGAAGAGACCCAAGATCCTTTGAGTTCTCACATTTATAGTGGGATCTAGTGTTGCCCTCTGGTGGTTGTGTTACACTGAGATGTCATCATTAACCCTTTACTTGTCTCTCTATATACATATCACGACAGTATTAACTGGGTAAAATTCAAAGACTGGTTGTCTGGAACTGGTTCTTTGGCTAAAGGCTGCCAAGATCCATTTGCTGTCCCCAGTGTAACGGGACGTAGCCGTGTGGGACAAAATCAGCTGGATGTCTGAACAAATTAGGGAATAATGTTGGTCACAGCAGAAGGAACATCCCACTGTGTAAAACCCAATCACAGCCTGGTTAATGTTACTCTTCAACCATTGCATTGAACATTCCACCATCTTACAGCCAATGTCAATCCAGTGATACAGCTATGAATAGAAATGTCCACAATAATACGCAAGCATTATTATGAAGCCAATCGGCAGTCAGAATTGTACAGCGGAACTTCAAGTGTGGGGGAATTGAACATGAGACCTTGCAAAACATGGGACCTTGATGTTTACCCTCTGCTCAATTACACCGTAGTTTAACCAGCTCAATCTTTCAGAGAGCTGCTCAGCAGAATCCATCTGCTGACGCAGAAATAAAAATATTAAAAATCCAATTTTCTGCTCACTTTACCAGCCTCTGACTCCAGCATTTGTGCAAAATAAAAACCATCCCCGTTGTCCATTGTTCAGTCCAGGATTTGCAGAGCCTCAGTGAAAATCTCGGTATGATGCAACAATTATGCCGATGTTCATTCACAGGGAGGGACTGCAGTGTACAATTGATCAGCATTTAATACTTGTGATATTTTTATACCAATCTTATTCTCTTGAAGGGATGGCATGGTGCATTGTCTGGTGCTTCATTCAGTCTGGCAAGCGTAATTTTAATTTCAAATATTTAATATCCCCTCAAGAGAACATATGTTAATTTTGCATTTTGCCTGTGGCTAATTGAAGGTAGAAAGAATCTACATTTATACACCACCTTTAGGGAGCTGAGGACTTTCCAATGTCTTCAAAGCAAGCAAAATAATTTTTTGAAATATAATGGTTTCCATCATACAGGGATATACAGCGTCTAATTTAAATACCAGAAGGTTGCACAAACTGCAATGAGATTAATAACAAATCACCTGCTTTTTAAAAGTTACTGCTGGGGGATTACGTGATGTGAGGTTCGGAATAGCTACTTTTCCATCGGCTCCGGCACCACTCGCTTATAATCTGTCATTTATCCTGATTGCCTGACATTTATCTACCTAATCCTTGAATTAATATTTGCTGTTACGTCCCTGGAAGATTTTAAGATTAGTTTTGATAATAATATACAAAGAATAGTCAAAAAATCTGTCAATAGACAGGGGCTGGCGGGTTTATTGGGGGTCGACCCTCCCTTTCAATATGACGGCCTGATCCCCGGGAGGTCTCTGGACCCCATGCTCTCCAGGGTTCTCTTGGAAGTGGTGAAAATAATGACTGCCGATATTATCCAGGTGATTGAACAAAGGCTCAGTGTATTTACCCAAAATCTGTGTGCTCATGAGTCCGAGTTGCAAAACACCACTCAGAGGCTTGTGAATACGGGGGAGAGAATCCTGCATGTGGAACGTGATGCTTCCACTGTGGAGTCAAGAATTCAATCCTTGGAAACCCGGCTGGGTGGCACGGCGGAGATCCTGGAAGTCTTGGAGAATCAAGGAGGAGAAAGACTATCTGAATGGCCAGTCTGCCAGAGGGTTCATCGAAGACTGGTGTCACAAGCTGGATGTGAAGGCTGCATGTTAGGGAGGCAGCCTTCCTAACATAGAAGGGGCAGAATGCTCCCTTTGGTGGTGTCTGGCTGTGGTGGTGCCTGTCCCACCGACGGGATAGTGGGAATCCACATCACAGTCAGCCCATATAAATCTATATCAAATATACACCCCTTTAAACTATCTTTGTTTTCCTCACATGAAAACTGCCTAAACCACCTCTGCCTGTGTCATAAGCAGCCTGCATATGAATTCTGTTCAAAATGGATGATCTGTCAGTCGCGTTGTTGTGTTCTTAATGTTAATAAGGACTCAGAATAAATTTCAGGTTAGCATCGTGTCTGCCATGGCCTTTGCCCTGAATCTAAGTGCTGATGAATTCCAACTCCAGTGGACCTTGAATTCTGCAAGGCCTGTGATAAGATGTTGCACATGATCACAGACAATCCAAGTAATTCATGGATGTGAAATAACCATTGTTTGTAGGATATGAAGCAAAATTTATTTCTGCAGAGGAAGTATGACTGCTGCCAGTAACAATGTCATTGCAATTACACATATTCATTGAGCAGCTGCAACATTGAAAACCATAAGGAGGAGCTTCAGAAAGAGAAAAATATTGAACAGCGGGTTTGAGGTGATATTAGCAATTCTAAGTCCCGTGATGGGGGCAGGAATGGGGAGCGTTTCCTGGTGTGGAGGCTGGTGGAAACCACACCATATCTTCCAGCCTCCACCTCATTAATTACTCAACCGAGTGTTTTGCACTGCATTCCGTGATCGGGCATGATGGTGAGTGTCCTGCCAACATATCCAGGTGCCATACTGAAAAGGGTGGCACCGTAGCATAGTGGTTAGCACTGTTGCTTCACAGCTCCAGGGTCCCAGGTTCGATTCCAGGCTTGGATCACTGTCTGTGTAGAGTCTGCACGTTCTCCCCGTGTCTACTTGGGTTTCTTCCGGGTGATCCGGTTTCCTACCACAAGTCCAGAAAGACATGTTATTCGGTAATTTAGACATTCTGAATTCTCTCAGTGTACCCGAACAGGTGCCGGAATGTGGCGACCAGGGGCTTTTCACAGTAACTTCATTGCAATGTTAATGTAAAGTATTGAGAATTCCCAGTATCAGAAAAGCTTCTGCAGTGCAGGAAATAATTCCCACGGCTCCAGAAATGTTTCTTGTCTTAGGAAATTGAGTCTAGAAGACCAACCGGATATTTCCTGTTCTCTTCACTGTTTAGTCTTTGATTGCCATGATGTGGAGATGCCTGCGTTGGACTGGGGTGAGCACAGTAAGAAGTCTTACAACACCAGGTTAAAGGTGTGTGTGTGTGTGTCTGTGTGTGCGTGAACACGTGTGCACATGTGTGTGTGTGCGTGCGTGTGTGTGCGCATGTCTGTGGGCACGTGCAGCCCGATAGTGAGATTCTCTAGGAAATCCATTGCAATCCTCGTCATGTATAACTTTGCATGCTCAAGGATTGGGAGCACAAATCAAGTACCATTCCGCTCCGGCGGGAGAACACGGTTTCCCAAATGGAGAGTTTTGCCCCGGTCTAGATTTTGGATTGCAAACTGCAAAGGGACAGCATTATTGTGGGAGTGGAGTTTGGAAACTCTCATGACTGTCATCTGGGGAGAATCTGAGGACAAATCCACAAACGTTCATTTGCCGTTCAGAGTAGGAAGTGTATTTGACCACAGCCAATCTGTATGCCTGAAGGGACTTTGTGTTAATGAAAACATTAGATCCAAGGTGTACTTTGTAATCCATTTTAATCCTATAATCCTAAAACCCATGTGTAATTGTTAAATTATGGGGTGACCCATAAAATCCCGTGATTGGGGCAGGCGGAATTGCATTTCGGGGTGTGGGGGGTCGAGGTCAGGCACCATACTTTGCTATCGGGCCACCTGCTCAAAATGGCAGTCTGGTCGCGGGAATCATGAGGGTATCCCTCGCAATCCCCGTCATGCATAAATTTGCATGGAAATGGAGAGGGGATCGCCTCTAGATTCCCGCTCCAGCGCGGGCGCACATCAGTGCCGTTTCATCTCTGGCAGGAGAGCATAGTCTCCCAAACAAAAAATCCTGCCCACTATCTTTAGATTCCTTACTGAGCCTGGAATATTGTAAAATTTCTATGCGTCTTTCTCTCTCACCTGTTGCAAAATGGTAGGATGCCATTAAAATTAACATATTGTTTTTGCGCAACTAAAATCAATAGATAAAACCATATCTGGGCAGCAACTAAGAGCAAGGAAGGAAACAGGAAGAATGGGGAACAGGGTGTTCTTTGTCGTTGATACTTTTTAGTGGTCAGAGGGCTGTTAGCTGGAAAGCAGCACTCCGAGATACTGAAAAAGAGAGAGAGCCATCCTATGGAAACAGCTCAGCTAGACTTCCCGGGGCTGAAGACAAAAAGCCAGTTTGTGCAAAAGATCGCTTTCCTCGCTGAAACAAAGACCATTCGCAAGTCCAGGCCACCTCAGTTGTACGGCGTGATAGTCACTGGCTAGATTTGACAAATTGATCTACGGTTATTGTCTGGGTTACGGAGGTGTCTCAGTAGCGTTTAGAATTATGGACGAAACAAGTGCTTTGGGGTTTCCAAACTTTAAGGGACTAAGTGCTTACTTTTAGCGTGCCAAAGTATAAGATTTTTCTTGCATTACCAATACAGGATCATCAACACTGCATTACTCAATGCTACCTAACTGGGCCCTGGAAATACAAAAGCATTCAGACTGAGCTAACATTAGTACTGACAACAAGATTGCACGGTTTGTGTAGAACGCTGTCAAGGGTACTTCAGGGCCAGAGAATAAATTGGAAAAGTTTTCTTTTCTCTCTCTCTCATATCTTTTTACTCTTAAAATGCACGAGGGTGTGCAGTGGATGACTCATTTTGAAATAGCAACCGCTCAAATAACAAATGATACCTCAAAAGTAAAACTCCTGGCACCAATAATTAAAAAATATGAGCCATCTCCCCATTAGACATGAACGAGAGACAATGCAATCAATGCAATCTACCACAGAGTTTGATATTCTGAGCATCTCGGAAACAAGGATTGTCAGAAACTGCCTTCTCAGGCGAGAGTGAGGGAAATAAAAAAAAAACCTCAAAGTTCTTGGCAGCAAAGACAACATTGTCATTAGGAGCCGATCATGAATAAATTATATTTTGAAATCACAGAACCAAAACATTCACCCTTCCTCTGAATCTCAGCATGCAAAGCATCTTGAGATGGTTGTTGTGGAGAATATTCGAAACACCGAATGCCTGCCGCCCCGCATCTTCTTCCTCAACACTGCAATGCTCTGAAATCAAGCTTTAATGCTCTAATTCCTCCCCTAACTATGGATCATGCAATCATTGAATAGGACAGCACAGAGGCTGCCAATGGGGCGCGGGCTAATGGCCCATTGACCTTAACAGAAAGCACGACAAGGCCGTTAAATAGCGGGAGAGGCCAAAAACGAGAATCCCGCCGGACGGCGATCTGTTTGCGATCTCACTGACCCCCTCACCTTGCTGAAATCCAGATCTTGCCTCAGCATGGCCAGAAACCAATAATCACCACTAAAGCCCAATCGCCATACAAGAGCGACCCCCTATCTACGGCCCCTGTGATCTAACGGCCTCCCACCAAGTGGACATACAGGTGCCAATTAGCACTTCCTTTTTAAAAAGGGAAGCTGGCGGAGAGGCTGCTGCGGGTGCTCGAATGGGGTGGGGGAGCTGCAGGGGGTCAGCCGGAGCAGGGGGAGCCACTCATGGTCTCGGCTGGGGGGGGCGGGGTGGGAGGATCTAATCACCTGTGGTCCGCTGTGCCGGCCCCTGGATTGTGTGTACCCATTCCGGGTACAGCCCTGCCTGTCTGCCTCACCGATCACCCATGACTTCCACTGACGCGGGCGCCTCTGGCCATGTGTCTGAAGGCGATTGCTAATCGGGCGGCATAGTAGCACAGTGGTTAGCACTGTTGCTTCACAGCACCAGGGTCACAGGTTCCATTCCCGGCTTGGGTCTCTGTCTGTGCGGAGTCTGCACGTTCCCCCCGTATCTGCGTGGGTTTCCTCCGGGCGCTCCGGTTTCCTCCCACAGTCCAAAGATGTGCTGTCAGGTGAATTGGACATTCTGAATTCTCCCTGTGTGTACCCGAACAGGTGCCGGAATGTGGCGACTAGGGGCTTTTCGCAGTAACTTCATTGCTGATTCATGTAAGCCTACTTGTGACAATGAAAATTATTATTATTAATTGGAAATTGGCAATTGTAGTTAAGTGGGCCCCTCACATTTCCCAATTGGATTTCAATGGGGGGTGGGCCATGCAGTATGTGGGGGTTATTGCCGAGCATCCCAATCAGACCAGAGCACAGGGTCCAGCATCTGGTGAACAGGGGCCTCTGCTGCAGCCCGGGGTGTGTGGGCACGGCGTCCGGGGCAGGGGGGTACTGGAGCAAAGACATCGCTGGTTGTCAGTCTTACACCCTTTACCAATTCCTTGCAGATATTGCACAGCATGGACGATATCCTGGACCCCATGAAACTTGCTCTTCTGACCAGGTGGTGAGATGCCGGAGAAGGCAGCAGCAGCATCAACAGGGAGCTGAGGTGGCGGCCCATGTGCAGGGCTCCGCCGCATATCCTGCAGACCTGGCCACCTATCTGGGGCCAGAGAGCCCAGCGCACTTGCTGGCGGCACATTCCCTCTGTGCCGCACTGCACCGGGTTCTGACTATGAGATGCTGTGTTGTTAGAGGGGTGGAACTCAGGGGACAGGGTGGCTGCCGTCGCCAATCCATAGGGTAAGTCCAGGTTGACATCCAGTGCCCCCGCCTGCCAGTCGGTGCCCGAAGGGCCCTGGGGTTCCTCTCCGGGTGGAGGGGTGGCTGGGGCTCGAACCTGCGTCACCTGGCTCTGCCAGCCCTGGTGGTTGCCCAATATCTGCACCATGGTGTCATTACACTCAGCGATGCTCATCAGTGATTGGGCCACGCCCTGCAGCACTTCCACTATTCCCACCTGAGAGCGGGACATGTCCCACAGACCCTCATCAAGGTCAGCCTGGTACTGGGTCATGTCCAGCGAGTCGGACATTCTACCCCGGCCCTCAGTCATGGCCGTCACTGATTTAGCTACGCCTTGGGTCCTCTACTCATGCTGCTGGCGTCGTGCACCAGGCTCTCCATTGTGGCCGCCATGCGAGCAGTGTTGGTCTCGGTGCCGCGCATTGCCTGTGACACCTCCTGCACGTGTATCCTCTAGGACTCCTCCAATTGGCTATGGGCCTGCTGGAGTATTGCTGACATGCCCCTTTGAATATCATAGCCGCACCCCAACATCTCCATCAGCTCCGGGTAAACCTGTTCCAGAGGCTCAGCATCAGGCTGGGATACAGCTGGGTCCTGGGATCCAGCAGACCTCTGACTGTCGTCTCACCTGGGGGTTCCTGCCTCCACCTGATGTGCATCTGGAACTGTGAGGTGCTCACCAGAATGTGCCCCAGAAGCCTGTCCACTACCGTTGCCGAAGCGAGGTGTCTCTGCGCTGGTGGAGGGTGGATATGGCAGCTGTGCCGCGTCCATGGTGGCATCCACTGGATCTCTCCTCCGAGGTGTTCTCATGCGAGGCGGGGTAGGGGGACTGTCATAATATACACCAGTATATCATGGTGCAGGCACATACTGATGGACACACACAGGGACCAATCAACATGCACAAACACCGCAGCCAATCACCAGTTAGAACACACGCACTATGAAGGCAGAGGGCATCACTTTTCCCACTCATTCTGGGTGCTGCCTCTCAGAAGCACAAGAACTCATCAAGTACAGCACAGACTCTCACCACGTGCTGAGTGATTCAACTGGTTCGGACAGGCACAGGTCTCTAGTTAAACTAGCATCGTGTAAACCCACAGTAATGGTATGTCTAGTATTTTATAAGAATTAATAAAATAGTGTTGAACCTTCTTCAGTGTTGGTGGCATATGCCTGCTTCACAAGTCCACAGTGCCCAACACTTCATGGTACCAGTACTTGAGAGATGCTCGTACTTCTGAGACCTACCTTCCAGTGATCAGCCTTCCACCAGTCTTCAGCCACCCTGCAGTATTGATAGCGTTCGCCTGCCGCCGCCCCTCCGCATTACCGGGAACCTGGGCTCCAATTGGAAGATTTTTAAACAGCGCTTCCACCTGTACCTCGAGGCCACGGACCTGGAAGCTGCCTCGGACGCACGGAAGATTGCTCTCTTCCTCTCCACAGCCGGGGACCATGCCCTCCACATCTTTAACTTGCTCACCTTCGCTGACAGGGAGGATAAATCAAAATTCAAGACGGTCCTCTTAAAGTTCGACAGCCACTGCGAGGTCAAGGTAAACGAGAGCTTCGAGCGATATATATTTCAGCAGCGCTTACAGGGTAAGGACGAACCTTTCCAGTCCTTTATCATCCACCTCCGTGTCCTTGCGCAGTCCTGAAACTACGGGTCCATCTCTGACTCCATGATACGTGACCAGATAGTTTTTGGTGTGCAGTCGGAGCCCCTTCGCCAGCAGCTTCTTAAAGTCAAACAGCTCACCCTGTCCACTGCCATAGAGACCTGCATGTTCCATGAGCACGCCTCCATGCGATATTCCCGCATCCAGGCCGCTGAAACGGAGCGGCAAGCTCCCTACGAGGCAGAACGGGTCCAGATCATCAAGCCGCTCCAGGGCCTAAGCCTGGACGAAGGCGGCCATTTCTCACGCTTTTCGCGGGCTCCCGCGCTGGGACGCAACGAACGTGGTGACGTCGAGGAACGTACTACGCAGGCGCGCACCACGCTGGATCGTACTGCACAGGCACGGTGGCATAACGAACGTGCCGACGCAACAGCGTGGAGCAACTGTGGCTCTGCCCATTTAAAGCGGCAATGTCCCGAGAAGACCTGACGATGTTTGCAGTGTGGCAAACTTGGCCACTATGCTGCTTTATGCAGGTCGACCCAGCCTGCTAGTTTCCGACGATCCAACCAGCCTCGCAGGGATGCCCGGGCCATTCAGCCCACAATCAACGAGCCTGTCCCAGACCTGTCCTCCGACTCTGACAGCGATGACCTGCAAGCCCCTTTCCAAGTCGGCATCATAACCAAGCACAGGATGTCTCCTAAGCGCAGCACCAAACCCGTCCACATTCACAGCATTGATCCGGATGATGAGTGGTGTGCCACACTTATGGTCAACCGGTCCCTAGTGAGGTTCCGCCTGGACACTGGCGCCTCCGCTAATCTCATTGCGTCGTCTGACCTTCGCAGCCTCCGTGTCCAGCCTGCCATCCAGCCATCTGCATGCCAACTGCTTGATTATAATGGAAATGCCATCGCTGCCAGTGGCTCCTGCCAACTCGAGGTGACACACCGTGCTCACACAGCTGTACTATCCTTCGAGATCGTTGCCTCCTCGAAAGCCTCCTTGCTTGGTGCGCAGGCATATAAACTGCTGAGATTGGTGCAGAGGGTTCACTCTCTCTCTCCCAGCGACGTGTCTGCCTCTTCTGATACCGACTTCAGGGCGCAACTCGACTCCATCATCCAACAGTACCACAACGTCTTCGAGGGCATGGGCACGCTCCCGTATACTTACAAGATTCTACTCAAGCCAAACGCCTGTGGTACACGCACCTCGCAGGGTCCCAGCGCCCCTTAAGGTCCGCCTCAAGCAACAGCTCCAGGACCTCCAGGACCAAGGGGTCAGCTCCAGGGTCACGGAACCAACCGACTGGGTAAGCTCCATGGTCTGCGTGAAGAAACCGTCCGGTGAGCTAAGGATCTGCAGAGATCCTAAGGATCTTAATCGGGATATCATGCGGGAGCACTACCCGATTCCAAAACGTGAGGAACTCACGTGTGAAATGGCCCACGCCATACTCTTCACAAAAGTCGACGCCTCAAAGGGCTTCTGGCAAATCCAGCTGGATGAATCGAGCAGAAAGCTGTGAACATTCAATACGCATTTTGGCAGATACTGCTACAACCGAATGCCATTTGGCATCATCTCGGCGTCTGAAGTATTTCACAGAATAATGGAACTGATGATGGAGGGAATCGAAGGCGTCCGTGTCTACGTCGATGACATAATAATCTGTTCCACCACCCCGCAGGAGCACATCAGCCGCCTCAAGTGCGTCTTCCGGCGCATTCACGAGCATGGCCTCCGCCTCAATGGGGCCAAATGCTCTTTCGGCCAGTCGGACGTTAAATTCCTGGGTGATAATATTTCCCATTTGGTTGTGCGGCCAGATGAGGACAAGATTGCTGCTGTCACATCCATGAAAACGCCCAAGGACAAGAAAGCGGTCCTCCAGTTCCTGGGTATGGTAAATTTCCTAGGAAAGTTTATTCCCTACCTTGCCTTGCATACCACGGCTCTCAGGAACCTGGTTCGAAAGACAACGGACTTCCAGTGGCTCCCTGCCCACGAGCTCGAGTGGAGGGAACTGAAGGCCAAGCTATCCACGGCCCCAGTGCTGGCCTTTTTCGATCCGGCCAAGGAAACAAAAATCTCTACGGACGCCAGTCAGTCTGGCATTGGAGCCGTGCTTCTGCAGCGTGATGAGGCCTCGTCATGGGCCCCCGTAGCCGTGCTTCTGCAGCGTGAGCCTCGTCATGGGCCCCCGTAGCCGTGCTTCTGCAGCGTGATGAGGCCACGTCATGGGCCCCCGTAGCCGTGCTTCTGCAGCGTGATGAGGCCTCGTCATGGGCCCCCGTAGCCGTGCTTCTGCAGCGTGATGAGGCCTCGTCATGGGCCCCCGTAGCCGTGCTTCTGCAGCGTGAGCCTCGTCATGGGCCCCCGTAGCCGTGCTTCTGCAGCGTGATGAGGCCACGTCATGGGCCCCCGTAGCCGTGCTTCTGCAGCGTGATGAGGCCTCGTCATGGGCCCCCGTAGCCGTGCTTCTGCAGCGTGAGCCACGTCATGGGCCCCCGTAGCCGTGCTTCTGCAGCGTGATGAGGCCTCGTCATGGGCCCCCGTAGCCGTGCTTCTGCAGCGTGAGCCTCGTCATGGGCCCCCGTAGCCGTGCTTCTGCAGCGTGATGCAGCCTCGTCATGGGCCCCCGTTGCGTATGCGTCACGGGCCATGACCCCACGGAACAGCGCTACACGCAAATTGAGAAGGAATGCCTCGGCCTTCTGACCGATGTCGCGAAGTTCCACGACTATGTTTATGGACTTCCCCAGTTTACTGTCGAGACCGACCATCGTCCGCTAGTCAACATAATACAAAAGCACTTGAATGATATGACGCCTCGCCTCCAGCGCATCCTGCTCAAGCTCCAGAGGTATGATTTTCAACTCGTTTATACTCCTGGCAAAGACCTTATCGTTGCTGACGCCCTCTCTAGGTCGGTCACCACTCCATGCGATCGTGAAGGGTTCGTTTGCCAGCTCGACGCTCAAGTTCAGTTTGCAGCCTTCCACTTGCCAGCATCGGATTCACGCCTGGTACAAATTCACCGCGAGACAGCGGCTGACCCCCTTCTACAGCGTGTCATGCGCCTAATGACGGACGGGTGGCTCAAGGGCCAATGCCAACAGTTTTACAATGTTCGTGATGATCTGGCGGGTCGTTGATGGGGTTCTTCTGAAGCTTGGCCGCATCGTGATCCCGCACAGCATGCGCCAGCTGGTCCTAGAGCAGCTGCAAAAAGGCCATCTGGGCGTTGAAAAATGTCGGCACAGGGCCAGAGAAGCTGTCTATTGGCTGGGAATCAGCGATGACATTGCCAATGCGGTACTCAACTGCCCCACCTGCCAGCGTTTTCAACCAGCCCAACCACGGGAGACCCTGATGCCCCAGGAGTTGGTCACATCGCCCTGGACCAAGGTGGGCATTGACCTGTTCCACGCATTGGGTAGGGACTATGTGTTGACCATTGATTACTTCTCAAACTACCCGGAGGTCATCAGGTTGCACGACCTCACTTCTTCTGCTGTCATTCGGGCGTGCAAAGAGATGTTTGCCCGGCATGGCATCCCGCTCACAGTGATGTCGGACAATGGCCCCTGCTTCACCAGCCAGGAATGGGCCAGCTTCGCCCGGTGGTACAACTTTGCACACGTCACATCCAGTCCCCTGTACCCTCAGTCCAATGGCAAGGCCGAAAAGGAGGTTCACATAGTCAAGAGGCTGCTCTGCAAAGCTGCCGATGCCGGATCTGACTTCTATCTCGCTTTGTTGGCCTATAGCTCCGCCCCGATCTCCACTGGGCTGTCGCCCGCACAGTTGTTAATGAACTGCACCCTGAGGGTGTCGATTCACACCCTGAATCTTGATCATGTCCCCGTGCTTCACAGGGTGCAGACGTCTCAGACGCAACAAAAGGCAACACACGACTCACGTGCTGCTGATCTCCCCGACGTCCAGCCGAATGACAAGGTTCACATTCATCTCCCAGATGGTGGCTGGTCTGCACCTGCTGTTGTCCTTAGGCAGGTGGCCCCCCGCTCCTTCCTGGTCCGGTTACCGGATGGATCCATTCGGTGCCGCAATCAGCGTGCCCTTCGCCTTCTTCCACAATCGCCACAGGATCCTCCTGATCGCTCCTCTGCTGACCCTGCCATGGACTGTGCAGAGCCTCCGGTCACTCTGCCTCCCCCTGCTGACCCTGCCATGGACTGTGCAGAGCCTCCGGTCACTCTGCCTCCCCCTGCTGACCCTGCCATGGACTGTGCAGAGTCTCCGGCCACTCTGCCTCCCTCTGCTGACCCTGCCATGGACTGTGCAGAGCCTCCGGTCACTCTGCCTCCCCCTGCTGACCCTGCCATGGACTGTGCAGAGCCTCCAGTCACTGCCTCCCCCTGCTGACCCTGCCATGGACTGTGCAGAGCCTCCGCTCACTCTGCCTCCCCCTGCTGACCCTGCCATGGACTGTGCAGAGCCTTCGCTCACTCTGCCTCCCCCTGCTGACCCTGCCATGGACTGTGCAGAGCCTCCGGTCACTCTGCCTCCCCCTGACTGTGCTGCAGCCCACCCAGCCCCCCTGCTGACCCTGCCATGGACTGTGCGGAGCTTCCGCTCACTCTGCCTCCCCCTGCTGACCCTGCCATGGACTGTGCAGAGCTTCCGGTCACTCTGCCTCCCCCTGCTGACCCTGCCATGGACTGTGCAGAGCCTCCGGTCACTCTGCCTCCCCCTGCTGACCCTGCCATGGACTGTGCAGAGCTTCCGGTCACTCTGCCTCCCCCTGCTGACCCTGCCATGGACTGTGCAGAGCCTCCGGTCACTCTGCCTCCCCCTGCTGACCCTGCCATGGACTGTGCAGAGCCTCCAGTCACTGCCTCCCCCTGCTGACCCTGCCATGGACTGTGCAGAGCCTCCGCTCACTCTGCCTCCCCCTGCTGACCCTGCCATGGACTGTGCAGAGCTTCCGGTCACTCTGCCTCCCCCTGCTGACCCTGCCATGGACTGTGCAGAGCCTCCGGTCACTCTGCCTCCCCCTGACTGTGCTGCAGCCCACCCAGCCCCCCTGCTGACCCTGCCATGGACTGTGCGGAGCTTCCGGTCACTCTGCCTCCCCCTGCTGACCCTGCCATGGACTGTGCAGAGCCTCCGCTCACTCTGCCTCCCCCTGCTGACCCTGCCATGGACTGTGCGGAGCTTCCGGTCACTCTGCCTCCCCCTGCTGACCCTGCCATGGACTGTGCAGAGCCTCCGCTCACTCTGCCTCCCCCTGACTGTGCTGCAGCCCACCCGGCCCCCCTGCTGACCCTGCCACGGACTGTGCAGAGCCTCCGCTCACTCTGCCTCCCCCTGCTGACCCTGCCATGGGCTGTGCAGAGCTCCCGGTCACTCTGCCTCCCCCTGCTGACCCTGCCATGGACTGTGCAGAGCCTCCGCTCACTCTGCCTCCCCCTGACTGTGCTGCAGCCCACCCGGCCCCCCTGCTGACCCTGCCACGGACTGTGCAGAGCCTCCGCTCACTCTGCCTCCCCCTGCTGACCCTGCCATGGACTGTGCAGAGCTTCCGGTCACTCTGCCTCCCCCTGACTGTGCTGCAGCCCACCCAGCCCCCCTGCTGACCCTGCCATGGACTGTGCAGATCCTCCGCTCACTCTGCCTCCCCCTGCTGACCCTGCCATGGACTGTGCAGAGCCTTCGCTCACTCTGCCTCCCCCTGCTGACCCTGCCATGGACTGTGCAGAGCCTCCGGTCACTCTGCCTCCCCCTGCTGACCCTGCCATGGACTGTGCAGAGCTTCCGCTCACTCTACCTCCCCCTGACTGTGTTTCAGCCCACCCAGCTCCTGACCTGGTGGCTATCGACCCACCCTTGATGCGGTCAACCAGAATTCGTCGCTCATCTCAGACACTGAATTTATGAACTTTGCAAATTTTGGTCTCTCTGAGATGTTTCCTTCCTTGTTCAATCGTTTTCTATTGGTTTGTATATAGCACTGTTCATGTTCAATTCATTGCATACTACCTATCTGCACTCTGCACCTTCCCTTGTATAGCTTCGTTATCCTGTATATAGCCCTGTACATATGTCTTCGCACCTCACATGTAGGTAGGAACATTCTTCACACACCCACACTATTTGTCACACATTCACATCAAATGTTTTTAAAAGGGGGGATGTCATAATATACACCAGTATATCATAGTACAGACACACACTGATGGACACACACAGGGACCAATCAACATGCACAAACACCGCAGCCAATCACCAGCTAGAACACACGCACTATGAAGGCAGAGGGCATCACTTTTCCCACTCATTCGGGATGCTGCCTCTCAGAAGCACAAGAGCTCATCAAGTACACCACAGACTCTCACCACGTGCTGAGAGATTCAACTGGTTCGGACAGGCACAGGTCTCTAGTTAAACTAGCATTGTGTAAACCCACAGTTATAGTATGTCTAGTATTTTATGAGAATTAATAAAATAGTGTTGAACCTTCTTCAGTGTTGGTGGCATATGTCTGCTTCACAAGTCCACAGTGCCCAACACTTCAGGGACAATCCTGGATGGGCCGGCACCATCGGCTGGAGGTCCTGCGGGTCAGTGGAAGTGATGGGCAGTCTGTATGGCATTAATAATTCACGTTTAACAGGCTGAGCCTCCTGGGCCTTCGAGGGAACAGGGTATCCCGTTTGGCCTCCACCGTGTCTAACAGTCATCCCAGGTTGACATCACCAAAGCGTGAGTCAGGTCCCTATGGCTTTATATCTGCGGGCAGAATGGTGTTGGCTGTGCAGGAACAGTTTAAGTGCTGCTCTCCCTCGTTAGCAGGGGGCTGGCGAGCATGGTCCTAGCCGAATCAGCCGGCGAACCACGGTTTGCGGTGTGAATCCCGTGGGACTTCATTAAGTGGGCTAATTAACCTTTCATGGCAGTGATGGTCTCACAACGCCCACAAACGAGAAGCCTGCGGAACTTCCTGCTCGCTACCATACTTAGAAACTTTTCCATTCAATTCCGCCCCGAGTCTGTGCTGGGTTTCGAAAAACAATCCAATTATTCCGACCTATTTCCACTGGTTGGAGATTCTAAAAGGTGGTGGGGGGGAAGAGAGTCTAAAAATTAGGGCCACACCGTTCAGGAGAGATGTTGGGAAGAACTTCTTCACTCAAAGGCTGGTAGAAGTTTTCAACTCTCTCCCACGCACAGCAGTCAAGGTTGGAACGGCTGCTGATTTTAAATCTGAGACAGATAGATTCTTGTTAAGCAAAGTTATTTAGGGATATGCGCCCAAAGCAGGTGTATGGAACTAGGCCGCAGAGCAGCCATGATCTCAGTGAATGGCAGGACCAGATGTAGGGGCCTACTGCTGTCCCTTTGTTACTCCCCCTCTTTTTCCCATATACTCAGGATTGTTCTCCTTCAAATATTTCTCTAATTCCCGTTGAAGGCTATTACCGAATTTGTTTCTACCGCCCTATCAGCCAATGCATTCCAAAGACCAAACTATTCTACTAGCCCAACAGTATGAAGGTCGGACAACTGACTGACGGAATTCCTGCTTACACTTTCAGCTGCATGCGCCTGCCCGTGTATTTTGTAATTGATATCTCGGCTTCTCATGATTTATGACTAAAAGTGATGGGAATAACTTGCATTGACAAGTATTTCCTGGTGTCACCTCCAGCTCTTTTTCCAATTGACTTAACTTTGAGCTCTCTGGTTATTGAATGTTCAACCACTGGAAATGGTTCCTCTCCATTCACACTAACTTGCTCTTTATCAATTGCTCAAAACAGCGATTACCTTCACCCCTCCCCCTTCCTCCGACCTTTGGCGCTCCTAAATCTAACCTTGCTGTCACCTATGGAGAGAGACGCATGGCTGTGTCTGTAAATACTTCAAATCAGCATGATGGAGCTCTAAATTATTGATACGCAGAAGCTTGCCCTCAAAACGTCCTATCAAATAATAAAACAAATATAAAATAAATCTTAGTCCAAATGTGGATCTATTTCAAAGTAATCCTCCACGTTTTCTCATTTCAAACTCTTTAAACAGAATTGAATGCCTGTTTCCATTTAACTATTGATGGATTGTCAACACACTGCTGAATCTAAAGGAATTAATGAGAAGCTACACAATCGCATCACAATCATTCATTATCTATGAGTAGCGCATACATAAATAACAAATACCTGAACATACATGTGAGGGAGAGCAGTTGAGACAGTAAAAAAAATGTAGTACTACAGTCGGTTGATATTAACATTGTTGGAGTCGTGTAATGTTTTTACCAGTCAGATCTGAATAGTAAATGTTTTTTCCCAGTAGTTAAGGCTGCATGCCCCGAGGCGACATTAATCATACCTTTAATGTGGATTCCAGCACACAATACTCTAGCTGTGACCTAATCAACATTTTATACAGTTCCAGCATAACCTCTCTGCTCTTAAACTCTATGCCTCGGCCAATAGAGGCAAGTATACCATATGCCTTCTTAGCCACCGTTAACCTCCTTAACCTACTCTGCTAGCTTAAGGTACGGGTGTACATGCACACCAAGATCCCACTGATCCTCGGTGCTTCCCAGGGTCCTGCTGTTTATCCTGTATTCCCGCGCCTTGTTTGTCCTGCCCAAGTGCATCACCTCACACTTATCCGGATTGAATTCCATTTGCCACTGATCAGCCCATCTGACCAGCCCGTCTCTATCCTCCTGTAATCGAAGGCTATCCTCCTCACTATTTACTACCTCACCAATTTTCGTATCATCCACGGATCAAGCCTCCTACATTCATAGCTAAATCATTTATATAAACCACAAACAGCAAGGGCCCCAACACTGATCCCTGTGGGACCCCACTGGACACAGGCTTCCAGTCAGAAAAACACCCATCGACCATCACCCTCTGCTTCCTGCCACTCAGCCAATTCTGGATCCAATTTGCCAAATTTCCTTGGATCCCGTGGGTTCTTACCTTCGCTATCCAAAGCCAAGATTCCATTTCCCTCTCTAACGATCATTGATTGGCAGAAAATGGGGGCTTCTGCTTGTCATTGGATTGAAGCCCTGCCTTGGCAAGCTACTGGATTGACCAGCAGTTCTCCAGTGCCTCCAGGAACAGCGCCGTAATGGCCGGAAGAGGCATTGCGGGCAGCTGTCTGGCACTCAGCCCTGGGCACTAAAGGAGGACTAAGTGATAAGTGTCCAGGGCAAGTTGCATAGGGAAGGCTTTGCGGTTCCTGAGGGGGGTAAATGGGATATCAGGGGATAGGCTGGAAAGGGAGGGAGGACCGGTGGTCACCAGAAGAAGACTTCCCATGGAGACCCTCTTCCTTCCTGCACAAGATCAAATTCTGTTTATTTTCAGGTTTTCCCCCCTGAACTGTCATCACCCCACCAAGCTAAAAATTGTTGATAAACGAGAATAGAGTGGCCACTTAAGAGCCTGAATTGAGACAAGGTTGGCCTTCACATCTGAGACCTTGCATCCATGTTGTGGCGAGCAGGATCCTGGAAGGAATCCCATCCATGCTTACATTCCCCTTGCCTCAGAGTCATCCATGGGGGGGGAGGCTAAAACTCTGGCCCATGTCTCAATTTATACCCTATCTGACCATTGTGTTGGCTGCACTATTGCCCATGACATAGATTAATGTACTGACCTGTTCTTTGTCAGTCTTCTCAGATAGTCTCAGAGGTGGCCAGTGTCTACTCAACCTGTGACTACAGTTCTGCCACTTCTCGCCTTGATTCAGGCCTTCCAGCTGGTCAAAGTGAGTCAGCTGGATTGGCTCGCTGTAACCTTTCCTGAAGCTCTGATGAAGATTTTCCCAGGTTGTTCTTGTCCTACATTTATTTCTCCTGCTGTTTCTCCCAGTTGCTAATCTCTTCCCTTCCTGCACCTTCCGTTGTGTTTCCGCTGTCACTATCTGCCGTCATCATTTTAGTCTCATAGGGAAATGTTCACAATTTGGACTCACAGCGCCAAGACTGTTGGTAAACTCTGCATTTTATTGAACACCATACTAATCACCTATAATCTGGATTCAGCACGAGGCTCTACATAAAGAACAAAGAACAAAGAAAAGAACCCAATTCATTTTTTCCAATTAAGGGGCTATTTAGCGTGGCCAATCCACCTAGCCTGCACAGCTTTGGGTTGTGGGTGTGAAACCTACGCAGACACGGGGAGAATGTGCAAACTCCACACAGATAGTGTGGATTAAGCCTGGGACCTTGGCACCGTGAGGCAGCAATGCTAACCACTGCGCCACCGTGCTGCCCATTTATTGCTCATCTCTAGTTGCCCTTCAGAAGGTGGTGGTGAGCTGCCTTCATGAACCGCTTCAGTCCCTGAGGTGTAGGTACACCCACTGTGCTGCTAAGGAGGATATTCCAGGATTTTGACCAAGCGACAATGAAGGAACGGCGATATAATTCCAAGTCAGGATGGTGAGTTACTTGGAGGGGAACCTCGAGGTGGTGGGGTTTCCAGGTATCTGCTGCTCTTGTCCTTCTAGATGGTAGTGGTTGTGTGTTTGGAAGGTGCTGTCTCAGGAACTTTGGTGAGTTGCTGCAGTGCATCTTGTCGATGGTACACACAGCTGCCACTGTTCGTCGGTGGTGGAGGTGCGAATGTTTGTGGAAGGAGAAGCAATCAAGTGGGCTGTTTTGTCCTGGATGGTGTTGAGTTTCTTTCTTGAAAAAGATTTAGAGTCCCCAATTAATTTTTTCCAATTAAGGGGCAATTTAGCGTGGCCAATCCACCTAGACTGCACATCTTTGAGTTGTGGGGGTGAATAAAAGAACAAAGAAAAGTACAGCACAGGAACAGGCCCTTCGGCCCTCCAGGTCCGTGCCAACTATGCTACCCGTCTAAACTAAAATCTTCTTCACTTCCAGGGTCCATATCCCTCTATTCCCATCCTATTCATGTATTTGTCAAGATGCCCCTTAAATGTCACTATCGTCCCTGCTTCCACCACCTCCTCCGACAGCGAGTTCCAGGCACTCACTACCCTCTGTGTACAAAACTTACCTTGTACATCTCCTCTAAACCTTGCTCCCCGCACCTTAAACCTATAACCCTTAGTAATTGACCCCTCTACCTTGAGAAAAAGTCTTTGACTATCCACTCTGTCTATGTGCCACATAATTTTGTAGACCTCTATCAGGTCACCCCTCATCCTCTGTAATTCAAGTGAGAACAAACTGAGTTTATTCAACCTCTCTAATGATAGCTAATGCCCGCTATACCAGGCAACATCCTGGTAAATCTCTTCTGCACCCTCTCTAAAGCCGCCACATCCTTCTGGTAGTGTGGCGACCAGAATTGAACACTATACTCCAAGTGTGTCCTAACTAAGGTTCTATACAGCTGCAACATGACTTGCCAATTCTTATACTAAATCCCCCGGCCAATGAAGGCAAGCTTGCCGTATGCCTTCTTGACTACCTTCTCCACCTGTGTTGCCCCCCTTTTCAGTGACCTGTGGACCTGTACACCTAGATCTCTCTGTCTGTCAATATTCTTGAGGGTTCTACCATTCACTGTATATTCCCTACCTGCATTAGACCTTTCAAAATGCATTACCTCAAATTTGTCCAGATTAATCTCCATCTGCCATCTCTCCGCCCAAGTCTCCAAATGATCTAAATCCTGCTGTATTCTCTGACAATCCTTTTCACTATTTGCAATTCCATCAACTTTTTGTCGTCCGCAAACTTACTAATCAGACCAGTTACATTTTCCTCCAAATCATTTATATATACTACGAACAGTAAAGGTACCAGCACTGATCCCTGCGGAACACCACTAGTCACAGCCCTCCAATTAGAAAAGCACCCTTCCATTGCTACTCTCTGCCTTCTATGACCTAGCCAGTTCTGTATCCATCTTGCCAGCTCACCTCTGATCCCGTGTGACTTTTGTACCAGTCTACCATGAGGGACCTTGTTAAAGGTCTTACTGAAGTCCATATAGGCAACATCCACTGCCCTAGTGCATCAATCATCTTTGTGACCTCTTCGAAAAACTCTATCAAGTTAGTGATAGACGACCTCCCAATCACAAAACCGTGCTGCCTTTCGCTAATACGGCCATTTGCTTCCAAATAGGAGTAGATCCTGTCTCGAAGAATTCTCTCCAGTAACTTCCCTACCACTGACGTAAGGCTCACCGACCTGTAGTTCCCTGGATTATCCTTGCTACCCTTCTTAAACAAAGGAACAACATTGGCTATTTTCCAGCCGTCCGGGACATCACCTGAAGACAGTGAGGATCCAAAGATTTCTGTCAAGGCCTCAGCAATTTCCTCTCTTGTTTCCTTCAGAATTCTGGGGTAGATCCCATCAGACCTATTCACTTTAATATTTTTCAAGACGCCAACACCTCTTCTTTTTGGATCTCAATGTGACCCAAGTTATCGACACAACCTTCTCCAGACTCAACATCACCAATTCCTTCTCTTTGGTGAATACTGATGCAGAGTATTAATTTAGTACCTCGCACATTTCCTCTGGCTGCGAGAACATAGAACTATTTCTCTCCATGCTCTGCTTGTCATGTGATCTTACATCATTAATGATGCAACTGCTATGTTTCTACTACAGTGACAATTGGCCCCAATGATTTCCTACCAAAGTTAACTATTGCATCACAGCGCCAGGGCAGGGTCACAGGTTCGATTCCGGCTTGGGTCACTGTCTGTGCGGAGTCTGCACGTTCTCCCTGTGTCTGAGTGGGTTTCCTCCGGGTGCTCCGGTTTTCACCCACAAGTCCTGAAAGATGTGCTCGTGAGGTGAATTGGACATTCTGAATCCTCAGTGTACCCGAACAGGCGCCGGAGTGTAGCGACTAGGGGATTTTCACAGTAACTTCATTGCAGTGTTGATGTAAGCCTACTTGTGACAATAATAAAGATTATTATTATTACTGAATGGTTGGAATCAGTAAGCTCATTCCCGAGCCAGGAACTAATGCTGTCAGAAGAAGAAGGGAGCAGACACCATGGAAAAAGAAAGCTGCCATAAGGCTCGCAAAGGCACATTGAATCATTCTTTTCATCAAAGTGAACATCCAAGCAGTACTTGTCAATCTTCTTGTTGGAAATAAGCTTAGCAAGATAATCTTACGCAAGCACTTCCTTAGTAAAAAAAATAGTCACAATTGACTTGCTAATATCGCCAGAGAACAGCAGGACCTTTCTGAAAGTGAGGAAAAGGTTTCAGATTTCCCACTGAGGGAGAAGCACTTTCAACATCATTACCTACTTGGGGGCTACATTTACCCTGAGCAACACAACAAGTTGACACATGTTTTACGAGGCGAAGCTGCATTTATTACGTTTATAGATTCTGGAAACGCTCACAATTCCTGTCCATGCAAATAATGCCCTGTTTCAGTGGAACACGTCTCTCAGACCAGTACTAAAATAACTCATTTGTAGCCCATTCTGAAATTCTAATCATGCTGCCGCCTTAATTATTCTTACAATTTAATTACTCTCGAGGAAGCTGGGAAGGCAATTCGTGTTGAGATTGTCAATCCAGCCACATTGACTTGCTCAAATTTAATTCTGACTCAGATTATTCTATTTTCTTTTCTCTAACCAGTTTGCTCCACCTGCTGCAAAATGCACTTGGAATACTGACTCATTTTTACCAACCATATCACAACATGTGAGATATTTAATTTCCATGATCAAACCTCAAGAATTTCAACGCTCCTTCTCATAGTCGGATGTTTAAAGCTTTTACAATCTCTTCAGTTTTCCCCAGATGAAAGTGTCGGCCTGTCCTGAGGACAGAGTCTCAAAGAGACTGTTCAAAAGCAAATGAAGTCACGAGAATTCACTTAATCCGATATCAAAGACTCTCCCCATTATCTCAATGCTCCATAGAATTTACAGTGCAGAAGGAGGCCATTCGGCCCATCGAGTCTGCACTCTTGGAAAGAGCACCCTACCCAAGGTCAACACCTCCACCCTATCCTCATAACCCAGTAACCCCACCCAACACCAAATTTGGACACTAAGGGAAATTTACCATGGCCAATCCACCTAACCTGCACATCTTTGGACTGTGGGAGGAAACCGGAGCACCCGGAGGAAACCCACGCAGACACTGGGAGGATGTGCAGACTCCGCACAGACAGTGACCCAATCCGGAATCGAACCTGGGACCCTGGAGCTGTGATGCCATTGTGCTATCCACAATGTTACCGTGCTGCCCCAGATAATGCTCCCAGATGATGCTTCAAGAGTTCCCAAATTCGGTAAGGAAGGCACACAGCATTGAAACCCATGCTTTCTACTGGTGATCTTTGTATTCTCCTTTGACACCTAAATCCCTTGAAGGCTCCACAGATAAAACTTTAGTTTTTTTCTCCGCTACTTGTATTCCAACTTTCTGATTAAAACATATTCCACTCTTAACTGTTATAACCAGGTAATTATTAAGTTTTAATGCATTTAAATTACATTCAACACACAAGAATTAATAAAGAACATGGGGTATCAAATCACAGAAAATTTAAACTTAATCTGTTGCCAATATTCTATTTGAAAGGTGACTTATAATTGTGATTGGGCAACCAATAAAATCAAGTGAAGCATAAAGTAACTATGTACTAAATCAGAAGTTGTTTGTCACTGTGAAGTAATACGGTAAGGCTCCTGTACTACAGGTACAGGAGTAGATCCCTGCCTTCTGGCTCCGCCCAGTAGGCGGAGTATAAATGTGTGTGCTCACTGAGCTGCAACCATTTTGGCAGCAGCTGCAGGAGGCAACACTGCTTAATAAAGCCTCGATTACTCTCTACTCTCGTCTCGTGGTAATTGATAGTGCATCAATTTATGAAGCAGAGATGTGTTGCCTCCTGCAGTTGTAGCAGGCAGGGATCTACCCACATACCTGTAGTACAGGAGCCTTACCATATTACTTCTCATATACGTAATATATACAAACAGTGGTGACTACCAGTCACCTATGGCAGAGGACTGCTACGGATATTATTCTAGTGCTGGAGTATGAGTCCTCTCAGGCCGAATGTATTTTCCAGGGATTCTGCCATTTTAACTTGGGAGAAAAATCCGATTGTTGAACTGCCACTGAGTTGAAACATTGGGGAGAATTTTCCCGGCTTGTTGAAAGTGGGTAGGAAGGGGGCGGTTGGGAAAATGGCATAAAGGAAATACCTCGGGCCAACGCCCTGTCATGTTTCCGCCTGCTCACCCTTTTTCCAGAGGTGGTTATGTGTTGGTCAGCGCAGCCTGTTGACCAGCAGCAGGAAGTCAATGGCGGTGATTATGGAGGCGATGAGCAGTCATTCCATGAAGGCAATGGAAATTTACCAACGGGGCTCCCACTGTCCTACTCCGGGAACATACAAACCCATGTTCCACTTGCACACATTCGGTTTGGGACTCAGGAATCAGCCCGACATCTGGCACGTATAGAGTTAACATAATAATATTTATTAATGTTACAAGTAGACTTACATTATCACTGCAATGAAGTTACTGTGAAAATCCCGCAGTCGCCACATTTTGGTGCCTGTTCTGGTGCACAGAGGAGAATTCACTGAACAAGCACATCTTTCACGACTTGTGGGAGGAAACCAGAGCACCCGGATGTGGTGTTCTTTATGTTGCTAATTTCAGGATCGTTAGCGTAGTGTTCACACAAAATGGGTTGAACTGAAACAAAGCTATAAATTTATTAACACTATTAATTTGGATTTGACATGTACTCCTAAAGAATACACAGTTAATTATTAACATTTAAACTACACTCATCTACAGCTAATCTCAATACTGATATAAACTATGATCTGCTTGCACACACAATGGGCGGAATTCGGTGAGGGCGGGAATTGCGCCGCGCCGATCGGCGGGCCCCCCGCGGCGATTCTCCGGCCCGCGATGGGCCGAAGCCCCGCCGCTGACAGGCCTTTCCGCCGGCGTGGTTTAAACCACTTCTGGTACCAGTAGGATTGGTACAGTACCACCCAAACAATGATGTAGGGGAACACCCCAGGGTAGGTCTAGTGATGGACTGAGCTACTGTACGAGCAAGGAAGGAGATATATCCCAGTTTGAAAACTTTACTGTATATCTGTACATAGTTCTTGGATTTAATAACCACACTCAAGTAATCTTCTTCATACTATGAAGGCTTCATTATGCCCACCGAATGGTATCCACAACACCGACAACTCAAACAGGATAATCCATCCTATTAACGATGGGGGCAATTTTCTTACCCCCTCCGCAGTGGAGTTTTCAGGGGCACAGGCAGCCCACTATTGGCTGGCAGCAGCATCTTTCAGTCCCACTGCTATCATTGTTCACATCCTCCATGGTAAGAAGTCTTACAACACCAGGTTAAAGTCCAACAGGTTTGTTTCAAACACGAGCTTTCGGAGCACGGCTCCTTCTTCAGGTGACCTGAAGAAGGAGCCGTGCTCCGAAAGCTCGTGTTTGAAACAAACCTGTTGGACTTTAACCTGGTGTTGTAAGACTTCTTACTGTGCTCACCCCAGTCCAACGCCGGCATCTCCACATCATCACATCCTCCATCACCAGGGAACCCCTGGCAGGGGGTTGCCATCGGCGGGTCGGGAAGATGCCGCCGGCAGGAATGACCTGGGAATCTCGCCTGACATTTTCCTTATCACAGAAGCTGCCTGACAATGTTATTTCCAACATTTTTTGTTTTGATTCATAAAATAAGGGCCGGTTTGAGAATCTGTGAATGCTAAATTTCAGTCAATTCCTACCATATTCACCTTGGTGTTACTGTCTCTTTATTATGTGTGATTAAATGTATCCGCAGATGTGTATCAGTATGTTATGGTTAAGCTAATAGGCTGGGAACGGATATGAATAGGTCCCATTAACTCAAATTCATGGATCTGTAAAAAGTCAGAGTCTTAAAAATTAGAAATCAGATTTTATCATTAAATCATTGAATCCCTGCAGTGCAGAAGAGCCTTTTGGCTCATTGAGTCTGCACCGACCCTTGGAAAGGGCACCTGACCTCGGCCCATCCCCACCTGTAACCTACTAATCCCATCGAACGTTTTGGCTACAAAGGGGCAATTTATCACGGCCAATCCACCTAAACTGCACAACTTTGGACTGTGGAAGGAAACAGGAGCACCCGGAGGAAACCCACGCAAACACGGGGAGAAGTGGAGACTCCGATAGACACCCAAGGCTGAGATTGAACACAGGTCCATGGCACTGTGAGACAGCAGTGCTAACCATTGTGCCACCCCCATGTATTGAAATGTTCAATACCACAGGTTGTTGTCAAAGTTGTTTCTTTCGATGGATGCCTTACAAATCAATACAACTCCGAAAGGTCAATCTAACAGTTCTTAAAACCTTCAAAGTAACTTTGAAATTAAGCGCCTCTGTTATCATTGAGATTCATTCAATTCCCAGTATCATACCTGTGAATACCCTGAAATTAACACCACTGCTGTTAACTTGTAAACCAACAAATTCAAAGCCAATGCAGTGGCCATTTGCATCTTGAGGATCCAAATTCATCTGTTGTTAGTGCAAGACGGAAATGGGAATAAGAATGGGGAGAGATGCAAAACAGGCTGCTATCTCTCTATCACCTGATTTAAGAAGGATCCTTATGATGATCTTCTCTGAAGCTGACAGAATGGAGACTCCTCTGTAATTTTATCAGACTTGTCTCCCTTTTGGAAGCCCCTGCGAGGCCCCTGCATGTGTAGCTATGCCAGCATTGGATTTTGAATAGGGATTTCATCTGCCCCAGGGTTGGTTTTTATCCTTCAGCTACCAAATCACATTTTCATCATCACAGGAGACCAGTGTAGCGCCGAGCTCCAGCTTAATGGGATATTGAGAATGGGAGTTGAGGACATTCAGGTCCAAGACAGAGTCTTGGTTGAAGAGTTCTTGACAATGTTCTTTCCAGGGGATTTACACGGTGCCCAGGGAGAGGGCCTCCAAATGGCAAGGGGGCCCATGATGAGTAAGGTTTCCAGAACCAATCAGGGGCAGAACTACTTTGAAATCCCTTGCAGAATTTACAGGTCAATCACTCTGCTGCGCCAATCACAGAGCGGGGGGCAGCTCTTTCCTGACACAATCACCAGTCAGACGGTTCATTACCCATGTGGCTTGTGGCGCTGTGCATCTGCGCAATGAGGAACATCAGTGCAGAATCCAGGGGTCCCTGGTGGACGTTTTAGTTCTGATGTGCATACCGGCGGTTGGCGGCCAGCATTTGGGAGCTTGAATCTGAGAAGGAGCACACTGGGGCAGCCGTCGCATGGATGGGGCTGAACACCTGTAAATCGCAGCACTTGGTGGTAGGAACCAGGATCACAGCTATGCAAACCCCTCAACCTGACCCCCATCCCTCACCCCCACATGCCCCTCCTTCAGTTCCCATCCCCCTCTTTCACCCCACAAATCACCGCCTTCGCCCTGCAAATTCCCCAATTCACCCATAAATAGCCCCCTGGTCACCCCTCAAATCCCCCCTCCATCCCCCTCCTTCACGTCCATATGCCTCCTTCACCTTTGCACCCCCCCCCCATCTTCACCCCATTCCCACCCTTCACACCCATACCCCTCCTTTCCCTTCCCCATCCCCCAATGGAAAACACTGATTGTGTGGGAGTGAGAATGTGTGTGTGTGTGTGAGACCTGTTTGTAACAAGGCTCTTTCAACATTGAGACAATCCTAACAGCAGCCTCCACCCAGAGAGTCTACGCCCCATTCATCAATATCTAGATCGAAACCAAACAATAGATGGCCATTCAGCCCCTTGAGCTTGTTCAGGCAAAATGGCTAATCGATGTCTTAACTCTGTTTACCTGGTTTTGTTCCATATCTTGTAAGGAAAGCTCTGCAATTCTCTGGCCTGATTCTCATGGCGGCCTTATTTGTGGTATTTTGTTCACATGCCCACTGTTGATGTGGAAGATGCCAGCCACTGACCCACTCGGGGGGAGGGGGGTTGCCAAGGTCAGGGTGTTGGCATGTGGGAGTGGTGCCAGGGGCTGGTGTCACCTCACCCGTGCGGTCTGGTGGAAGTCGTTGGTGTTCTTGTACGGTGATCCTCCTATTCACGCTGCCTGCAGTGACGACCCTTGCCACTGCCTCCCAGGGTGTATTTGCGGCCCCGTTGCTGTGGAACTCCGACCCCCTCGGGGGAACAGGGTGGGCCATCTCACATCCTCAGCAGCCTGGCCAAGTCCACATCCTCGAAAGGTGGAGCAGGTCTACGCGGTGGCATGGCGGCATGCTAACTGGAATGTCTTCGGAGAGAGCGTACAGCTCCCCCTTGTTAGCGGGGAGCAGCTGGGAGCGGCTCCAGGCAAATCAGCTGGCAGGGCAGCCAATTCCGCCGTGAAGCCGGCGGGAGATCATTTCCAGCCCTGAGTGCCGTTAAATACGGGTCGCGGTCTCACCGGGTTAGCCGGAGGGAATCACCTAATATGAGGCAAAATTCTCCCCTACCCGGCGGGGAGGGGGGTCCCGGAGTAGCGGAGTGGAGCCAACCACTCTGGCGGCGACCTCCCCAAAGGTACGGAATTCTCCGCACCTTTAGGGGCTAGGCCCGCGGCAGAATGGCTCCCGCTCCGCCAACGGCCTTTGACGCCACGCCGATCGGCGTCGGGGCTGGCAGAAAAGCCTTCACTGGTCGGCGTGAGTCCGCGCATGCGCCGGAGCGTCAGCGGCCGCTGACATCACCACCGGAGCATGCGCAGTGGAGGGGGTCTCTACCGCCTCTGCCATAAGGAAAAGAGTGCCCTCACGGCACAGGCCCGCCCACCGATCGGTGGACCCCGATCGCGGGCCAGGCCACCGTGGGGGTACCCCCCGGGTTCCGATCGTCCCGCGCCCCCCCCAGGACCCCGGGGCCCACTCGCGCCACCTGCTCCCGCCGGCACAGAGGTGGTTTAAACCACGTCGGCAGGAGAGGCCTGACAGCGGCGGGACCTCGGCCCATCGCGGCCCGGAGAATCGCCGCGGGGGGCCAGCCGAATGGCGCGCGGGGCCCGCCGATCGGCAGGGTGTGATTCCAGCCCCCGCCGATTCCCGGGTGGCGGAGAATTCCGGTCACGTCGGGGGCGGGATTTACGCCAACCCCGGGTGATTCCCCGACCCTGCGGGGGTCGGAGAATTCCACCCATGATATTTAGCACTTTTCCTGCTAAATCGCGCCAGTGAATTTAGACTAGGTGCATAAGAACAGAAATGGATAGAAAACCTGACAATGCTGAGTCTGCTGTGTTCTGTTCACAGGCCAAAGTGAAACTGAGACTGAATCACATGACACACCTCCTTTCTAGTGATGTGATGCTGTTATCCCTTCAAGGTGTATTCCAACAGGAATGTCCCAAGGATGAGTTGGGGTGTGGGTGGGAGCGCTTAAATCTCCGCACAAGTTACCTATCCAAACCCAGCACCACACATGACAGAGTCTGCGGACTGTGCATTGGAGAGATCAGTAATCCCAGAACCCATTGAACCAGAGTGGAAGCACGTCACCCTCAATCCCCAGGGACAGTCCAAGGGAAAAAAGAGAGACCTACTTTTTAAAAAAATCACAAAAAGAAAACACCTTCCTCCAGCAATCTTTGTGCTACAAAATGTAATCAAAATTAGATTTTTCAGAATGGGATTTTAGTAATCTTCGCCTTCATCATAAACAACGGTTTTCCATATTTTAGAACCCAGGCTATTGGAGTTCCTTTCAAATTTGAAACACTGAAGATAGCAGCAATCTTTTTTTTTCTGTCTTCTATAATTCATTTTATCTTCTCACACTGATCATATGATGATAGATTGCCTTTGCTGGTTTTCATTACTTTCCTCATCATTCCTTCATAACCTGGTCGAGTTGAATTTTCCAGAATGGTGCAGGATGTATCTCACCAGTCCATAGTTGTGCCGTATATGTTTATGGTTTGGTAGATGCATCATTCAATGGTACAATGACCTCACAAATACCCGAGCCAATAACTCATTGTGTACCCTGATTCTTCACCATACTGCCGATGGTAACAGGATTCACCTCTTATCTGCACCTGGCTGATAGGCAGTGCTGTCACGCCATGGTGCGCATTGCAGAATATAGCGTCTGCCTCAGTTTCCTCTGCTTGGTATGAATTCCTTTACATCATCCACACGCATTCCAAAAACAACTCTCTTCTAACCTTTGGCTGAAAGGGAGGTGGTATTTATAACTATAAACAGCATCGTCTGCAACGAGATGAGATTCTTTACCATCCAATAGTTGATGGTCTCGATACACATGCGTACCTTGATTGGAGGTGTCACGGTGAAATCTTGCACAGCCGAGCGTTTTAGCAAACATTCCTTTCAGAATGTGTGCACTTTTATTTTGTCTTAATAGTCTATCTGAGATTGTGGATTTGGCAACTCTGGGTGGAATTTAATGTCCTCCTCCCTCCTTCCCACCACGTCCCCCCCAAACCCAGCGACAGGTTTGCAGGTGGAAGCATTTTCCGGGGCAGGAGGATAGGGGGAAGGAACTCTGTCACCTTCCCACCTCTGACAGAGTCTAAGACGTCCCACTCCCCCCATAGCCTGGACGCCAGTTAAAGGCCGAGTTGGGCAATTATTAGCCAATTAACGGGCTCAAAGCACCACCACTGGTATTCAACCAGCAGCGAGCGGTGTGGCTGGCCACACGGGCATGCCAGGAAAGCGGGGGCTGCACATTCAGTGAAGCTAATTTTGAAAATCAGCAAACAGGAGGAATTTAAATTTGCTGGATCACTGCGAGGATTGATTCAGTGGGAGTCCATGGGTGCAAATCAACGGCACTTTGCCGTTTGTGTTGGCCTCAAGGAGTTTCTCTCCAGCCAGGAATTTCCTGCTGACGAACCGAAGGAAAACATCTTTAGTGTTAAGAATGAATTATAGAATCTGCAAAACAATACTAATGACAAAGGTTAGGACACCTGCAGGTGTCACAGACTTTCGGCTGAATACGTAAAATGAATTAGGGAAGGTCCTCATACAATCCCTAAAGACTCCCCATCATGTGAAAGAACATATGGAACTGAGCAAAATAACTAAATATTGTTTTAATGTTGGTGAACTAGTGGTGTCATTGATTAAATTAATAAATCATTTGTTTATAGGGTGCGTTTCTGCTTTGGTTATGCCGGCATCACAGATTAAGTTCTGTAATCCATCAATATTCACAGGGTTCGTGTGAGTTAAACCAGAAAACACCTGCTGATTAGCAGTCCGATAATGACAACTTACAAGTGGAATATTCGTGAATTGGGTCTTGAAGAATTCCAGTGATTGGGGCAGTGATTATTTCCAGTGACTGGAGCAGTGATTATTTCCAGTGATTGGAGCAGTGATTATTTCCAATGATTGGGGCAGTGATTATTTCCAGTGATTGGGGCAGTGATTATTTCCAGTGATTTGGGCAGTGATTATTTCCGGTGATTGGGGCACTGGTATATTTGTAAGTTGGGTCTTGAAGAATTCCAGTGATTGTGGAATAATTCCAGTAATTATTTCCAGTGACTGAGGCAGTGATTATTTCCAGTGATTTGGGCAGTGATTATTTCCAGTGATTGGGGGCAGTGATTAATTCCAGAGATTAGAGCAGTGATTATTTCCAGTGATTGAGGCAGTGATTATTTCCAGTGATTGTGGCAGTGATTATTTCCAGTGATTGAGACAGTGATTATTTCCAGTAATTGGGGGAGTGATTATTTCCAGTGAATGTGGCAGTGATTATTTCCAGTGAATGTGGCAGTGATTATTTCCAATGATTGGAGCAGTGATTATTTACAATGATTGGGGCAGTGATTATTTCAATGATTGGGGCAGTGATTAATTCCAGTGATTGGGGCAGTGATTATTTCCAGTGATTAGAGCAGTGTTTATTTCCAGTGATTTGGGCAGTGTTTTTTTCCAGTGATTGGAGCAGTGATCATTTCAAGTGATTAGTGCAGTGATTATTTCCAGTGATTGGGGCAGTGATTATTTCCAGTTATTGGGAGAGTGATCATTTCCAGTGATTGTAGGAATGATTAATTCCAGTGATTAGAGCAGTGATTATTTCCAGTGATTGGTGCAGTGATTATTTCCAGTGATTGGATCAGTGATTATTTCCAGTGATTGGGGCAGAGATTATTTCCAGTGATTGAGGCAATGATTATTTCCAGTGATTGGGGCAGTGATTATTTCCAGTGATTGGGGCAGTGATTATTTCCAGTGATTTGGGCAGTAATTATTTCCAGTGATTGGTGCAGTGATTATTTCCAGTGATTATTTCCAGTGATTGGAGCAGTGATTATTTCCAGTGATTAGAGCAGTGATTATTTCCAGTGATTGAATGGGACAGTGATTATTTCCAGTGACTGGAGCAGTAATTATTTCCAGTGAGTGAGGCAGTGATTATTTCCAATGATTGTAGCCGCGATTAATTCCAGTGATTGGGGGAGTGATTATTGCCACATATTGGAGCAATGATTATTTCCAGTGATTGGAGCAGTGATTATTTCCAGTGTTTGGGGCAGTGATTATTTCCAGTGATTGGGGCTGTTGCTGTGATTATTTTCAGTTATTGGAGCGGTGATTATGTCCAGTGATTAGAGCAGTGATTATTTCCAGTGATTAGAGCAGTGATTATTTCCAGTGATTAGAGCAGTGATTACCTCCAGTGATTGGGGCTGTGATTATCTCCAGTGATTGGGGCTGTGATTATTTCAAGTGATTGGGGCAGTGATTATTTCCAGTGATTTGGGCTGTGATTATTTCCAGTGATTGGAGCAGTGATTATTCCCAGCGTTTTGGGGCTGTGATTATTTCCAGTGATTATTTCTGGCGACCGGCGATTCTCCGGCCCCGATGGGCCGAGCGGCCTGACGTTCCCGACCTGTTCACGCCGGCGGCAACCACACCTGGTCGCTGCCGGCGTGAACACAGTGCTAAAGGTAAGTTTGGGGCCTGTGGGGGGGCGGAGAGGGGATCGAGCACCACGGCCGTGCTCGGGAGGGGACTGGCCCATGATTGGTGTCCACCGATCGTCGGGCCGTCGTCTCCAAGAGACGCACTCTTTTCCCTCCGCCGCCACATCTTGCGGGGCAACAGAGGGGAAGACGGCAACCGCGCATGCGCGGGTTGGAGCCGGCCAACCTGCGCATGTGCGGTTGAGATCACTTAGGCGCCGCCGTCGCGTCATTCTCCGCGCCCTGCTTTGACGCAAGCATCAAGGCCCGGCGGCCGAGTTTCTCGAAACGCCGCTCCTGGCCCCCCCAGGGGGGGGAGGGAGAATAGGGGTCGAGGAGCGGCCTCCGACGCCGTCGTGAAACTCGGTCGAGTTCACGACGGCTTTCCCGATGCCACGCGGCATTGGAGAATCGGCCCATGGTTTTTGTAGTTTGTGTGGACGGTGCCCTTATATTTTGTCATTGCTGGAGAATACAAGGTACACGATCTTGTCAATTCCGTCCATTCCATATTTTATAGAACACGCTCATATTTCACCATCTTTGCTGTTGTGATTCCCATTCCACGGGTGCGATTCTCCCAACAAGAGACTAATGGCGCGATTCTCCACTCCCCAGGACACCTGGGAGAATATTACGACCCCCCGCTATTCTCCCCCCCCCCCCCCACGCTCGCCCCACTCCACGAATCGCCGCTCGCGATGAACGGCGGTGAACGGCGATTCTCTGAGGCCGATGGGCCGAGTGGCCGGCTGTTTACGACCTTTTCACGATGGCGGCAACCACACCTGGTCACCACCGTCGTGAAACGGGCACCAGAAGCCCGTTTGGGGCTTATAGGCGCCCGATTGGCACGGCAGTACCATGGCCGTGCCAAGGAGGGCAATGGCCCGCGATCGGTGCCCACCGATCATCGGGCCTGCGTCCGTTACAGACACACTATTTTCCCTCCGCCGCCCCGCAAGATCAAGCCGCCACATCTTGCGGGGCGGCTGAGGGAAAAGACGGCTCCGCGCATAAACGGGTCGGAGCCATCTGCGTGATGACGTCATACAGGCGCCAGCCGCGAATCATTCTTGGAGCGCGGCCTTGACCCCCGGGGCCCCGCTCCTAGCACCGATGGGTCCCGATAATTGGCTGCCGTGGGTGACGGCCTCTTTCACAGCCGCCTTCCCGATTCTCCGCCGTTGCGGAGAATCGCGCCCTAAGTGGCGATGCTGGAGTGAAAACCAGAGGGCGCGATTCTCCACAAATCCGGCGTGCCGTGAAGGCTGGCGTGAAACTGGCCGTGTTTCACGCCAGCTTCGGAGCTCCATCCCGGGACCCAACTCTCCCCCCCGGGCGGTGTTAGTATCAGGGCCAGGGGAATCACAGCGACGCGGAGCTAGCGAACGTCGCTAACTCCGCCCGCCAAGAATCACGGCGGCTGATGCGCACAATGACGTCAGCCGCGCATGCGCAGTTTGGATGGCTCCAACCCGCGCATGCGCGGATGACGTCATCACGCAGACGCGTCAAAGCCGTCATGCCCCTCAGCCGCCCCGCGGACTATTCCTGCGGGGCGGCGGAAGAACAAATAGTGCGTGGGTATCGGACCCGCTGCCCGCGATCGGTGCCATGGTTGTCTGGGACGGGCACTTTGCGGCTGTTTTCACGAACGCTGAAAGCAGCTGTGATCGCGGCCGTGAAAACAGCCGTAAACTCCACGGTATTCGGCCCACCGGCCTGCGGAGAATCGCTGTTCGCCGTAAAAAACGCCGAGCAGCGATTCGTGTCGGGGGGCGGCCGGGGGGGGGGAGAATAGCGGGAGGCCGTGAAAATTGTCGGGAAGGCCCTCCCGTTATTCTCCGACCCATCGTGGACAGTGGAGAATCGCGCCCAGAGTGTTTCACTCTGGCGCCGGAGTCCGTTCCTCGCCCCCTATTCTCCCACCCCCGGGGTGACGCGGCGCCGCGTCAATTTCGCGCGCATCAAAGCGGCGCCGCCTAAATGACGCGGCCGGTGGCACTTAAATGACGTCACCAGTGCATGCAAATGTTGACCGCCGCCAACCAGCGCATGTGCAATTGCCGTCCTCTCTGCGGGGGTCTCGCAATACATGGAGGATTGATCTTGCGGGGCGGCGGAGGAAAAAGAGTGCGTCCTTTAGAGACACTAGCCCGCCGATCGGTGGGCACCGATCACGGGCCAGACCCCTCCTCAGCACGCCCCTGGTGCTCGATCCCCCCCCCCCCCCACAAGCCGCACACACAGCATTCGCGCACTGTTCACGCCGGCAGTGACCTGGTGTGGTTGGCGCCGGCATGAACCGGTCGGATTGGGCAGGCCGCTCGGCCCATCCGTGCCGGAGAATCGCCGCTCGACCGTTAGAAACGGCGAGAGGCGATTCTCCGAGAGGCCTGTTCTAAAACTCGGCACGCCATTTTGGGGGTGGGGGGTGGCAGAATCGCATGCGGGTGCCAGGGTGGCGTGGCGGGAATCGCCCGGCACTCCCGCGATTCCCCCACCCGGCGTGGCGGTCGGAGATTCGCGGCCCATATTTTGATCCAGGATGAGACTCTGGCGTGTTTCCCACACTGATTCTTCGAGAGTCGATCAGCATGTCTTTGGATCGCTTCAATATTATTTCTCTGTCTCACCAGATAAGGAGTGCACACACATCTGACATCCTCCAGCATTGGACAGGCAATGATTGGTAAATCACCTCTCCAGATCATTTTGTCGTAATACCAAAAATTGTTCCTCAGGAATCTTTTTTCCGATTCCACTGCTTCAACTGCTGTTCAAAGTCACCACGTTGGAATGAGACTAGAAGCCTTGAAGTGGGCAAATAGAATAGTTAGACATTGAGACATCTAGAACTCTCTGTGGGGGGGAGGGGGGGGGGACGGAGGGGGGGGGGGAGGGTTACAGGGTAGATGCTGCGAGGTTCTTTCCTCTCATGGGAGAGTCCAGGACCCGAGGGTGTAATCCCAGAGTGAGGGATCGGCCATTTAAAACAGAAGTTCCTCCCACTCTAATCGCTCTTTGCGCCTTCTTCCCATTTCTATTACTGCTCCATCAAGGGGATAAATGTGTCAATGCTATCTGCTTCAACTATTTCATTTGACACCAAGGCTGCATATCCAGTGCATTGAAGGATGAACATTTAACGGTGGTTTTAAGAACCTGAGTGATAGGAAAGCAAAACTCAGTCAGGTTGTAGATGAGGTTGATTTGAGTGAGTTGGAATGAATGCAGGGTGGGAGTATGAGAGGCTGCTGAGGGGGTTAAGGTGACAGAAAAACACAAATGAAGGTTTTTAGCAGCAGTGGCAATGAGAGATGGTAAAGCTGGACATTTAAAAAAAAAATTTTATTCATGATATGTAGTGACACGGGCAAGGCCGGATTTATTGTCCTTCCCTGTTGATCTGACATGGCTTGTCAGACCAGCTCGGAAGCAACCACAGAGCTGGAGGCCTGGAGCCCAGACCAGCTAAGGACAAAACTAGTTGGGCTTTTATGACAATCCAGTAGTTTCATGATTGTGGTATTATCATAACTGTCAGCACTGCAAGAAGTACCAAGAGTAGCCACTAGATGGAGCTACAATTACAACTATATAAGTCAGTAATGCTAAGCCTTGTGGGAGAGTGTGTGTGCAGGAGTTAGCTAGAGAGAGTCAGAAAAGCAGATAGTGTAAGTGAGAGCAGATCATAGTTTAAACCATTAGTGAAATTAGCTGTAGACGAGTGTAGTTTAGATGTTATTAATCAACTGTGCCTTCTTTGGGAGTACGTGTCGTATCTAAGTAAGCAATGTTAATAAATTAAGAGCTTTCTTTAAGTTAAAGCTATTTTGTGGTCTTTGTGAACACTACGGCAACCATCCTGAAATAAGCAGCACAAAGAACACCGCAATGATCGCCAATACTGGCACAAGTTTTTTATATTCCTGATTTATTGAACTTATCTTCCTTGGATGCCCTGGTGAGGTGTAAACAGATTTCTCCAGATTATGGGACCTCTGGGTTACTTGTCGAATAATGGTGCCAGACCATTAAAGGGTGATTTAGCAAAGCAGTGTTTGTGATTGATAGAATATACAATTTTAAATTGAGGTAATTGTCAGACTTAACAGCAATGGGGCAGCTGTGGAAGGAGTGATGCTGCAGATTTGTTGGAAGGAATCAGTGCAGGATGGAGCACTCAGCTTTGCATTTCATTCACACCAGAAAGAAAAACCGGACACTGGTCCTAACTGGGCATGTCTACCTTACAACACACAATTGTAACTTCAGTGTACCAGCAATGGATTCTGAGTATGTGGACAAGCCTCACGGGGTGCTTGGGAATAAACACTGGCCGATCAAGAGAACCACATCACGTTCTTTCTCTGCAAGAGTATAAATATCCAACCCTAAGGTGAATGGAAAATCTATAGGCAAATTAGCAATTACTTCATGATAAGGATACTCGACAGCCAGTCCTTACCATAATAATTGTTGCAGCAGAGTTTGTCATTAACTAAATAAATGGCAGCAACGCTGGAGATGTTATTTGACACTAATTACATTCATCATTACTTTACTAATTCAATAGCACAAAGCTGATTAAGCCGATCATCTTGACCAGTTTGAGCCTGAAGGATCAGTTTGAAACAAATCATAAGTAATAGACTGACTGAGTCGGGATGTTGTCTGGAGCTCTATGTCAGCACAATCTGTGCGTGATCTAAAATTATTAATTCCGTACCATAAATTGACCATAACAGATCATATAAAGCACAATTTCCTGAATTTTTAAATTTAATGGAGGTTTAGGCTTATCTTTTGTTTATGAGGTGGGATCCACAAGTTTGACTGTGCTTCTCCTCTTCTGTAAGTAAGGGAACAATTCTACACAGTATTTTAAAGGCAAAAAATATAATTTATTCAGCTCCCTCATCCTTCTCTGGGGATTAATTTGGCATGTAAAGATGCATATAGTTAAATAGGATGGAAAACTAAAGAATTCCAACAGTTGTGTACAAGTCAAAAAGATGAATCTGTGATGGTCCACATGAAAGAAAATGACAGTAATTATAAATCTTACAATTCTACATCAACAAGCAGTGAAACCTGAAAAGAGGCAATAATTCTGACAAAACTGCTTTTTTCATTTATGGGGTGTGGACACCACTGGCAAGGATGGCATTTATGGTTCATTTGTAATTACACTCACGAAGGGGGTGGCACTTTCTCCAGTCACTTTGGTTGATTTGGTGTCCACACACCCACTGTGCCCTCGAGGAGCAAGTTCCAGGAGTGTGGCATTTTGAAGAGGGGGTGCCCCCGACGCTTCCAGTGTACCCACCAAATAAGGTGCCACCTTTTCTTCCCACCTTTGCTCATGTTGACCTTTAAAGATGAACTGGCCACTCTTGTTTGACTGCCTATCCCTACCGTGCTATGGCATTGGCAGCGTATCCTTCAGATGAATAGGATCGCAATCAAGCCTAACTGACTCTTCATTATTCGTTTACACATGATGGCTGGGTTGCTAATTTTGGCATCTACTCTCCTGGTGTATTATAGGTAGAGCTCAGTGGTGGGCAGGAAGGTGGTGGACTGGCCTCCCAACGTATTTTAAATGCCCCCTCCCCCACCCCAAACCAAAAGCCCACCGAGCAGGAGCAGAATCCAGACTTGTGAGTTTGTGTGTGTGTACGTCTGTATGTGGGTGTATGTTTGTGTGTGTGATTGTGAGTGTGTGTCTGCATGGGTGTGGCATCTAGTGTATGTTTCTGCATGTTTATGGCTGGGTGTCATATGAGTGTATGTTTCTGCGTGTGAGTGTGTCTGGGATCACTGTCAACATTCTAACATAAACCAAACACAGAAAGATGTTTTATGGAAGTTGCTGGAGGGGACTGGATGAATGGGACTTATGAGGAAAGGCTCAGGGACTTGAGGTTGTTTTCGTTAGAGAGGAGAAGGCTGAGAGGTGACTTAATAGAGACATATAAGATAGTCAGAGGGTTAGATAGGGTGGACAGTGAGAGTCTCTTTCCTCAGATAGTGATGACCAACACGAGGGGACATAGCTTTAAATTGAGAGGTGGTAGATATAGGACAGATGTCAGAGGCAGTTTCTTTACCCAGAGAGTAGTAGGGGTGTGGAACGCCCTGCCTGCAACAGTAGTAGACTCGCCAACTTTAAGGGCATTTAAGTGGTCACTGGATAGACATATGGATGAAAATGGAATAGTGTAGGTCAGATAGGCTTCAGATGGTTTCACGGGTCGGCGCAACATCGAGGGCCGAAGGGCCCATACTGCGCTGTAGTGTTCTATGTTCTATGTTCTAACTAGAATCTGTTTACTCAATCGGGCTGGGAACTGGAAAGGTCAGTTTAAGTATTGTGATCACACCATCCTCCTCCTATCTAAGGCTAAGTGAACATTATAAAGTTAATTACTTCAACCATTGGTCGAAGTGGATCATTTTTGTGGCCGTAATCTAGTATAGCTTCAATTAGTGTAGCTTCGGGATGTAGTTAAAACAATTTAAAAGGAAAGTTGGTGTGAGGATTGATCACAAGTGATGTGACCCGTATCAATGTTTTACAATATTACAGAGGAATATTTTAGCTATTGGACCTTGACCATGAATTATCGCTCCTGTGACAGAATGACTCAAATCAGGCAGAGGTCATCCTTTGAAAAATGGATCATTTAATGTTTTGCTGAGTGTCTGTCTTCTGCAGAGTTGCTGATGATGTAGTTGGCAGCTTCCAGCCTCTGCTGAATAAAGACGTTGCTGTGTCTGCAAGGTCCCTGAATCCCTGACCGAGAATTGCAGCATAGACAGCTACCACAGCCGACACATTCCAACAACAGACGTGATTGGAAGACTGAGGGCCGGAATTCTCCAGCCGTTGGGATTCTCCTTTCCCGCTGGCAGCGCACGTCCGCCCGTGGGCTTCCTGCCGGCATGGGGAAGCTTCAATGGGAAATCCCAATGCCAAGCGGCGGGAAGAGAAAATGCTGGACAGCGGGCAACGCGCCGCCCAGAAATACACGGCTGGAGGACCGGAGAATTCTGCCCCAAAACAGAAGTGTTTGCAATCATTTTAAAATGAAACTTTAAAAAATAAAATACAACATAGGCCTGAACGGACATGAGGTTGAATTGAAGTGTGGACGAGAGTGAATGTAATACTGATCAAGAGCCTTTGCCCACCTTTGACCTGACAATGTTTTTATTCAATTTGATACTTAACAACACATAAGAATATTGGATAATGCGGAATATTTAGGCTAAACAATAGAAAAATGTCAATTTAATGAAAAATGTATGTTTTTAAATCCCGATGCTTTTTGCACGGAGATGGGACAGAGAACTGATTGAACCCTCTCCTCACCATGAGGAGCCTGGGTGGTATTTAATCCAGACAACGGAGGCAGAATTCTCCGCTCCCGTGGAAAATCGAGAAGGCCGTCGTGAACTCGGCCGAGTTTCACGACGGCCTCTCACCTTATTCACCCCCACCCGGAGGGCTAGGAGCGGCGCTCCATTATTCTCGGCCGCCGGGCCTTATCGCTGTGAAAAATGGCAAGCGCCGATTCTTCCGAGCGGGGGTGGGGTGGGAGAATCGTGGGGGGCACCAGGGGGACGTGTCGTGAGTCGCCCAGCCCTCCTGCGATTCTCCCACCCAGAGAATCGTGCCCCGGGTGTCTCGCCCCCGCGCTGGACAGTCAGCCAGTGACAGCATCGCCACCTTTAGGGAAGGCCTGAGGTAAACAACAGCAGACCATCCCAAGGACCAAGGATCTTTGATCCTGAGGGCAGGAATCATGAGAGCTGCTGGCCAATCATTGCAAAAATCACGAAGATTAATATTCCAGCTGAGAGATACACACTCTGAAACCACTTCCCTGGAAAAATAAATGGATTCTCACTCCCTTGGAGAATTTTCCCAGTGGGAGCGAAAATCAGTTGGAGTTCAGTCCCATTGGGAAAAAATAATCTCCCAAACAAAAACTTTTGCCCACTTTGTCGCACATATAACAACGCATACTCTGAATAATTAATCAGTATATACAACATCAGCGAATTATAACAACATTTATTATTGTCACAAGCAGGCTTACATTAACACTGCAATGAAGTTACTGTGAAAATCCCCCAAGTCGCCACATTCCGGCGCCTGTTCGGGTACACAGGGAGAATTCAGAATGTCCAATTCACGGAACAGTATGACTTTCGGGACTTGTGGGAGGAAACCGGAGCACCCGGAGGAAACCCACACAGACACGGGGAGAACGTACAGACTCCGCACAGACAACTGCAATATTAACCAGCAGCCAGTTCTCTCAGGCATCAAACTCCTCCCATTGACTTCACGAGTACAGATTTTAGGTTAGGAAAAATCCTGACTAATTGTACACATGCTGAACTGCCACTAATGTTAAGTTCTATTATTTTCTGTCCTCTCAGACTCTGCATGGCTCCTCACAGTTTGAGACTAAACTCTCGGTATTCAGTCCTCATTAATACCATGTTAATACACTCAATCGTCCACCAACCCCAGAGACTCAAGAAAATGTACCAATCAGAGAACAGATAACCGTACCTGTTTAATTATCTAATTAAATAATAATTATTGATTACCATGTCAAACCACCAAAATAACAGTTAAGGCTTCACCAAAACAGTTAGTTCTTGAACCAATCACTCGCTCGGAGTTAACATTCTGTTCTATTTTGTCCCTCTCTCATTCTCCATTGACGTCTTGCAGCTGAAAACTGTCGTTACCACTGAACAAATAGGTGACAATGTCCATGTGGAGAGAGTTAATTGAGCAGTGGGAGAGGCTGATATGGAAGGGGAAGTTGTGAACAGCTGATTGAAGGTTGGAGAGGGAGCGACAAGGGTTAGTGAAGCTGTTGCAATAAAAACAGGTTTGGCTGCAAATACAAAAAGCAAGACAATATTACCCAGGGTTCTCCATTGCTGGCGAGGACCGAGGTTTTGGCGTGCTGTTCGCTGGCAGCTGGATTCTCTATTTCCACCGCTTGACAATGGGATTTCCCGTTGAAGCCATGGTCAGAGAATTCCGCCCAATTATCAGAAGAGATAATCCACAGCTGATGCTATCTCCCTGGCTCTACAGTCAACACTCGAACACCTCGACAACAAGGACACCTATGTCAGACTGCTGTTTATAGACTACAGCTCTGCTTTCAACACCAGTATCCCGACAAGACTTAGAACCAAATTCTGTAATTTTGGACTTGACCCCTCCCTGAGCAGCTGGATCCTTGCCTTCCTCACCAACAGACCACAATCTGTCAGGATAGGTAACAGCGCCTCCTCCACAATAGTCCTCAACACCGGGGCCCCTCAAGGATGTGTGCTCAGTCCTCTACTGTACTCCCTATACACTCACAACTGCGTGGCAAGATTTAACTCCAACTCTGCGTGGGTTTCCTCCGGGTGCTCCGAATTCCTCCCGCAGTCCAAAGATGTGCGGGTTCGGTGGATTGGCCATGCTAAATTGCCCTTAGTGTCCAAAGAGTTTAAATGGGGTTACTGGGTTACAGGGAAAGAGTGGAGGCGTGGGCTTGAGTAGGGTTCTCTTTCGAAGGACAAGTCCAGACTCGATGGGCCGAATGGCCTCCTTCAGCACTGTAAATTCTATGATTATCAATTTGTCAATGTACTCTGTTGATTATTTTTTTTGTCTACTATGTACGTACTGTATACGTTCCCTTGGCCGCAGAAAAATACTTTTCACTGTACTTCGGTTCATGTGACAATAAATCAAACCAAAAAATAAATTCGAGAAAGGGGTGTTCATAAAACCATAGAATCATAGAATTTACAGGCCATTTGGCCCATCGAGTCTGCACCGGCCCTTGGAAAGAGCACCCGACTTAACCCCACACCTCCACCCCATCCCCGTAACCCAGTAACCCCACCTAATCTTTGGACACTGAGGGAAATTTAGCGTGGCCAATCCACCTCACCTGCACATGTTTGGAATGTGGGAGGAAACCGGAGCACCCGGAGGAAACCCACACAGGGACAGGCAGAAAGTGCAAAGGGTGTTGTGATGTCACGAAAGATAAAAGCACTGTTATAGAAGTGAGCGATATTAAAATCCATATGGGTAAATCTAGGAAATAAGTTCTCTCTGTACATTATCAACTAACAAACAGCGGAGGTGAGGTGGAGGAAGCTATTTCCTAGCTTTCAAAGTTCTGCACAGGAGCACTCGAATACTAATATTGGACGATTTGTGTTCAATAAGACCGACTTGAATGAAGATTATAAATGGCTTCAAAATTAGGAATATTACCAAAGACCCTTATGCCTCTAATGAAACAAATAAATAAATGTTTCATAATTTACTTTGAGAAAATGAAATGGAACAAATAAATCAATATGTGAATATGGAAACAGTTGTGAAATGGTTTATTCAACGTACTGGTTCTGTTTAAGAATGGGAAAAAACGATTCATTGTCCTGGGAAGGGAAATGGAACTATACTAAGACAATGTGTGAGAGGGGGAGAGAAAGCTGACTCTAATAGCTGCTACTAAATTAAACATGGATCCATGGAGTGGATCTTTCAAATAAGATTTGCAAATAATGCAAAACAAATCCATTCCTAGAAGACAAAGAGAAGGTGCATCAACGTTGTAGCCACCTGGGGTGGCCACTGCCCAACACAAAATGGAAGATTGCAAGGAATGCAGGGAAAATGGACATGTTGTAAAGCAAGCAACTTGCAAAGCGATTGTATATTGGGACGGCTGCAGAAACCAGTTTTGACTGTTGCAGAAACCAGACAGCACTGTGAAAAGAAACCAGTTAACATACTAATAAGGCGATACCGGGCGATCCCCAGATACAATGGAAACAAGTTAAACACAGATCGATACATTGAATGGAAGGCCAGACCTTTCGGCGCCAGAGAAGCCCAAAACAATAAGTCCCAAGAACCGCCCCAGCGACCGAGGAACTGCCCCATGATTGGGGGGTTTAAACATATCGATTGGGAAGAGACCCAATCGATTCCAAGCAGGTAAGGGAGTCCGCCCAAGAGGGCGTGAAAAATTTCGGGAGGCCCTCCCGCTATTCTCCCACCCAGCGTGGGGGGGCGGAGAATCGCGCCCTAACTTTGTTAAAATGGACGAGATCTACAAAGTGGCCGGTTACAGATCAGTTAGCATAAAAGATGTTGTGGGTACATTCTTGATGTTTAATACAATTTGGACATGTACAGGAGTGGTCACTGTCAGCCAGTGCTGATTATTAAAGGAACTTTGTGCTTCGGAAACTTTTCTTTTGCTGGAGGGAAGTAATGCAGGAGCTGTGACTCCTGTCAATTTTCAGTAAATTGTTAAATGCGGTCTTTATAGGGTAGAAATTTAAGTTTTTGAAGTGATACAATAAATTCAAATGACAGACCCTAAAATGGCACCAAAATTGTCTCAAAACACATTTAATAAATAAGCATTGGACAGACACTTATATATATCTGCGTAACCTGGTCCAGTGAATGGGCTGCAGGAGTGTCCTACCTTCAGCTCAGTGATTCGCATGATTGAAATTGGACTTGTTCACTGACCATCCCCTATGAATAAGATTAAATACATTTACTACAGGCTGAATATTTCATAACAATGTATGTTTCAGTTCAGCATCAAGGCTACACCTCACCACCCATATAATAGAAAATGCTGAGTTATTTGTATATGAATAGAACTGTCATCATCTTCAAATGATAAAGACAAAATAAATATTTACATTTTATTTCATTAAAATAAATTTAGAGTACCCAATTCCTTTTTTTTCCACTTAAGGGGCAATTTAGCGTGGCTAATCCACCTGACCTGCACATCTTTGGGTTGTGGGGGTGAAACCCGCGCAGACATGGGGAGAATGTGCAAACTCCACACGGACAGTGACCCACTGGGATTCGAACCCGGGTCCTCAGCGCCATGAGGATGCAATGCTAACCACTGCGCCACGGTGCTGCCCTATTTTTACATTTTAGACACAGAGGGAGAGTGAAGCTCTCACGGTCAGTGTTGTGCCCAATCAGCACGCACCTCACTTCACTCATGCTTGCTTCACATGTGAATCATCTCAGTCACGCCGAGAGGAAAAAAAATTCCGTGGACGGAAATCAGCGGAATGTGGCAGCCCTGAGTGTGGGCAACGGCCAACAAAATGTCTAGTGGGTCGCACTCAGGCCCAGATGGACCACTGATTAGCAGTAAATGGTATGCTGGACAACAAACATTTCAATTAACAACTGAATGCTTTCTGCTCAGGCCTCATAGGCAGGGCAGATCTGAACAGGTTCCCTTGAAGACAGAAAAGAAGAGTCACTTTTTGAATTCTTGCGGTAAAACATGTACCTGTAATGTAGCCTGTATTTTGCAAAGGGCGGTAAGGTGTAGCCTTGATGCTGAACTGACAATTAGCCGATGCAAAGACTTTGTGGAATCGAGAGTGTATGATTCCTATTTCCCGATGTATGTTTCATATTTGGTACCGTCTCCAGGATATCAGGATGCCAGTTATCTCAGTTGGATAAACGGAGACCGCAGGTCAGATTAACACCCCACGGCATCGTGTTCACTCCCTCTTCCAGTTGAGGTGAAATTGGGGTCCTGTTTCCTCACCTTATCCATTGCAGAAAATCATGGCACTTTGCTGTCGTTTGGTAAATAATAGCTGAAGAAGAAGACTGGAGATTCAGCGAGGGTGCCATCACCAAACAGATTGATCAGCCAGTGAGATTGAAGGGTCCTTGTGAATAGGAAAACCGGCAGTAAAAAAATAATGCAAATAAATTGCATTTAAATCCTTGTCCAGAAGGCAAATAAAGATTGGGCAAGCAGATGGATTGAAGGGAGAGACATATATACCAGAACAAACGCTTGCTAACAAGTTATTTTACTGAATGACCGCAGTTTTTAAATGTTATTCTGAGGGGTTGTTAAATTGAAATTGTAAAATTGGTTTTATAGAGCTGGAGAAGGTGTTTACGAGTAATTATCGCCTAGTACACCATTGAAGTATACTCCTGATTGAGCAGGACTTAATCTTTTCATTGTTTTATTCAGTGGAAACGGTGAAAAAAGCGCTGAGGTTTATAAAATAAACAGTGATTCTGTTTTATTTGCCACCCTATGGCAGAACTATCATTGTCTGCAACTTCTGAGTTTCCTTGTTTACCTGTGCATGTGCAGACTCCAGAAAGTACTGTGAAAGTTACACACTGTTAATGGTCAGCGTTAAGAGCTTCAACATTACTATTCCTGCAAATTCCTGACTGCCCTCTTTGTATATTGTGCACACACGCAAACCTGTATAGAATAACGGAGATTGTATAATTTATTGAATCATGTAATTCTCTTCAGCTTCATTTCCTTAATGGCTCTTGGCATGCAAGCTGCATAATTCATAAGTACATGAAAACTACTGAAAATAATCTTCGACATTACAAATTATTAATACAGATAGAAATGTAAGCAATACTTGCATTAACTTGCAACTTGGCCAAAAATGTTGGGGGAAAGAAAAGGATGCTGAATAAAATTGAGCATACTATTACTGTTAATTACTGCCATGCCTTCAGGATGGAGGAATGGCAATAACATAATTAATTAGTGTCTCTGGAGGCCTGTATCCTGACTGATTAATGTCCTTACGGGGCATGAAGAAGCAGTTCCAACTTGATCCTGAAAGGTTGAATGTTAAGCTGTGTAATACATGGATACGTTTTCAGAAATTATATTTATGTACAGAAATTGTGCAACTTGACATAGAGATTGTAATCTTCCTACTATTATTTTAGCAGAAAACATAGGAACAGGAGGAGGCCATTCAGCCCTTTGAACGTAATCTGCCATTCAATGGGATTGTCACTGATCTGCTGCCTAACTTCACGGACCCACTTTTACCGCTCGTTTTTGTAATGCATTTGCTTTTGGGAGTTTTATGGGGCCGGCTTCCACTAATGCAATGTCTGTTCCAGTGCAGCGTATCCTGGAGAGCAACAACAATGCGGCTCTCAAACCAGTCGAACTGAGGAATCCTCATTGTGACGCACTGGGCAGAATTTTCCATTAACAAGACTGAATGTGGCAGTAGGAGCAGACAACCCCTGGCCAGAATGGCAGGAACTTGCATCCAATTCCGCACTTGGAAGCTCATTAATTATGCCGAGGTGAGTATCGGGTCGAATCACTTGGCAGGTGGGGTGCTGGTTTGGGGTTGAAGGTTCGGGTGCCATATTTAAATTCCAGCCGAACACACACATCTCACTCTCTCTAAGTCACCTGTCATCAGGAGACCGTCACAGATGTCTGGCCAACAGAAGAGTGAGCATTTCAGCCTCACGAAGAAGGAAGGGACAGCCCAGATCTCTGGCACTCCAGAGGGCTCTTGGAGACCAGCCAGTGACTCAGTCTGGAAGTGATCGCCAACTCAGAGGCAAAGAAAGGCAATGGAACACCAGGCAGAGATTCGGCACTCACTCAGTAAATGATCAAGGAATCCGTCCATCTTCGATCTGATGTTGTGGCTCTCACCTCAAGGTCACAATGGGAAGCATTAGAACCACCTTGGACACCTTGGTCAAGCAGGTGTTGCTAGATTGGTGCTCTGCTCTGCACTCCATGGCCACACATCCTGGTGGGTATGTGGGCCCCATGGGGATGAGGCTCCTTGAGCTCTCCCCAGATGCGCCATTTCCTGCAGCCGTCAGGGCGGGGCACTCGGGCATCCATAGGGGGGATGAACATCAACCATACACCCTGGAGCCTCCTCTCTGGACACTACAAGCATGTGCAGGCAGCCTCTCACAGTCCCTCTTCATGTGATCCGATCCATTCCTGCAGCTCAGGCCACCGAGGGGCACCTCAGCTCCTGAGCAGGAGGTCTTGTCAGACTGGGGCCCTGCAGGGCTCAGGCCACCAGAGGATACCCGCCGAGATTATCACAGGCATAGACTGAGCAGTCAGCGGGCTACGTCCAGCCCTGCTGTGAATTAGGGGCTGCATCCAGCCTAATGGCAGGAAAGTTAAAAAAACTTGAATTCACTTTTGGGTCACGGATGTGTTATCACTGTAAAGAAATTTAACATTTGTGAGTTCATTTGATGATCATGTAAATGTTTTCTCAACTGTGAAGATATTCAAAATTTGTACGTTACAATCCACTTCGTCTTATGTCGAGGTTTAACAATCCTCCCACTCAGTGACAATGTCCCTCCGTGAGATTAACATTCATCTGATGTCAACCTGAGCTCAGTTAGTCTCTGTAACCTTGTGTGATGTCAGGGAAATCTGTTTCAATCTTTATCTGAAGTGAGTGATGTCAGTGTTTTAAACTCTTCTTCCTCAAGGAAGACCACTGGAGGACAGCTCATCAACATTGATATTCTCGAGGTGTTTGTATCTCCTCAGTGATAGCGACAGAAGACAGGACATGCATGGGAGGAGGAGATCCCTCGCCAAGTCCTAACCTCAGCAACAGCAGGGATTCCATCATGAGATGGCGATGAAAGCATCCAGTCTTCTCTCGGATCACTCTGTTCCTCAGTGGACTCTCAGTTCCCAGAACGAGTACATTCACAGGGCACCGCGGACCGAAGCAGAGATCAGGACCTGGTGCTTCCTGAGACCAGAATGCACAATGTGAACGTTGGACTTGTTCTCAGTGAGTGGTTGGACATCCTCTGAGATAAAAGGAACTGGCACCGAGGGCGAGGAGATATGTAGACAAATCCCCCCACTTCACTTTACTCTTCCCGGAGCCTGTCAGCAATTAAAGTATCACGAGCACATCTCCCATATCATCCTTCCTCCATGGTGCCATTGTGGTCATACTGATTCTCAGCAGCTTCTTATGTTTATTGCGCCTCTGGATCTTCATCCTCTGATGTTCTCTCATCCTTCTCCCTCTGGCAAGAGTTCACCTCTTTGCACAGCCAGATTGTGAAGGACACAACCCTGCGATGATGGAGTGAATCCTATTGGGTGTGTATTGTAGTGAACCACTTGAACAGTCCAGGCATCTGAAGCACATCTTCAGAAGTCCAATGATCATAGATCATAGAATTTACAGTGCAGAAGGAGGCCATTCGGCCCATCGAGTCTGCACCGGCTCCTGGAAAGAGCACCCTACCCAAGGTTAACACCTCCACCCTATCCCCATAACCCAGTAACACCACCCAACACTAAGGGCAATTTTGGACACTAAGGGCAAATTATCATGGCCAATCCACCTAATCTGCACATCTTTGGACTGTGGGAGGAAACCGGAGCACCCGGAGGAAACCCACACACACACGGGGAGGATGTGCAGACTCTGCACAGACAGTTACCCAAGCCAGGAATCGAACCTGGGACCCTGGAGCTTTGAAACGATTGTGCTATCCACAATGCTACCGTGCTGCCCACAAAAGAGGTGCAATGCATTGGTCGGGAATTTGCACCTCTTCTCTCTGCTCTATAAGGAAATGATGCTGGTGGAGATTGTGGGGTGTGTGACTCTGTGCTGCAATCTGCTGAGGCCCAAGCTTTCTGGGCTCAATGTTGCGTTTGCCAGTGACCTAATGCAATGGACGAGGCCAAGGAGTAAGAGACGGGACTGAGTGCAGCTCTAGAAGGAGGCCCCGCCTCCTGTGATTCATGTGTGATCCGCTGCATGCAGCCAGTCTGGTGAGGGAAGCTTCTGAGACTTCAGGGGTCTGCCTCTTTACCCCATCATTCCCATTGGGTCATGGAGATATGGTTGAGGTGCACTGGGGCAGCCTTTAAAGGAGCACCCCCTGATTGGAGCACTCAGCTGATGGCAGGGCGGGCAAATCAGAAGCCACCTACCACCGAGGCAGTATGAACCCATGGAGCGTTGTTTCTTTCAGAGTGGCTAAGAATACACCTCTTTTCCAGCCGGCAACCATGTTCTGCCAAATTATGGGAGAATTCTACCCCCTGCTTCTTTCTCCACGGACGCTGAGAGACCTGTGGAGTTTTTACAGCACTTTCTGTTTTTTATTTCAGATCTCCAACATCTGCAGCATTTTGCTTTGATGAAAAAAACTTGTTTTTAACTTTAAACTCTTCAGCAGGCAAACATGTGTAAAAAAATACCATACAAGGAGCAGGACTAGGCAATTCAGCCCCTGTAGGCTGCTCTGTCATTTAATAAGGTCATGGCTGATCTGATAAAAACCTCAACTCTTCATCTTGCCGACTCCCCGATAACCCATCAGCCCTTTGCTTCCCAAGAATGCATCCACATCCGCCTTAAAGTTATTTAAATACTCTGGGAAGAATTCTCCATCAGTGGGATTCTCCGCTTCTCTGGCAGCACACTCACACCCACCAATTTCCCAAGGCATGGGGGTGGTCACAATAGGAAACCCCATTGGCCAGCTGTTGGGCTGGAGGATGCCGCTACCGGCGGAAAGGCGCGCGGGGGGGGGGGGGGGGTGGGGGTGCCTGTAAACGGGTTTGAAAACTCCAAAGACTCACAACCCTCAGTAATGTTTTTCTGAGGGAATGAGACTAGGCATTTGCAAAATGACGTTTGAGGGCCAGAGAGGCATTTCAGTTCTATTATCATTTATTATGCATCACAAAATCACTTCCGCATAACGGCCTAGTATTTTTCAACTTATTTTACTGTGGAACTAGTGAAGTAACTTCTCCTTGTTGTGGCCATTTAATTGCGTGCCCATGCAACAGTGCGCGGAGTATCAGGGTATCTTTCCAGCATCTTCCAGATTTCCACGTTTAACCGCACATATGCTGAGAACATAGAACATAGGACAGTACAGCACAGAACAGGCCCTTCGGCCCTCGATGTTGTGCCGAGCAAATGATCACCCTACTCAAACCCACGTATCCACCCTATACCCGTAACCCAACAACCACCCCCACCCCCCTTAACCTTACTTTTTAGGACACTATGGGCAATTTAGCATGGCCAATCCACCTAACCCGCACATCTTTGGACTGTGGGAGGAAACCGGAGCACCCGGAGGAAACCCACGCACACACGGGGAGGACGTGCAGACTCCGCACAGACAGTAAGTTGCTGTCTGATTTATTTTGCAATGACGGGAAGCACTGGTCATCTCATTGATATTATTCCTGAAAAGACTGTTTCTCTTTCCGGAGATGCTGCCTAGTCCAAGCATTTTCTGTTTTTATTCTGGATTCCCAGCATCCACGGCGTTTTCCTTCCTTTCGCTTTGGATCCGAGATAATTTTGTTGTTCCCTGGGTATGTGAGAACTAAACCTTCCTGTCCTCGAGCTGCTTTAGTTTCCCTTCTCTGTCTCCTCTTGCAGATATTTTTTCCAATTAAAGGGTAATTTATTGTGGACAATCCACCTATCCTGCACGGGGCTAGGATTGAACCCGGGTCCTCGGTGCCGTGAAGCAGCAGTGCTAATCACTGCGCCATCGTGCTGCTCCTCCCCCCCCCCCCCCCCCCCCCCCCCCCCCCACCACCACCCCGCAGATGACCTCTCACAGAGGAATATTCGAGCAAGGAGTGTTTCTAACAATTAGTCAGCGTACTTGTAATACAACGGGGCAAACGGGGAAACATGAGTGAAAATCCAAGACACAATAGAGTTGGAATAAGATTGACAAAGATAGATGTCAAGGAGAAACCTCAAAAATCCCAAATGGTGAATCAATGGAAGCAGTAGAACAACACAAGGAGAACTCAAAAGATGCAAAGTGCTCCTCTTGATAGCTGAGTGTATAAATGCACCACGTGATAAAGCCCTGAGTTACCAAGAAGCATCTTGTATTGTGTCCCTGGTCAGTGAAGAGGTGGCTGATCTGTCAAAGCATTGTTGGCAGAGATTCCATTGATCTGAGTGTCCTTGAGCGAGTGAGAGCAAGCAAATCAGCCGGCGTTGTTGATGATTGCTCTGCAGTGACCCCTGCTGGGAAGTACAACATGCACAGATATCAAAGAAACGACTCAACTGTGGCTGTCACCCATCGTGAGGATTTGTGGGAGGGCCAGTTGCTTAAGGTGCTGTGTGACCCTGAGCCGTGCTTTAAAATGAAGCCAAAGTATAAACCGATCGAGTGGAACTCAAGCTAAGAAGCTTAAAAAAAAAGTGAAAGAAGGAAAACACAGAACCTGCTCCGTCATTCTTACACCAGACCCCTGGAGTGGTCAGGGACGTTGTCACATTTCAGTAATGCTTTCCCCGGAACAACCTTCTCAGTAGTGTCAGAGTGCCAAGGAATGGCAAAGCAGGCAGCCCCTGCTCAGGCAAACATCCGGCTGGAAAAAAAATACATTTTCAAAGCTAGATTTTCTCACCGTGAAATGGAACAACATTGCATGAAATTTATTCCTCCTGGACTTTCTTTCTGTTCCGAGTTGGATTTTGCAGACTACTTTCACATGCAATTTTGCCACGGTAGAAATTCAATTTCCACTGCATACCTCTGAGGTTACAGCAGCAAATCAAGAGGAGCTTCTTCAAGGAGATTCACACCCACATTAATTACATACTAAAGTCACCTTGATCTAGTTCTTGTCGCACCCTGAGCAGGAAGCTATGGATAAGTGCCATTCCGTTTAACCAGTGTCTCAGCTGGCTAACTTTTATTTATTATCGCTGTGGGACGAGTGTCCATGTGATAACGTGATGAAGCCGCTATAAATGAGGTTACGTGACGGGAGTGCAGGAGTTATCCCCGGGAGCGCAGGCAGAGCACGAGTTTGAAATGAACCACGTTCATATGTTTTGGTTCTGTCCAAAGCTGGAGGATTACTGGAAGGAGGTGTTTAGGGTAATCTCTAAAGTGGTGCACGTGAAACTGGACCCAGGCCCTCGGTAGGCCATATTCGTGGTGTCAGACCAGCCAGGGTTGGAAACGTGTGCGGAGGCAGATGTTGTAGCCTTCGCCTCCTTGATCGCCCGGAGGCAGATCCTGTTGGGATGGAGATCAACTGCTCCACCCTGGGCCCTGGCGTGGCGGGGGGGACCTGCTGGAATTCTTAACTCTTGAAAAGGTCAAATTTGAACAGAGGGGAAGGATGGAGGGGTTCTGCAATTCATGGGCGTTATTCATTATGCTCTTTCAAGAATTGGATTACATCGGACATTAGTGGGGGTAGGGAGGGTTGGGGGGATGGGGACTGTATGTGTTAATGGTGACTATGGGTGATTCCTGATCCCTTCATGTTTTTTTGTTCATGTTAACATACGGGCTGTTGTTTGGGGGTTTGGTGGGAGGATGGGATAGTTGTTGTTGATAAGGGGATTGACATTGTATTCGTTACCGCTCATTGTTTGTTGGTGGATGTAAATTTGGAAGAAAATGTGAAAAAGGAGAAGAATAAAAATATATATTTTTTAAAAAGCTAGTGAATAAACTATTCTTTGTTGAAAGCTCTTGCTGTCAGTGATTTTGGATCCCATCACATTTACAAGATGCCAGGGGATGACCGCATGGAACAAGAACTGTGCCACATCGACCCAATGGTCTTTGATGAAAATATTGCAAATGGTTGGGAATGGTTTGAGAAGGAGCGGCGTATTTACTGCAGTGCTGCATTGGCTAACAAATTAAAAATGGTACAGGCTTTTATTTTATTCAACTCCGTGGCCCCATGGCTCTCCATGAAAATTTGAATTGTTTGTTTTCCAGATGGAGGAGGAAAATAGAGGTTCCTGAAACAATCCTTAAAAGTTAAAGGATATCTGTCTCCTCGTAAAAAACATAATCCTAGATAGACATGCATTCAGTTCAACAAACCAAAGAATTGCTGAATCAATATAATCCAACATGGCCACCCTGAAAGAAATGTGCATTTGGAACTCTCACTGATGAACTAATCAGGGATCGAATAGTTTGTGGAATTCATAATGGTTTGGTCCACAAGTAGCTGCTGCAAGAGAAAGACCGAACGTTACAAGCAATCATAAATACCTGCATGTTAAACAAGCAATCAGAAAAAAAGAAGCAGATATTTCAGGTGGGAAACAGGAGTAGTTGCAGTATAGGGAGGACCCTGCTGTAGCTGCAGGTGGGAAACAGGAGTAGTTGCAGTATAGGGAGGACCCTGCTGTAGCTGCAGTTGTCAGCAGCCTCAGAACAAAACCACTGCTTTTCTGCCCTTCAGAGGTAGCACACCAGCAACTTCACCAGAGGTAAGCAGCCAGATACTGGACCAAGGAACCATTGTGCCAGCCTCCATGTACACAGACAAGGAAAGGGAAGTTTCCAGATGTGCACCATGTAATGCAGTCAAGCCGCTTACAACATAAGAGCAGAAACTACTTGAAGTCCCAGACCTTCCATGGCCATTCACAGCAACTGATATCTTTGAATGGAATGGTGAACAACATTTAGTCTGAGCCAATTTGTATTCTGGGTGATTTGAACGCGGCTTTCCGGCCAAATGTGACAAGTAACACAGTCATCACCAAGCTCAAGAGACACTTTGCCACACAGGGCATCCCTCAGAGACTCGTGACAGACAACACTCACCAATTTGGAACTTGGGGGCGCATCATGAGCAGCTCCCTATACCCACAGTTAAATGATCCAGCGGAACGGGCGGTACGCTCAGTCGTGTATCATTTGGAGAAAAAAACGAAATACTGGGGGTGCTGGAATGTGACACAAGAACAGAGGCTGCTGGGTCAAACGCAGCAGGTCGGTCAGCATCGATCAGGAGAGAAAGATGTCGGCCGACCTGCTGAGATTTTCCAGTGTCCTCTCTTCATGTATCTTTTGTACGTGATCACACAGAATACTTTGCTGCATTGCTCAGCCTGCAAAGTCTACCACGACAGGGCCTACACAACACCCCTATTCCAGGTGTAGCAGCACCACAATTCCTGTTGCTAAGGTTTTGCTGTAGTCCAAACTGGAATCCAACATGAAGGGTGCCCTGCGGTTATGTAGACTGACAGGGAAAACGCAGTATAATGAGGTTCCCACACATTCAGCCTTCTAACACCTCGTCAGATGGTTAAGGTCCACACCAGCTGCCGGTGGAACACAACCATGCCCAGCAACCAAACAGTTACGTGGTGGTCTCACACAGTGTCTACTATTTACGCAACCACCATTACCTCCGACAGGTATTGGAATCAGCACGAACAATTGATACAGATCAGTCACCTGGCCTATTGCACAGGCCTTTCACACCAGTGGGCATGCAGACTGCTCCACAGGCCAAGACAGCGAGCCCTGCACCAAAAGAATACACTGACAGAGCGCTCTGGACTGTCCATTCTAGGAACACCGGCCAGAGAATGTCTACAACACCACCAACCGGTGTAACCACGTGCTCAGGGCTCCTGAGCAAACCGTACATGAGGTTCCAGGACCATAATACCACTTAGCCTAGAACTGTCTTTCGAATCTCATCATTGTGTGACGAAAAGAGGGGGAGAGAGAAGGAGACACAATAGGCTACACACCAGCTCCAACAGCTTAGTCCGTGCCTCACTCTCCGTGCAAATATTTATGCGTTGTTAACTTATTTAACTTGCATGTTGCACAATGGTCTGTATATAGTTTCCTGCTGCCCACACTGTTACATCTCATGCCACTGGGCATTCTAACTAAATGAGGGAATTGTTAACCGAGTTGTCATGATAACGTGATGACTTAGCGACAAAAGAGGTCAAGTGTTGAGGGTGTGTAAAGTATCCCTGGGAGCATGGGCTGAGCACAAGTGTTGAAGGAGCTGCTACACTAATGATAAACTATTCTTTGTTATAATATAATGTAATCTTTATTATTGTCACAAGTAGGCTGACATTAACACTGCAATGAAGTTCCTATGGAAAGCCCCTAGTCGCCACACTCCGGCTCCTGTTTGGATACACAGAGGGAGAATTCAGAATGTTGAAATCACTTAACAGCACATCTTTCGAGACTTGTGGGAGGAAAGTGGAGCACCCAGAGGAAACCCACGCAGACACGGGGAGAACATGCAGACTCAGAACACACAGTGACCCAAGCCTGGAATTGAACCCGGGATCCTGACGCCGTGAAGCAACACTGCTACCCACTGTGCCACCCCGCTACCCATAAGTCCTTGATTCAGGAACTCAACAAATTTACAATTGACAAAGCCGTAAAGAGTGAGCTGTGGAGAGATAAAACATTCAGGGCCAATGTCATCCATGTTTGAACTGTAAAAGAAAGTAAGAACTTGCATTCATATAGCATCTTTTGCAGCCTGAATGTGTCCCAATGGGCTTTACAGCCAATGAAACTTTGAAACTAGAATCACTGTTACAATGTAGGACGCACGGCTGTCAATTTAAATGTAGCAAGTTCCCATGTACAGCAGTTTGATAATGAACAGATATTTTGAAACATTGACCTCAGGACATCCCCATGTTCCTCTTGCAAATAGATAGGGAACCGTTTAGACTACTGAAAGGGCTGACCAATCCATAAGTTCATCTGGAGGTGATTGCCGTAATTAAAGTCTCAAGAGGCTTTTTAACTTGAATTTCACATTCAATAATCACCCCCAAGCCCAAGGATCCTATCGATATCCCCATTATGTGATGTAGCGAATAAACCAGGCACAGGTAACTATCTTAATATTCCAATCCCGAATTGGGTCCCCACAGAAGTAGGTGATGATCTCCATTCTCACATCTGGGCATCGCAGAATATCAGAAAACGTTTGTTTACATTTGTCCCTCAAAGTCTTTCAATAAACTTTTGAATGGTTTATTGCTGTTGAAGAAATATCGACAATTTGTCGCTTGTAATATTTCAGACTAATGTGTGGTGCAAGTGTTACAATCTAGCCGCTCTCTTTGAGTTACATGCATCCATTGAGTAGAACATGACACGCTACTTTCCAGAATTCTTCGTAATATGGAAAAGGAAAACACTTACTCAGGGTTGAGAAGTGTAAAAAGTTGCTTAGGAACTTCTGGAGTATTGTATCTCAGCTTTGCTGAAGCAGAACATGTCCCCAGACACCAGAGGAGGTCAATGCATTTCACAATGGTACAGCCCCGAGTAACAACTCCAGTGTACACTTTCCACAATTACATCAAGGACCCTGAGTAATTGGGGCGTCAGTCATTTTAACAACAAAGGTTAAGGGATGAGTTGAGGGAGGCTATTCGGGTATGAAAAATTATAGCCGGATGACAAGATAGCTTGCGATATATTATTATTTTAATTGGTGGGCAAAATCGTAACAAGGGGTCAGAGATTTAATATAATCACAAAAGCATTTGAAGGGAGGTTTGAAAAAAAATCTTTACACAGATTTTGCCTAGAATTTGGAATGCGGAATTGTATGTGAGCAGCTGTTCAAGCAGACTCAATAAATGATTTTAGAATTTAATTGGACAGTAGCAGAGCTACATGATAACATAATCAAGTGATTTTCCACTTATTCTTGCTGAGCTGAATTGCCCACTTCTCTGTCCATTAACCTCGGCCCTCACTAGCTCTTGAAACAATTTCACATTGGCCAATACACACAGCCAATGAGGGACCAGTGACAAACAACAGTTAAGGCTGTAGGTCGCCACTGACAACCAGTTTTCACTCTTTCACCTTCCTCGACATCATCTGACAAGCCAGCATGTTGTGTTACAATGTCAAATGTTTCCTAATACCATTCGTGTTAACATCCACTGCCTTACCTTTCGTGGTGTTCTTCATGTTGCTAAATTCAGGATGGTTGGCATAGTGTTCACAAAGACCACAAAATAGCTTTCGCTTGAACAAAGCTAAAAATTTATTAACACTACTAATTTGGATTTGACATTTACTCCTAAAGAATACACAGTTGATAATTAACATATAGGGCGCGATTCTCCCACACAGGGAGAAATCGTAAGGCTGGCATCAAATCCGGGCGGGTTTGACGCCAGCCTCCCCCTCCCCGACCGGGAACCGATTCTGGTCCCCGGTCGGGGCTAGCATGCCGCCGCCGTAAACTCCGGCATCGCGGGCTTAATGAATTTCGTTAAGCTCGCTTGCCAGAGTTTGCGCCGGCTGACGCGTCATATGACGTCAGCCGTGCATGCGCGGATTGGAAGACTCCAACCCGCGCATGCGCGGATGACGTCATCGCGCATTTGCGCGAAACCCGCGCATGCGCGGGCCGGGATGCCCCTCAGCCGCCCCGCGAAGTGATACAGCGGGGCGGCGGAAGGACAAAGAGTGCGCGGGTATCGGACCCGCTGCCCGCGATCGGTACCCACCGATCGCGGGCCCATGGCACCCTTGGCACGGCCGTGGTACTGCCGTGCCAATCGGTGCCATGGTTTTAAAAATCGGCACTTTACGGCTGTTTTTATGAACGGCCAGACCAGGTGTGTTTGCCGTTCGTAAAAACAGCCGTAAAGGGCTGGGAACTCGGGCCATCGGCCAGCTGAGAATCGCTGCTGGCCGTAAAAAAACGGCGGCAGCGATTCGTATCGGGAGTCGGGCGTGGGGGGGGGGAGAATAGCGGGAGGGCATCGGACTAGCGTGGCCGTAAAATTTTACAACCCCTGCTATTCTCCGCACCGTCGTGAGTGCAGAGAATTGCGCCCATAATCTACAATCATTTACTACTAATCTCTGCACTATAATAAACTATGTTCTGGTCTAACTCACACTATCTTTCCTTTAGTCTCTACTCTATCACCTTCACTTCCCTCCCCACAAGGCTTACCATCAATGTCTTATATACTTGTAACTCTAGCTCCCTCTAGCGGCTGATCTAAACATTTCACTAACTGCATTTGAATGTTTATCCTTGGCCCCCTTTTTGAGTCACACTTGCCACTTTGCAATCCATGGAGACATGGTCAGATCCAAATAACCTTTGAAATTTGGCTGAGGGCACTTGCAATCTCGTCAGTCAATTCCACCAAACCCCGGCCTCTTTTATTGGAGTTTTGTTTCCACTTTCCTAAATCTCCCTCGGACTATGTTTCACCTCGTGACACGAAGGGGTAGCCGTCAGTTCAAAAGAGGTACAAAGAGGCAGAAGGAGCATGGAATTAAACTGGGTCACTTGTGGAGAAAGCCAATTGAGTAGAGTAGCTGGAACTTGTGCAATGTTCCAGCATCCCTGCAGATCCAGTCCTCTACATAAAGGAGCTAATTGTAATCACTAAATCAGGGTGCAATTATTAAAAATGGTGTGGAAAGGGAAAGCAATATATCTGCTGTGTGCGGATACCCAAAGGACAGTGAATCATCTGAGAATACAGAGCAGTCTGGACCTCATATTTTAATTGAATTTAGCACAGGGTGTTTAATTTTAATAATTTTACACTTGTTACCAGGGACTACCTTAACATTCCTGATAGGACACTATTTTGTTCAAAACGTGGCCTTGATGTTGTAGGTAGGTATGGAAGCAGCAGCCTTAAAAATGATTGGCTCCGCTGTTATGTCCAAGGAGCTGCTATTTAGTTGGACGGCTTTAGGGTTCTTGTCATGTGTTATCTCTGAGAATCAGATTATAAATACGTTTTGGCTGGCCAGGTAAACAGCAGCAAGACACAAACAGAAACAATCTGAACCTTGATAATCTTAATAATCTTTCTTATTAGTGTCACAAGTAGGCTTATATTAACACTGTGATGAAGTTACTGTGAAGATCACCTGGTCGCCACACTCCGGCGCCTGTTCGGGTACACCACAGAGGGAGAATTCAGAATGTCCAATTCATCGAACAAGACGTCTTTCGGGACTTGTGGGAGGAAACAGGAGCACCCTGAGGAAGCTCACACAGACACGGGGAGAACCTACAGACTCCGCACAGACAGTGGCCCAAGCCGGCAATGGAACCCGGGCCCTGGCACTGTGAAGCAACAGCGCTAACCACTGTGCTACCCTGCCGCCCATCTGATTTGATGTATGAACTCTAAGATTTGAAGAAGCAGTTAAGACAAAGTTAAAGATTCCATGATCTTTACATATGCCAGCAGAGGGGAATTCAACTGTGGACGGCATGGTGGCACAGTGGTTAACACTGCTGCCTCACAGCACCAGAGACCTGGGTTAAATTCTTGCCTTGGTGTGGAGTTTGCACTTTCTCCCAGTGTTTCCTCCGGGTGCTCCGGTTTCCTCCCACAGTCCAAAGATGTGCAGGTTTGGTAAGATTACGGGGATAGGACCCGGGATTGGGCATAGGAAGGTTACTCGTTCAGAGGCTCGGTGCATTCTTGATGGGCCGAATGGCTTCCTTCGGCACTGTAGAGATACTATGATTCTATGAACAGAACATGAGTCACATTTCAACTCATAGTTTTGAGTGCATTATCTTTGGTCTTTATAGTGTTTCGCACCTTGTGTTTGACCCAATTCGCATGGAATGGCTTGACTTCTGGAGTTAGGTCAAAGTACACCCTGATGTCACTGAATGTGGCAAAACAAATGTAAGAGGCTTAATTACCTCCCACTGTATCCACGTTGTGCACAATTTACTCATTATCAGTGGTGAGTGTCTTACATTTTCATGCCGACAATGATCAATGATTATGGCAGCGTCAGGGTTTTAATGGTGTTCAGCCCTTTCTGAGGAACAAAAAAAAAGTCAAGCAACTTCCGAAATGTGGTTATTGAATTCCATTAGCACAGCACAAAAAAAAAACAAATCGTGTATTGGAAAAGGCACACGCTGAGCATCACAAACAAAAACTGATTCACTTTGGAAACATTTAAATGATCATCCATTAAAGATGATCAGGTCGCATTAAAAACCCGGAGTCATTTTATGAACAACTGTGCTGGAGAGCTGGGTGGGAAAATAAGCTACCTTAATGCCCAATATCCTTCAGAATCCCGGGTCTATTTTTGCTTAAACTGATGTGATAATCTCCTCTCCCTCTGCCAGCAGCCTTCGGTGAAATGAATTTGGGAGAATAAAAACATATAAAATTGAAAATGCCAATAAAAATTTTTTTTTAAAAAACAGTTTCCATTAAATAGAAGTCCACAGCACAATATCTTTCAGCATAACTCTCTCTCACTGAGGTTAATATGATGGCTTATTTTGTTGGACATGGCAACGATATCTCATTACATCTGATATGTTCTTCCAAAGTTAAAGGTAAACATGTATCACGACCACAGAATAAACATTAGTCGACCACTTGCCCTAATTGTGTGTTAGTGATGAGCGCCCAAATAAAATAAGGTTTTCCAGTCACTGAAATGACATCTTTCACCTTTAGCAAGCCAAAAACAACAGCCTTGCTGTTAGCGTGGCTGAGGATAACAAATGAAATGTATTGATTTTGATGTATCTGACAAAGCCTCTGAGGTGACAGCGGAATAACATGTCTACAACGTAATCTGTAATTGGAAGATAAGGTTACATTGGTGTGAAAAGTGTTAGCAACAGTTAAATCACAGGGACATCATTCATTGTTTCTGTGTTATGACTTGAAGCACAGGGAAGTTGCAATTGAGATATCTCGACTGAAGAAGGCTCAACACCTGAACTGCTTTTCGAACAAAAATGCTTCAGCCAATTGTCAAGCTCTCCACCAGGCTCCCCGGAGCAAGGTGTCATCAGTTTCAATTCCTGTTTATATGGATGGATGCCCTTTCAATTTATTTGTTCAGCTGCGTGCTTCAGCGGAAAAAAAAAGTTCAATTTTGCCATCATAAACTCTATATCAGATTGTGCAGTTTGGTTTGTATCTTAACTTCAATTTGTTTTGGCTGATTTAAGTTTAGCTTTAGGAAATTAGATAAATGAAAGGCGTTCCTTTGGGAGGACACTCAGTCTCTGTAAAGAATGATCTCAACACTGTCAATATTTCCCTTCTGACAACTGGCCTCTCAACAATCCATTACAGTGGCAGAGTAACCGTAAATAACCCATGATATTGGTCAACTTAAAGATAAACATTAGCCTTTATCAATATTAATTTCAGCAATAATGCACATATGCAAAAGAACAAATTGAGGTCTTGATAAATAGCTCTAATTTTTATCCTCACATTTACAATATCTTGCTAGTTCTTTGCAATTAGCTATTTTCCCCTTCAACACTTCAATATCTGATCCTGTGGAAGAAAGCAGTTCAAGTTATTTATGACCAGGCTGGCAGTGTACTTAAAGTTTAGATGCATAAAAAATGTTGGCAATAAGTTCTTCCAATCCCATTCCTCTTTGCTGCCGAGTTGGGCTGACAAGAAATTGTTATGCATTGAAGTAATATGTTACGTGACCTGCAGTGACATCAGCAGAGTGTTGTTGTTCTCCGTCTTGTGTTGTGTGAGCAACATCTCCTGAATAAATCTTGCATCGTGCTTGGCAGGAACCCAAGTGTGTGGCATCTCCACACCCGTTCCTCTTTGCGGCAGATTGAGAATATAACATAAGAGAAAGCTGCCGATGAGGATTGAGGCAAGACAAAATTGTTGAGGCACTAAAAACTGTCGATGGGAAAAGTGAAAATGGCGGTGAGTGCGGAGGACAAGGTGCTCAGGACCGGACTCAAACTTTGATCGAAGGAAAAGCCGCCTGGTGCAGAAAGATTTGTAAAAGAACGAAGCACAACCATGAGTAAGCAGAATAATAGCTTCAAAAACCTGCTTGCTGTTGGAAGACTCCAGGCTGGAGGGACGAAGCAAAATGGGCAATGGGAATGGGGATTCAGAAGTCTTTCCGATTCTGTGCAAGCTACTATTAGAATTAAACAAACTACAGTCCAGGCAATAGAGAAAAATATTATTTTGCGCTGTGGATTAGGAGACCTCGGTCCCCTAGCTCCATATTGTTTGGCAACAGGAGGCAGCACACCGTTGACTGGTGGCGGGATTCTCTGTCCCGGTCGCTGACGAGGCTGGTTTAGCACAGGGCTAAATCGCTGGCTTTGAAAGCAGACCAAGGCACACCAGCAGCGCGGGTTCAAGTCCCATACCAGCCTCCCCAAACAGGTGCTGGAATGTGTCGACTAGGGGCTTTTCACAGTAACTTCATTGAAGCCTACTTGTGACAATAAGCGATTTACATTTCATTTCATTTCAATGGGACTTCCCTTGGAAGCCTCTCCACGCCACTGGGAAACCTATGGGTGGGGGCGCATTGCCAGCAGGACCCGAGAATTTCACCATCAGCGTTGTTCATACATAATAAAGAAATGGAAGGGAGGTTGGTTGAAAGAAGTATAGACCTGGGAGCCAGTATATGAAGTGGTGGGGAAATTGGTGTCATTGATGCACTTGATGAAGACAGTGAGACATGGAATTCCAATGAAGAGAGTGAATCAAACACCAGAGGACCTAAAGGTTGCAACATTTCTTAGCTAGATATGGCGTAAATTTCTTATGCTGCTGAAAAACGTAATCCATCCAGCAAAGCCGGGAGATAAGACCTACAACAAATTGATGAAAATTCTACAAGGGCATTTCTCACCAGGACCACGAATAATTGCAGAAAGGTTTTGGTTCAACCCTCATAATGAGGAAGATGGTGAAAGCATCTTACAATTCGTGGTGACATAAAGAAGGTTTGCAAAATACTACGGGTTTGGTGCAAAATGAGATGACACTATTCATGATAGGTTAGAATGTGGACTCTAACAATGAAGCTGTTCAGAGGAAGGTGCTTACTGTAAGCGAATCAACTCTTAAATCATCTGTAGAAATTGCCACATCGATGGAGCTAGCTGCAAATGAAGCTTGGCAGATAGGAGCTGGAGGGAAGAGCCACAAGACGGACACTGCCGAAGACAGGTCTGCAAGGGTAACAACCATGTCATCAGTATGCAAACATTGGACAGCCAGTGGGGAAATGTTGGAATAGAGAAAGTAAGTGCAAGAACTGTGGCAAAAAGGGCCATATTGCTGAAACATAGTGTCACAGAAAATTTCACCAACACATGAGATGTTTAAGAAGAAGGAAACATCTATTAGTCAAGGGAGCAACACGGTGACGCAATGGTTAGCACTGCTGTCTCACAGCGCCGAGGTCCCAGATTCGATCCCGGCTCTGGGTAACTGTCTGTGTGGAGTTTGCAGATCCTCCCGTGTCTGCGTGGGTTTCGCCCCCACAACACAAAGATGTGCAGGCGAGGTGAATTGACCACGCTAAATTGCCCCTTAATTGGAAAAAATGAATTCGGCACTCTAAATTTAAAAAAAAAGTCGATTAGTTGAGTCTACAAGAAAATCGACAAAGTTCAAGACTCCTTAGGATGTACCCAAACAACTTCAAGATTTGAAACTGGTGACCTGAATATTCAGTTCCCAGTTTTGATCTCCTTGTAACCATATTGCTGTAATGTCTAAAAGATCAAACCCATTAACCTCAATCTGTGCCATTAATTCATTTATTTGTGCCAAATACTACGTGCATTTAAATAAAGATCTATTAATTTAAAAAGGAAATGCAAGTACCCAATTCATTTTTATTCCAGTTAAGGGGCAATTTAGCGTGGTCAATTCACCTACCCTACATATCTTTGGGTTGTGGGGGTGGAACTCACGCAAGCACGGGGAGAATGCGCAAACTCCACACGGACACGAACCCGGGCCGCCCACAAAGTAATGTATCTCATGCATAATTGTGTCTGTTGTTTAAACGTTAGGAAAATGTGTTGTTTGTGCTGAAGGAGTAAAGGGGGTGTTATGTATCTAAATAATACATTCCTGCTGGTGGAAAGTCACGTGATGTCAGCTGTGTGCTTCCGTGGTTTTTCAGGTCTCCATCTTAGTTTTGTCTGAGCAACATGTCTTTGTAAACTGCGCATCGCGTTTGGAAGAAATCCAGGTGTGTGGCACCTTCGCCCCTTTTCTCCCTGCGGCACGAAGAGAATATAACACAAACCTTCTGCGTTTCCCTGTGAAATCTGCAATGACATCAGGTTGCAATGACATCATTGGGTGCCATCTTGAATATATTAGAAGGACCCCAGCAGGCTTTGGACAGCTGTACTAACTGCCTGCTTGGTGAAGCAGGTTAAAATTCCGGATGATTAGTTGCCAGCAGGTCCACGGTATATAAATGAACTGGACAGTTTGACTTAACGTCTGCCAGCATTTCTGTTGAGCAGTTGGGGTGAAAATTGAACACAGAATCATGGAGTTGCAGCAGTAACATGCCAGGAATGGATAATCAGTTTCCTGCTGTTAATTAGTAGTGAACCGCAGACATAATTATTTTTTTCCTTATGTTGGTAGATTTTGATATTGTTCGACATTATAAAAAAAGCAGTTTTGATGCTGTATGTATAACCTGCTGCTCTTCAACAAGAAGTAGGCATCTGCTGTCACTTTACTTTTTAATATAATTTCTATCAGAACAAAACAACCTGACAGTCTGTTTTTGCTGAACTACATTCCACAGTTGGTCGCATTTTCTGCTATTGCAGACGACAATATTTCTTGATGGTTAAGTTATTAATGTGAGTGTGCTTTGAAGGCCTTGCTGCATTTATTGCATTTTTCTCTCGCACCGTGTCCGCATATGAAATCAAAAGATTATTCATATAATTTTACAGTCTGATGCCTTTAGGATATCTATTTACTGATTTCATGAAGGAGGACACGAAAGTTCCAAACAATTCTGAGAGATTTATTTCTAGCTTAAAAAGGAGTCAAAGAGCATTGTTTCACTAACGTAGAATAGCCCTGTACATTTCGGTGAGGCAGCTTTAAGAGGAATTCTGTCCTCTACAATTAAAAGTCTTTTTGTCTCTTATCTGTAAGAGGATTGATTGGATTACATGGTGTAGTTTCCTGAAGCAAAGTAATTTTCTACATGGCTAGAAACAGTATAAGTGGGAGATTTCAATAATAGTCAATTATTTTCAGAATTAGAGTTTGAGCTGGAATCAGGTGGGTCAAATGGATGGAAAATGCACAACGCAAATGCAGAAAATTAGAAACAGCCCAATGATTATCATTCACACTTCACATTTAACTGTTCAATGTCATACCTGCATTCATTACCAAGCTGGGTTGGTTAATGGAACAAAGTCAGTGTAGAGATACACAGCTGAGGGATTTGTACCTTGAAAGATTAAATTAAACAACACTTGCCCTTCGAGTGAGGCATTACAGGGGGCGTGAATGAAATTGCTCTTTGCCATGTGGGGAAAATGGGTGATTGTGAATTGGCAGTTAGGTGACTTCGCTGCTAATTTTCTTTCCCATTAACTTTCATGGAAAATAAAATTTGGTGGAATCTAAAACGTGTTCATGTTTGTCATTGTCCAAGACCAATATCAGTCTTGACCTTTGAGCACCGGGGAAAGAGGAAGGAGATAGAATAGAAATATCTCCATAAATTTTTCTTTGTAACAATCATAGTCGTGTTCTCTTGCAATATTCTAGGAGAATTATATAATTATATTGCTCAGGCGAAAGCCAGAGGTTCTGAAAGCGAGTGACCATAGCAACACCAACAAGTTGCACTTATGTAGCATCATTAACATAATAAAACGTTTCAAGATGTGATTATAAACAGAACCACCAATGTTGACGTGGAAACTGAATAATGTCTGGAACTCCCCAGGCTGTGACAGTTACAGTCTCCGACGTCAGAAATCCTTCACCACCCGCTGGTGGTCCATCAATATGTTACTTAACCAGAAATACAAAATAAACCCCATTTACCTATTGTGCAAGGTCCCTGCCGCACTTTCGCAAAGTAACGCTTACCAACTATTGGCCGCTACCTTGATTTCTCTCCCGAAGTGGGAAGCTATTACTGGAGCTGTGATTTGCAACTTTAAAAGGATGGTAGATTGGCCTTGTGGAGCAGCACTGAAAAGCTCATCAGACTTGCAGAGCCAATAATGTCAGGTAGATATTCTCACACCGACACTGTCCAGCAGCTGCTGGTGTGGGAACGTGAAACACAAGACGGGAGAATCCCAAAGCGTATGTGTGCATCTCTGCAGACATTCTGTTTCCACCAAGTCAGGAGAATCACAGGCAACTACGATAATTACATAGCTTCTTTTTCTTGAAGGTGTCAACAAAATAAAAGCAGAATTTGGGGTCTGCTGCTGAGTAATTTTTAACAGGAACACTTTCCCAGAGATTGAGAGTCAGAGCAAACAATCTCAAGGAGCATTATGTGTTTCCCAGTAGCCTCGGTTACTGATGATGTGGAGATGCTGATAATGAACAAAGAAAAGTACAGCACAGGAACAGGCCCTTCAGTCCTCCAAGCCCGTGCCGACCATGCTGCCCGTCTCAACTAAAATCTACTACACCTCCGCGGTGCGTATCTCTCTATTCCCATCCGATACATGTACTTGTCAAGATGCTCCTTAAATGTCACTATCGTCCCTGCTTCCACCACCTCCTCCGGCGGCGAGTTCCACGCACCCACCACCCTCTGTGCAAAATACTTGCCTCGCACATCTCCTCTAAACATTGCCCCTCGGACCTTAAACCTATGCCCCCTAGTAATTGACCCCTCTACACTGGGAAAAAGTCTCTGACTTTTGCATAGACTCTGTCTATGCCCCTCATAAATTTGTAGACCTCTATCAGGTCGCCCCTCAACCTCCGTCATTCCAGTGAGAACAAACCGAGTTTATGCAACCTCTCCTCATAGCTAATACCCTCCATGCCAGGCAATATCCTGGTAAATCTCTTCTGCACCCTTTCTAAAGCCTTCACATCCTTCTGGTAGTGTGGCGACCAGAATTGACTATACTCCAAGTGTGGCCTAACTAAAGTTCTATACAGCTGCAACATGACTTGCCAATTCTTATACCCAATGCCCCGGCCAATGAAGGCAAGTATGCCGTATGCCTTCTTGACTACCTTCTCCACCTGTGTGGCACCTTTCAGTGACCTGTGGACCTGTACACCTAGATCTCTCTGAGGGTTCTACCATTCATGTTGTTGCTTGTTTTGGTGAGTGTGCTTTACACTCTATTGGTTCTGTTTTATTCCCTTGCTCTAGAGTTGCCAGGTATCTTTATGATACCACCACGAGGTTCAAGTTCAAGTGCTGATCAATGACTCAGTACACCAGTTAGTAAGGTTCAAATCAAAACACATTTATTATATACAGTCAATCGCTACTCATGCATAAATACTACAAAACTAAGCTACGTCTACCACTACAGGCCAATACTTATTTTCTGGAAAAGGAACCCACTGGGTCAGGTAACAATGGCCTCTTGTTTAATCCTGAGACCGCAGGCTTCCAGCTGGTATGGACTAAGGGTCAGGAGCGCCAATCTCGTAGCGTGCGTTGACTGGACACTTACTTGTTGGTGCAGCTGCAAGGCAGTTCAGGGTCAAGTGTTGTTTCGGTCTGCTGCATGACCCTGCCGAGAAGTCTATTGACAGAAACTGCCAAGAGACCGAATTGAACTTGGGACCTGTCTTTTATAGGCCCCAGGGGCTTTGCGCCTTTTGGGCGGGCTGCGTACCTGACTCCAATCAATTGGATCACATACCAATCGATCGGTTTGAATTTCCCAATACTGGGGCTGTTTCCTGATCGCTGGGCGGTCCTTGGGTGCTCGTTAGCTTCTTTTGTCTTGGACTCCTGCTGGCGCCGAGAAGTCTGGTTTTACCTCGATTATCCTAACTGTTGCTATTGTGCCTGGAAATCGCTCATTAATATTCAGATTGCTGGTTTCAATGCTGTCTGCTTTCTGCAACTCGAATATACAGAAGAACTCTGCAAACTGCTTGTTTTCTCATACTTTCCAATTTTCCCTGCGTTCTTTGCGAATCTCCATTTTAAGTCGGGAAGTGGCCAATCCAGGTGGCTACACTGTATATTCCCTACCTCTATTAGACTTTCCAAAATGCATTGCCTCACATTTGTCTGGATTAAACTCCATCTGCCATCTCTCCGCCCAAGTCTCCAAATGATCTAAATCCTGATGTATCCTCTGACAGTCCTCATCGCCATCTGCAATTTCACCAACCTTTGTGTCGTCCTCAAACTTACTAATCAGCCCAGTTACATTTTCTTCCAAATCATTTTTGTATACTACGAAAGGCAAAGGTCCCAGCACTGATCCCTGCGGAATACCACTAGTCACAGCCCTCCAATCAGAAAAGCACCCTTCCATTGCTACTCTCTGCCTTCTATGACCTAGCCAGTTCTGTATCCATCTTGCCAGCCCACCTCTGATCCCGTATGATTTCACCTTCTGTACCAGTCTACCATGAGGGACTTTGTCAAAGGCCTTTCAGAAGTCCATATAGGCAACATCCACTGCCCTACCTGCATCAATCATCTTTGTGACCTCCTTAAAAAACTCTATCAAGTTAGTGATAGACGACCTCCCAATCACAAAACCGTGCTGCCTCTCGCTAATACGTCCACTTGCTTCCAAATGGGAGTAGATCCTGTCTCGAAGAATTCTCTCCAGTAATTTCCCTACCACTGACCTGTAGTTCCCTGGATTATCCTTGCTACCCTTCTTAAACAAAGGAACAACATTAGCTATTTTCCAGTCCTCCGGGACATCACCTGAAGACAGTGAGGATCCAAAGATTTCTGTCAAGGCCTCAGCAATTTCCTCTCTAGCCTCCTTCAGTATTCTGGGGTAGATCCCATCAGGCCCTGGGGACCTATTCACCTTAATATTTTTCATCACGCCCAATACCTCGGGCGGGATTCTCCGACCCCCCGCCGGGTCGGAGAATCGCCGGGGGCCGGCGTCAATCCCGCCCCCGCCATGTCCCGAATTCTCCGCCCCCCGAGATTCGGCGGGGGCGGGAGTCGCACCGTGCCGGTCGGCGGTCCCCCCGCGGCAATTCTCCGGCCCGCGATGGACCGAAGTCCCGCCGCTGACAGGCCTCTCCCGCTGCCGTGGATTAAACCACCTACCTAACCGGCGGGATTGGCGGCTCGGGTGGGCGCCGGGGTCCTGGGTGGGAGCGCGGAGCGATCTGACCCCGGGGGTGCCCCCATGGTGGCCTGGCCCATGATCGGGGCCCACCGATCGGCGGGCTGGCCTCTGCCGTGGGGGCACTCTTTTTCTTCCGCCTTCGCCATGATCTTCACAAAGGCCGATCACGCCAGCCGGCGGAGTGGGAACCACTACGGCACGGGCCTAGCCCCTCAATACGAGGGATTGGCTGCTAAAGGTGAGTAGACGTCCGCGCCTTTGGGGCGGCCCGACGCCGGAGTACTTCACGCCGGGACCCCCCGCCCCGCCGGGTAGGGGAGAATCCCGGCCTTCGTCCTTTTGGATGTCAGTGTGGCCCAGGCTATTTACACACCCTTCTCCAGACTCAACATCCAGCAATTCCTTCTCTTTGGTGAATACTGATGCAAAGTATTCATTTAGTACCTCGCCCACTTCCTCTGGCGCCACACATAGATTCCCTCCCCTTCTCCTTCAGGATTTTGCAAGGCCAGGCCAGATGGTGGCCAGTGGAAATCCTACCAACTGTCCTGGCTTGAGACAATTCACACCTCTTTGACCTGGGTTTACCCCTATCTCTGGATCTGTAAAGATTCAATTACCTGCAAATGCTCGCATTCTAAGCATTGTCTGGCATCTTTGAATTTGTCTATATATATGTTTCTGGAACAAACCTCTTCATTCACCTGAGGAAGGAGCAGTGCTCCGAAAGCTAGTGTTTGAAACAAACATGTTGGACTTTAACCTGGTGCTGTCAGACTTCTTACTGTGCTCACCCCAGTCCAACGCCGGCATCTCCACATCATGCCGAGGAGCACATCTTAGATACTTGGACGGCCAAAGGACTTCAAAGACTATAACCTTCGAGGCAGCATCTTGGAAGCATTTGATAAGGTCATGGTTGATCTGTTTGTATTTCAGGTTCCACATTCCCATCAACCCTCGATAACCTTTGATCCACCTGCCGAACGGGAGTCCATCCACCTCCGACTTAAAAATATTCAGTGACTACCGCCTCCATCACCTTCTGAGGCAGAAAATTCCAAAGTCTCACAAACCTCTGAAAGAAAATAATTCTCCTCTTCCCTGTCCTACAAGGACAGCCCCTCATTTTAAAGCACTTCCCCCTCAATTCTGGATTTACCCACAAGCGGAAACATGTTTTCCACATCCACCTTGTCAATACCACCCAGGATCTTACATATTTCAATAAAGTCACCCCTCACTCTTCTAAACACGGAAACATGCCCAGTCTGTCCAACCTTTCCTCACAAGACAACCTGTTCATTCCAGGTATCAATCTGGTAACTCTCCTCTGAACCACCTCCAACTCATTTACATCTTTCCCTAAATAAGGAGACCAACATTGCACACAGTGAGCTGGATGGGCTGAACTATTATTATTATTCTCCATTTGGGAGACTATGTCCCCACGCCAGCATCAAAACGGTGGTGTTTTACGCCAGGAAAACTGCGGTAAAATGGCCACCAATTCCCCATTTTGCAGGAGCTAGCAGGGAGGCATCATAGAGCTCGCAGCTCTACCTGTCGATACGGTCCTGAGCGTTTCTGGTCCGTGGCCGTGCATGCGCACGGTGGCAGCCTGCAGCGCCCACGTTGTGCTTCATGGCGGACTCAGCCCCCGGACCCGGACTGCAAAGGTAGTGCATACCGAAGGGGGTTCGGCCGCTCACATGCCTAAACTGCCCGTTCACAGTGCCCCCTTTTCCGAATAAAGACCCGCTGCCCGTGATTCGGCCCTCCCCTGACTGTGGCAGCGCAGGACTGAGTCCGCAGCCGCTACGCTAAGTTCACGACGGGTGAGGTCACACGAGTCACACGCCATCGGGAACTCGGCCGGTCGGGGTCAGAGCATCGGGAGCAGGCCTCAGGCAATGGCCTGAAGCCATGGATACGTGGCACTGCATACTCCTAGGGTGCGCCACATTTCGGGGGGCGGAGAATCTGAAAACCGGCACTGCCCCCGATATTCATGTCAAAACGGATTCTCTGCCCCATCGCTAAACGCGATTTTGCCATCAGGGAGTGGAAATCTAGCCCAGTATTCGAGATGTGGGGTTGGATTCTCCATTGCCCAATACCGAGATCGAGATTGCCAATTGGGTGGAGAATGGTGCCCCCCACGAGAAAATCGGGTTTGGTGTTGAAATGCCCTAATTCCCCGCAGGTGACCTCAGGCCATTGGGAGGATTCAATTTGGTGATTTGATGCTATCCAAAATGTTTACAAACACACTTCCCATAATTGACAGCTCCTCGCCACGTCAAAAGGAGCTAAGTGCTTTCTGCTGTGAGGAAGTGAAATCAGTTTGCCTCCTTTGATGCGATAAGGAGTTGTCAATCACAGTAAGAGGATCTATAAACATTGTGGGTACTTGAGATGCATTCAAGAGTTGTTGAGAACTGGTGGATTTAAAACTAAAATGAGGAGGAACGATTTCTCTCAGCGGGTGGTGAATTTGTGGAACTCATTGCCCCATAATGCAGTGGAGTTTGAATCATTAAATAGTTTCAAGAAGGAGATTGATACATTTCTGCTTTTAAAAAGGATCAAAGGGACATTGGGAAGAGGCAGGGAGGTGGCTTTGAGATCAGAATGAGATAAGCCATGATGTGATTGAATGGGGTATCAGGCTCAAAGGGCTGAATTCCCTATTTCTGCTCCTAATTCCTATGTTGCTATGTAAGAGTGAAGGGAACGATGGATAAACAATCCACCAACCTGTCACTGGAATAATAAAACTGTCAATCACTGGCTTGTGCAATGTATTGCTGTGTGAAATTGAATGGGAGCTTTGCATTTCAAAGGAGTCGCTGATGGGGTCTCTGATGTGGGGCTCTTCTGGGGGTCGGCTGAAGCCAGAATTGAGAAATGCAATCCAGCAGACAATCAGTTCAGATGCCGAAATCACGGTGGGTGCCAATTTCACGGCAACTCACCAGTTTCCGTTGTTTCGACAGCGGCGTCAATCCACTCCGGAACGCACATACAGTAAACGCTGTTGCCATATCATCAGCAGACCTGACTTGGTATTCTCCAGGGCCTCCATAATTCCCTGCTTCCAATGGGCCGATTTCCCGACGGCGAGGCTCACTTGTGAGACCAGCGTGGCAGCTGCTGAGGGAGAGAGAGGAGGTACGGAAGGTGTCCAACATCGCCCTAGCTTGCTGACAGTTGTGTCGCTGGTTGGGGGGCTTCTGCCAGGGCCGGGGGGAGTAGTGTGGGGGTGGCCAGGAAGTGGGCTGTGTCGTCGGGGTGGACGGGCACGGAGCAACATTGCCGCAGCCCGCAAGGCAATAATGCAGCTGCGCACACCACTGACTGCACACTGTGAACTTAGGGCCACGGGTGATATGGGAGTCTCCCCCAGGACACCACCTTAGGTGCCCTCTGGCTCCAGCTGACCCATCAGTTATAGGGCATGCTCCAGCACAACCAATGCCATCACGCTGGCTGGGATGAGTGTGTGTGGGGAGTGTAATGTGTATGTGCGGCTGCAGCTTGTCAGCCTCCCGAGTGTCGATCACGGACCTGGTGAATCTGGCACCGTTTCTCATTGGAATGGATTATGCCGGTGCTAGCCCCTCCATGGTCACTGAATCGGTCCAGGTGCGGCACCAGTCTTGCTGTTGTGGAAGTTCATAAATCCTACCCCACGTCAACACTTAGTCTCAGGAACGGAAAATCCTGGCGACTATGACTTTTTCACAAGATACTTTCCCACCAATTTTTGTGTTGTCTGAAAACTTAGCTGCTGTGTGGTCACTCCCCTCGGCTAAGTAATTGATGTAAATTGTCAAGAGCTGAGGTTGCAGCACAGATCCCTGATAGGAATCCCACCACGGCCATACTCTCGGTGATACTGCTGACCTTATTTGGTAGAATCAGGCAGAATCCACCTGACCTGCACATCTTTGGGTTGTGGGGGTGAAACCCATGCAGACATGGGGAGAATGTGCAAACTCCACACGGACAGTGACCCAGGGACGGGATTCGAACCCGGGTCCTCAGCACCTCAGTTCCAGTGCTAGCCACTGCGCCACATGCTCCACTGGCTGCAGTATTTTGTGAAGGCTACTGTTGTCCTTCGTCCTCCTTGGAAATGGGAACCATGTCAAGGTTAAGATCAAGGGCTGGCAGACAAGAGTCACAGAGTGCAGACATTGCGGCTGCGAAATGGAAAGGAGTCACAGATGACAGGCAGTCCAGGAGCAAAGTGGACTTCACAGCCTGAAGTCAGAGATCGGAGACAGTGAAGAAAAGCAGCTGGAGCTGTCATTGGCAGCATGATGTATCCCAGCTGCAGGGATGGGAAAAGGTTGTGTGCTCCAGAGGGCTTCATCCGATGCCAATGCTTATGTAGTTACATTGTATATATTGTGTAGCCCTATTATGTATTCTCATGTACTTTCTTGAATTCTGTTCAATTCCCTTTCTTCCAATGTACTGAATGATCTGTTGAGCTGCTTGCAGAAAAATACTTTTCACTGTACCTCGGTACACGTGACAATAAACAAATCCAATCCAATCCAATCCAATAAAGCACAGCTTGGTTTGCAAAGATGTCCTACAGGTGATGTACCTGAGAGTAGCGGGCTTTGTACTGGGCTGCCGAGGGTATGATATGGTCACGGCGGGAGAGGGGGGGCGGGGGGTGGTAATCAGCAATCTGTAGATGGGGAACGCATTCAAGGAGTGGGTATGTGAAGCTCTCATGGGAGTGGGGCGCCCCTGTAATTTTTAATTTCAGATTTTTCTTGAATTCAAATTTCACCATTTGCAGTGGTGGGATTTGAATCTGGGACCCCAGAGCATGACTCTGGGTCTCTGGTTCACTAGTCCAGTGACAATGTCACTGCCTCCCATTTGAGTACATGATGCCATGCCAATAGTTTGACAGTGGAGAGAGCTGAGAGAGGACTTACTCTGGTGGAGCGGATTAGATCATTAATCCGCTTCCTGCAATGGACGTTGCTAGGTGTGCGGACGAAAGCTCCACTGACCTCCTGGGTGACGGACTCTCAGGGGGGAGGTTGATGAAGCTCTGTGAGCCACCAGTGGGTTGGAGGACATGTCGGTGGGATCACGCTCCCTGAACAAGGCCCTCGAGGGTCCTGCTTCTGAAAGCTGGTGCTGCCTTCTTTTTGAGGCAGCTAGCCTTTTCCCTTTGGGTTCCGGGCATGTTGAAGGGTCCAGTGAATGCAGCTGGTCTGGAGAGAGTAATATGAGTAAGGTGGACATATTTAAATATGGCACCGAGACCTTGGCCACCGGGAGAGTGGGAGGGGAACCTGCCTATGCATAATTAATCAGGTTCCAATAATTGAATCTGGCGTGGGATCTTTCCATTCTGGCCGGAGGGACAGGGACCGTCAACGCACTTCCTCTCAAAATGGGAAAATTCCACCCCAATGTTATGACTTCTGAGCCAGGGAAAACATTCTTCCAGCATCCACGCTATCAAATCCTTTAAGAGTTTTATGTGGAGACGGCATCTTACACATCATGCAAGAGGCATTCAGGGAAAGGCAGACAGAGAGACTCGAGGACAAAGAAAAATAGAGAAAGGGAGGGAAATGCAATTAAACAAGTAGAAAGATTGTTGCAGAGCGAAATTGTAATTTCTGCAGCGACCTTTCAACAGGGGATCGATGAAATCCTCTGAAAAATGTTGTCAACTACTATGGGAAAGCTGTGAATGTTACACTTTCAGAGTTTCCAACTGTTCCTCCAGAAAGGTTACAGCAGGAGAGCAGCAGAGCCCGGCAGGAAATCCACAGCAATAATCTCTCGCAGTTTCTGCCCAATATCATTCGGAGGCAACCGTATTTAGAATAAATGGTTTGATGTGGCAAAAGAGATTGGATTACACAGTGCAGTAGCTGCAAAGAACATGGAAGTTGCAGGCCATTTGCCAGTCATCGCAATCTACTTCCCCTAAAACTGGACAATGTTTCTTATTCATTCAGTCACAGAGTATGAGGTTGCTGTCATGAGCAGTCTTAATTGCTCTTGAGAAGGTGATGGTGAGCCACATTCCTGATACGTTGCGGGTCATGTGCTGTAGGTGCACCCACAATGCTGTCAGGAAGGGAGTTCCTGGATTTGGACCCAGCGGTAGTGGAGGAACAGCGATATATTTCCAAGTCAGGATGATGAGTGACTTGGAAGGGAGCTTGCTGGTTCTCCCATGCATTGGGCGGCATGGTAGCACAGTGGTTTGCACTGTTGCTTCACAGCATCAGGGATCCGGGTTCAATTCCCAGCTTGGATCACTGTCTGTGCGGAGTCTGCACATTCGCCCCGTGTCTGCGTGGGTTTCCTCCGGGTGCTCCGGTTTCCTCCCATAAGTCCCGAAAGACGTGTTTGTTAGGTGAATTAGACATTCTGAATTCCTCCTCTGTGTACCCGAACAGGCGCCGGAGTGTAACTTCATTGCAGTGGCGCACAGTAACTTCATTGCAGTGTTAATGTAAGCCTACTGTGACACTAATAAAGATTATTATTATCTGCTATCATTGCCCTTCCACGTGGAGTGGGAAGTGCTGTTGAAGAATCTGATAATGTCCAGTCTGTGAAAAGAATTAAAAAGGCAACATTAGGTGGATAATTTTAAATTTGACAGTAAGTAAAGTGATCAGTCTTGATTCAGCCACCAATTATGCTTCTCTTCCAATTTTGATTTATATTGTAGTCAATGGAATGGGAATGATGTATGGTAGCTATCTGACTCACTCGCATCGGACTATCACGATTCAGTTCTCCCCCCCCCCCCACCCCCACCCCCGCCTCTTAACGTTGCATCTTTTAACTAGGATGCATCCCCATTCCCCCCTCCCCTCCAACTAACTCAGCCACAAGTTAAGTCAAACTAACATTGCTAAATGAGTCTTTTCTCAATTTATCGGGTTGAAATGAAAAACATTGGGGAGAGACCTTAATATAGCCACGGATGATGGCTGGGCCAATTGCGGCTGATAATATAATCTGTGTGTAAAATGAATAAAATATCGAGCTAAAGCTTTCTGGTGATCTTCCTCGCAATCATTAGAGAGAATCGTTTTTGACAGAATTAGCAGTTTGCAGTTCTCATGCAAGAATTGAGCAGCGCTGTGAGCAAGTCAGACATTTCATCGGATCAATAAATATTGAACAAACTGTTGGTTCAACAGAAGGTTAGTGCCCACTTGCTCATATTCCTGGCATTCTTTAAACTTCCTTTTAGCACAGTGCTAAATCGCTGGCTTTAAAAGCAGACCAAGGGAGACCAGCAGCACGGTTCAATTCCCGTACCAGCCTCCCCGAACAGGCGCCGGAATGTGGCGACTCGGGACTTTTCACAGTGACATCATTTGAAGCCTACTTGTGACAATAAGCGATTTTCATTTCATTTTCATTTCATTTCATTTCAGTATGCCAACATTTTTCTCGAAAACTACAAGCCCTTCGGGTCATGGTATTTCAAATGAAGTCAAGCATGGAATCTCAAAGCGACTGTTCACAAGCAAGTCACAATGGTTCCCGTCTAACCTCTTCAAATTTCAAAAGGACTGTTATGATTGTTAATGATGCTGATTAGAATAAGTGAGCATCAGAGTTAATGTTGTGAGTCAAATATGGCTCTTCAGTTCTAAAGAAGGCTTGTATTTGAACTGAAGAGCTATATTCGACTCAGAACGTCACCTGTTTCTGTCTGCACAGATGCTGCCAGACCTCTGGAGTATTTCTAGCAATTTCTGTATTTAGTTCAGATTTCTGGAATCAGCAGAACTTTGTTCCAGGTTCAATTCCCCGCTGGGTCGCTGTCTGTGCGGAGTCTGCACCTTCTCCCCGTGTCTGCGTGGGTTTCCTCCGGGTGCTCCGGTTTCCTACCGCAAATCCCAAAATACACGCTTATCAGGTGAATTGGACATTCTGAATTCTCCCTCAGTGTACCCGAACAGGCACCAGAATGTGGCGACGAGGGGATTTTCACAGTAACTTCAGTGCAGTGTTAATGTAAACCTACCTGAGACAATAATAATAAGAATTATTATTATTATTATCAAGGTTTGGCTGCCTCCTTCTTAATTTGGCAATGCATTAATGTCATGCACAGAAAGTATTTTCTTCATAGTGCCCATAATCAATATAATTTGAATGGAAACAGATCTCTTTTCCCATCCTTGGAGTGTGTACACCAATTAAATAATTCAGCAGCAAGCTTTTGTGACTTTAAAATTAAGAAGGTTATTTGTTCTCACACACTGACCCTGAAATAACACAATGACATCTATTCAATCTCAAATAAAGTTTGCATGCAAAAAAAGATTATACATGATTACATATGGCATTTTCTTTAGTATCTGATTTCCCATTTCACAGGCCTGTGGTTTCCTAATTGGCTTTGATAATTTATAGTTGAAGTAAGAGTCTGGTAAAGTGATGGGTTCACAGTGGGTTTTGGTGAAGATAAATAGAATGCTGCCCATGTGTTAGCAGAGTTACGGATGTCTCCAGAATGTTCAATGGCTCACCGGGATAGGTCGCCAACCTCGCTGGTGTTGCGTAATGTCAGCGGCATGATCTCCGTGCGGAGTTGCTGAACCATCCGATGGTTGGCAATGGAGACAGCAGCTCCAGCGTCCATTTTGATTATCACGGGGTGACCATTAATTTGTAACATGACCTGGATCAAGGCTACCTTGGGGACTGTAACACAGTTTAACTGCATAGAAATATATAAACATATAAAATAGGAGCAGGAGGAGGCCATTTGGCCCTTCGAGTCTTATGATCATGGCTGATCAACCAGGTCAATATGCTGATTTCGCCTTCCCCCCGCATCCTTTGATCCCCTTCACCTGAAGTGCCATATCTAACTGCTTCTTGAAAACATGCAATGTTTTGGCCTCTACAACTTCCTGTGGTAACAAATTCCACAGGCCGACCACTCTCTGGGTGAAGACATTTCTCCTCATCTCTGTTCTAAATGGTCTGTCCCGTATCCCCAGACTGTGACCCCTGGTTCTGGGCACCCCCCACCATCAGAAAGATCCTTCCTGCATCTACCCTGTCCAGTCCTGTTAGAATTTTACAGGTTTCTATGAAATCCCCCTCATTCGCTTGAACTCCAGCAAATACAATCCTAACCGATTCAATCTCTCCTCATATGACAGTCCCGCCATCCCAGGGGCCTCAAACAGTCTTCTTCATCTGTGGGGGGTGGGGGGCTGCACGTGCAAGGTTCTGATTTCTGATTCACGTTGATCTCAGCGGCTGCCATGGACAGCATTCTCTGGGCCGTAACCCGGTGGCTCTGACCATCACATGTCCTCTGACCACACATTTGGCCAGCTTGCCCCTTCATCCTCGGGGGAGATATCCTGCTGATCAGCAGTGGCTCCCGAGACTCTCACCTGGCTGAAGATCTGCCTCCAGATCTGCCCTTTTGGCAGTGATCTGGCCAGACGGGCATTTGCCCGTGATGCAGGGGGCGTTGAAAAGGGAGGGCGGCCCAAACTACAGTCACCATAGTCCACGGACTCCTGTACCTCCTTCACTCATTTCTCCGCATGCTCTCAGGGCACTGACTTCTCAGGCGGGTCAAGAAATCAACGACTGATTCACCCAGAGTCCACAATACTGTATTAACTCTATACCACTGCATTATCACAGAAGGTTCAAAGTCATGATGTTCTGCTACCAAAACGATCAGCTCATCAAAAGATTTGGAGGCTGTTGCAGCCGGTAAGTCAGCTGTTTTATGATCCGAAAGGTCAGGAGGATGACTTTCTAACAGTCTTCCCCCAAAATTCAATTTGCATTCCGCTCACTGGCTCCACTCTTCCAGGCCTGCATCAAAGGTTTCCGGCCTCCTGAACAGTGACATCCTGCACATTCCAGGACAGTCACTGGCCGGGCGGCTAGGCAGTTCCACAAGCGAGTCTGGAGTTTCCTTATGTCCTCGTCGCCAGTGTAGCAACTTGAGGAAGCTAGCTGTAGTGAAACAACAGATTTATTTAACTATACAAAACATTCTGCTCAAGGTCGTAACTTGCTCCCACTCCAGTCCTTGCTGAAAGAACTAACCACCCCAGGCCCAGCTTTGGGCAGGCTTTTACCTCGGACTGTAACCAGCTCCAGCTGAGTGGCCTCTGCCCCCTAACTGGGAAGCTCACACACCATGTGGGGAGTTCAACAATGGCTTCCATTGGTCCTCGTGGGTTATAACGTAAACTCTCTTCAAAATATAATGATAGTGGTTCACTGGAATTTCTAGCCCAGAATTATCATAAATAATGATGAACAGTTTGCAAGGACGTTGCGAAGGACACCTATCTGTTTCAATGGCATCCTGATAGCTTTGACAATAGGAGATTAAAGCTCTTACACGCACATGGCCACCCTCCATTGTGTACCCAGTACAGCTGTCACATGACTGAAACCCCTTGTGAAAAGCGAGGATTACAAGATTGTCTTTTTGGTAACAAGTCAAAATAAATCTTCAGAATTGTTCCGGAATACCATCTCTCTCCCTGATGGTCTCAGGTTCAAGACCCTCATTGGGATTTTCCATCGGCGGGATCCTTCACTCCACCGGTAGCGCACCCAAGCCGGTTTCCTGACGGTGTGGAACGGCCATATGGGAAATCACATTGGCTGGCTCCCTTAATGGAGGATCCCGCTGCTGGCAGGGGTACAACGTGCAGGAAAACGGAGCTGGCGAACTGGAGAATCCCGCCCCTTATCTCTGTTACATTTTAGAATACATTGCAGGGATAGAGAATTTCAATTGAAAAGAACTTCAGATACCACAGCACCTAAATCAGGAAAAGGTGGATTACAGTTTAAAGGAAACTGTCCCCAGAAATTACAGCCTATATTGGCGGCATCTCCACTAAAATTCCAGACACATTCATAACACATCTGTCTTTGCTTTCTTCTGGACTGTAACTCTGATCAATTCCACCTCCTCCACACTGTATAACTTCGAATTTTCCATTTGTGAGTGTGAGAGTGTGTGTAAGAGTGTGCGTTTTAGTGTGTGAGTGTGAGAGAAAGTGTGTGGACACAATTCTCTCAAAAGGGAACAAAGTCTCCTCGTGAGCGAATTTACCTGCGTGTTTCTTGCTGCTCGCAGTGGCGAGAAATACGTGGCTATTCAAAGCGACCCGCATTGAATAAAGGGCCTGAGCGGGGAACACATGGCCGAAACCGCCCATTGTACAGTGAGGCGCTCCGCTCACCAGAACTCCCCATTGTAGCGATAGATCAAGGCAACATTTCTAAATGCCGTCCCAATCTCCGAGGTTCCTGAAACAATCCCCGACCTCACCCATCCCCAACCCAAATACAGTATGGAAGGCCCAGCCAGCACCCACCCCCGCCCCAATACCCACGACAGGCAGCCCCAGCCCAATCACACAATAAATGGCAGCTTGACAATGCCAACCTGTTACGCTGGCAGTGCCCATGCCACCTGGCAGTGCCATCTGGGCACATTGGCAATGCCAGGTTGGCACCTAGGTGGCACTGTGACGGTACTCATGTAGCACCAACAGTGCCAGGGCACCACCGTGGCCAAAGGGCATGCAGCGGGGGGCCTCCGCTCCTCTGGGAGACCCCCACATGTGCCGTTCCATCTTGTCCCCGTTTATGGGGGACCAGTGCTGAATGGCGCTCGTCCGACGACTCTGAGGCGAAGGGGTTGAATCTGCCTCACTCTAAGAATTCTAACAGATTTACCAAAAAGTGATCCCGCCCACAATAGGCGGGATTTGTACTGTAACATCTCGCGAGATCGCGTTGAATCTTGGAAGTGGGTAGATCAGGGGAGCAGGGTCTCCCGGCTTTCAACGGCCACACTGCGCCACAGCGAGATGATATTCGAGCGCAGCGTGGCCGTTAGATTGTGCTCTGCGTGTGTGTGTGAGAGAGAGTGTGAGTGTGTATGAGTGTGTGCATGTGTGCGTGAGTGCGTGTGTATTAGTGTGTGCATGTGTGTGAGTGCATGTGTGTGATTGCATATGTGCATGTGTGTGATTGTGTGTGTGTGTGAGTGTGCATGTGTGTGAGTGCATATGTGTGTGTGACTGTGCATGTGTGTGAGTGCGTGTGTGTGTGTGAGTGTGTGCATGTGTGTGAGTGAGTGTGTCTGTGTGTGAGTGTGTGCATGTGTGAGTGCATGTGTGTGAATGTGTGCATGTGTGTGAGTGCGTGTGTGTGTGAGTGTGTGCATGTGTGTGAGTGAGTGTGTCTGTGTGTGAGTGTGTGCATGTGTGTGTGTGTGAGTGCATGTGTGTGAATGTGTGCATGTGTATGAGTGTGTGAATGTGTATGAGATTGTGAATGTGTGTGAGTGCATATGTGTGTGTGAGTGCATGTGTGTGTGAGTGCATGTGTGCGAGTGTGTGCATGTGTGTGTGAGTGCGTGTTTGTGTGAGTGCGTGTGTGTGAGTGTGTGCATGTGTGCGTGAGTGCGTGTGTATTAGTGTGTGCATGTGTGTGATTGCATATGTGTGTTTGAGTGTGTGTGAGTGTGCATGTGAGTGTGCATGTGTGTGTGCATGTGTGTGAGTGCATGTGTGTGAGTGCGTGTGTGTGTGTGAGTGTGTATGTGTGTGAGTGTGTTCATGTGTGTGAGTGCATGTGTGTGTGTCTGTGTGTGTGTGTGAGTGTGTGCATGTGTGTGAATGTGTGCATGTGTATGAGTGTGTGCATGTGTGTGAGTACATATGTGTGTGTGTGAGTGTGTGTGTGTGTGTGTGTGAATGTGTGCGTGTGCGTGTGTGTGTGAGTGTGTGCATGTGTGTGTGTATGGGTGTGTGCATGTGTGCGTGAATGCGTGTGTATTAGTGTGTGCATGTGTGTGAGTGCATGTGTGTGATTGCATATGTGTGTGTGAGTGTGTGCATGTGTGTGATTGTGTGTGTGAGTGTGTGCATGTGTGTGAGTGCATGTGTGTGTGAGTGTGTGCATGTGGGTGAGTGTGTGCATGTGTGTGAGTGCGTGTGTGTGTGTTTCTGTGTGTGTGAGTGCGTGTGTGTGTCTGTGTGTGTGAGTGCATGTGTGTGTGTGAGTGTGTGCATGTGTGTGAATGTGTGCATTTGTATGAGTGTGTGCATGTGTGTGCGTACATATGTGTGTGTGTGGGCATGTGTGTGTGTGCGTGTGCGTGTGTGTGTGTGTATGTGTGAGTGTGAGCATGTGTGTGTGTGCGTGAGTGCATGTGTGTGTGAGTGTGTGTGTGTGAGTGTGTGCATGTGTGAGTGCGTGCATGTGGGTGAGTGAGTGTCTGTGTGTGAGTGCGTGCATTTGTATGAGTGTGTGCATGTGTGTGAGTACATATGTGCGTGAGTGCATGTGTGTGTGAGTGTGTGTGTGAGTGTGTGCATGTGTGTGTGTGTGAGTGTGTGTGTGTGAGTGCGTGTGTGTGTGAGAGTGTGTATGTGTGAGTGTGTGCATGTGTGTGTGTGCATGTGTGTGCATGTGTGTGTGTTAGAGTGTATGCATGTGTGTGTGAGTGCGTGTGTGTGTGCATGTGTGAGTATGAGTGTGTGCATGTGTGTGTGAGTGCGTGTGTGTGTGCGTGTGTGTGTGCGTGTGTGTGTGTATGAGTGTGTGCATGTGTGTGAGTGTGTGCATGTGTGTGTGTGTGTGCATGTGTGTGTGTGTAAGTGTGTGCATGTGTGTGAGTGTGTGTGCGCGTGTGTGTGTGTATGAGTGTGTGCATGTGTGTGAGTGTGTGCATGTGTGTGAGTGTGTGCATGTGTGTGAGTGTGTGCATGTGTGTGTGAGTGCGTGTGTGTGTGATTTTAACACAATAACAACTGTCCTTTTTTTGTTTCAGGTTAAGAATACCTGTCGGTCTGAGTTGTTTGGAATCAGCCCATAAAAAGCTGTCACATTAATTTAATTGACACCTTCATCCTTCTAAATTTAAAAAAGCCTGATAGGATCAGGAGTGGAATAGAGAGACTGACCTGTGGCCTCACCTGGTTGTAGCACAGCTTCTATCCCAGTGTCCTGTGTCCAGCGTGTCTGCATCAGCAGTCAGCCTGTGGGCTGATTTTCTTCTGAATGTCATCATGACTTTAATTGTTAACGTCACAGAATCTCTCAAGGCTGTGGAAGGGACACCAGTCAAACCAGTCAGTTATTTAAACACTGATCCACAAATCAAGTGACAAGTGCCATGTTTCTCAAAGGCCTTCATGATTTTTCAAGTAGAAGAGAGTTCAGTGCTGACTGTAGATTAGTGGGTAGATTATTGGGGTAGATTAGTGGAGTAGATTAGTATAGTGGATTAGAACATAGAACATTACAGCGCAGTACAGCCCTCGATGTTGTGCCGTCCTGTGAAACCACTCTAAAGTCCCTCTACACTATTCCCTTATCATCCATATGTCTATCCAATGACCATTTGAATGCGTTTAGTGTTGGCAAGTCCACTACTGTTGCAGGCAGGGCATTCCACGCCCTTACAACTCTCTGAGTAAAGAACCTACCTCTGACATTTGTCCTGAATCTATCTTCCCTCAATTTAAAGATATGTTCCCTCGTGCTAGACATCACCATCCGAGGAAAAAGGCTCTCACTGTCCACCCTATCTAATCCTCTGATCATTTTGTATGCCTCAATTAAGTCACCTCTTAACCTTCTTCTCTCTAACGAAAACAGCCTCAAGTCCCTCAGCCTTTCCTCATAAGATCTTCCCTCCATACTAGGCAACATTCTGGTAAATCTCCTCTGCACCCTTTCCAATGCTTCCACATCCTTCCTATAATGCGGCGACCAGAATTGCATGCAATACTCCAAATGCGGCCGCACCAGAGTTTTGTACAGCTGCAACATGACCTCATGGCTCTGAAACTCAATCCCTCTACCAAAAAAGGCTAACACATCTTAGCCTTCTTAACAACCCTCTCAACCTGGGTGGCAACTTTCACAAATCTATGTACATGGACACCGAGATCTCTTTGCTCATCCACACTACCAAGAATCTTACCATTAGCCCAGTCCTCTGTCTTCCTGATATTCCTTCCAAAAAGAATCACCTCACACTTTTCTGCATTAAACTCCATTTGCCACCTCTCAGCCCAGCCAGCTCTGCAGCTTATCTATGTCCCTCTGTAACTTGTAACATCCTTCCGCACTGTCCACAACTCCACCGACTTTAGTGTCATCTGCAAATTTACTCACCCATCCTTGTACGCCCTCCTCCAGGTCATTTATAAAAATGACAAACAATAGTAGCCTCAAAACAGATCCTTGTGGTACACCACTAGTAACTGAACTCCAGTCTGAACATTTCCCATCAACTACTACCCTTTGTCTTCTTCCAGCTAGCCAATTTCTGATCCAAACTGCTAAATCACCCTGAATCCCATGCCTCCGTATTTTCTGCAAGAGGGGTAGTGGGTTAGATTAGTGGGGTGGATTAGTGGGTAGATTAGTGGAGTAGATTAGTGGGTTAGATTTGTAGGCTTGATTAGTGCGGTGGATTAGTGGGTTAGATTAGTGGGGTGGGTTAGTGGGGTGGATTAGTGGGGTAGATTGGTAGGTTTGATTAGTGGGTAGATTAGTGGAGTGGTTTAGTGGAGTGGATTAGTGGAATGGATTAGTGGAGTGGATTAGTGGAGTGGATTAGTGGAGTGGATTAGTGGAGTGGATTAGTGGAGTGGATTAGTGGGGTAGATTAATGGGGTCGGCCTCTCCAAGATTTAACTGCCTCCTCCCGACTCTAAGTGGGGCACAATGAGGCCAGTGAATCGCGCTCTGTGAGTTTAAGTCAGACCGCGAATACTTGAGCACAACAATATCGGCGGATAATCCTCAGGGGGAATGCTGCGTTGCCTGAGGCACTGCCTTTTCAATGGGATGTTAAACCAACGTCCCATCTGCCCTGTCAGCTGGTTTTTGGGCAGATTTCCCATGGCACAATGTCAGAGACGAGATGGGAATCCTCCCGGTGTGCTGGCAAATGTTGGTCCCTTAGCTACCATCTCCAAAAAAAATACATCCAATAATTATTACATTGGTGTCTGTGGGAGCTTGCTGTGTGCTGATTGGCTGCCAGTTTGCCTACATTGCAACAGTGACCACAATTCAAAAGTATTTTATTGGCTTTAAAATGCTTTGGGGTGTCCTGGTCTTGTTCAAGGTTCTATGGAAATACGCCAATGTTGAGAATACTCAGACCTTTGTGTATTTGGCCATTGGCTTTCCCCTCAGTGTTTGGTCATGTTGATGTTCCCAACTTCATCCAAAAGGGAATTGGTACATCCCATGAATGGGAAATCCTATGTGACCGCTTAAATATTCAAAGGTTTTTTTTGGGGTGGGAGGATGGGGAATGTCAGAGGGAGTTCAAAATGTTGCAGGCTATACTCGGACTGTCTATACTGGGACTATCGTCAACCCTTATAATTAGCCTGATAATCACTCAGTTTAACATTGAGATTGGTTTTGCGTGCTTGCTGTGGTCGCTGTGAAATTTCCAGAATGGAATGCCAGCATCCAGCATACAGTGTTAAGTATGTTCATAAAATTGCATTGTCTATTATTTTAGTGACATTTTAAATAAGCAGTGCTGCCACACTTGAGGATCGCTTGAGGAGCGGTAGATAACGGGGAGCCGATGGATGTGGTATATCTGGATTTCCAGAAAGCCTTTGACATGGTGCCACACAAAAGTTTGCTGCATAAGATAAAGATGCATGGCATTAAGGGTGAAGCAGTAGCATTGATAGAGGATTGGTTAATTAATAGAAAGCAAAGTGTGCAGATTAATGGGTGTTTCTCTGGTTGGCAATCAGTAGCTAGTGGTGTCCCTCAGGGATCCGTGTTGGGCCCACAATTGTTCACAATTTACATAGATGATTTGGAGTTGGGGACCAAGGGCAATGTGTCCAGGTTTGCAGATGACACTAAGATGAGTGGTAAAGTGAAAAGTGCAGAGGATACTGGAAGTCTGCAGAGGGATTTGGATAGGTTAAGTGAATGGGCTAGGGTCTGGCAGATGGAATACAATGTTGACAAATGTGGGGTTATCCATTTTGGTAGGAATAACAGCAAACAGGAGTATTATTTAAACAATAAAATATTAAAGCATGCTGCTGTGCAGAGAGACCTGGGTGTGCTAGTGCATGAGTCACAGAAAGTTGGTTTACAGGTGCAACAGGTGATTAAGAAGGCAAATGGAATTTTGTCCTTCATTGCTAGAGGGATGGAGTTTAAGACTAGGGCGGTTATGCTGCAATTGTATAAGGTGTTAGTGCGGCCACACCTGGAGTATTGTGTTCAGTTTTGGTCTTGTTACTTGAGAAAGGACGTACTGGCACTGGAGGGTGTGCAGAGGAGATTCACTAGGTTAATCCCAGAGCTGAAGGGGTTGGATTATGAGGAGAGGTTGAGTAGACTGGGACTGTACTCGTTTGGAATTTAGAAGGATGAGTGGGGATCTTATAGAAACATATAAAATTATGAAGGGAATAGATAGGATAGATGCGGGTAGTTGTTTCCACTGGCGGGTGAAAGGAGAACTAGGGGACATAGCCTCAAAATAAGGGGAAGTAGATTTAGGACTGAGTTTAGGAGGAACTTCTTCACCCAAAGGGTTGTGAATCTATGGAATTCCTTGCCCAGTGAAGCAGTTGAGGCTCCTTCATTACATGTTTTTAAGATAAAGATAGTTAGTCTTTTGAAGAATAAAGGGATTAAGGGTTATGGTGTTCGGGCCGGAAAGTGGAGCTGAGTCCACAAAAGGTCAGCCATGATCTCATTGAATGGTGGAGCAGGCTCGAGGGGCCAGATGGCCTACTCCTGCTCCTAGTTCTTATGTTCTTATGATCGCCCCTCATGTCACACTGGGGTAGACTGTGCTCCCATGTTCTCCAATCTCATGCTCTTTTACATTCACCAATTCACCAAAGTATTTCTGTATAACAATGGAGCAAAGTGCTCGCTCTACCGAGAAAGCTTTCAAAATCCATAACTGCCTGGCGGATATGAGTATCAGGCATCACAGAATCTCTCTTCCATGATACAAAAACATGCAGAATTAAATACTGGGATTGCCAAGGTTGCAATTTATTTTACACTATTGATTGCACCAGTTAAACAAGCTACTTCTTCTTAATTTCTAATCAATTTAAACCCAAATTTTAAGGTAATCCATGCACAGGACCAAGTTAGACCCACTCAGCTCGAGATCCATCCAACATAAGTCACTGAATCTCCATTCGAGTGCAGCATCAGGTGAGATGTAATCGGGAACTTTACTTTCAATCCAAATTTCAAAACAAAGCGATTTCCAGAGTGTGTCACGTTGCTAAAGTGTTGCCAGCCTAATTCCATGGACACGTTGGTTTTGGCTGCCAATGCCGAGAACAAAAGCTTGGTGAGAAAAGTGGAGTTGTCAAGAAAATGGGATGAGTTATGAACTCCAGTAACTTCTTTAGCAAAAACAGTTTTTCCAAATTGAAAATATTCCATGCCACTGCAGAACATACCATATGGAAGCGGCCATGTGGAATATACACGTGTGGGCTGAATTCTAAGGTTATTACGTTTACTAATTTTACATTGATGTTTTAGACCAGGAATAAATTCTAATCAAGCCCATGTGTAAATATGAAGCCCATTTTGACTTGAAATATCTAAAATATCATCACACGCACTCCTAGCACAGGAGCATGAAAACCAAGATTATAAACTGATGCCATTATTGAATTTCACGTGGAAAATATTGAACTCCAATTAAGTGTACATTAGCAAGTTATAATAGCATAATGGTAGCCAGGCAAACAAAGGCAGCACTGGCTAATTCGAAACGCATTAGTGCGAAAAATGCTAATTGCATTTGCAAGTAATGCAAGGCAGTTCTTTTATCATGAGTTATGGGTCTGCATCTCATGAATAATAGATGAAGTTGTCACCATTGCATGAAGATAAAAATCTAAACATTTGACACCTCTATAAAAGGATTTTCAAAATCAATTATTCAGGGATAATATTAAAATGGGAATAAAACCGGCAGAGGTATCCAGCACCCACTTTTAAAGAACGGGCCAAGCAATAGGAAGCGACACAAAGTTGAACTCCAACCAAAATCTCAAAATCCAAAGTGTTGCTTGGTTATTTCTGGGAATTGTTGAAGAATGCTTTTGTTTTACGATTTACTCCCCCTAAAAATTAGCCTGTCCGAGTTCTATTCTCCTCCTTTAAAACATATGGCAGTACAACATTACAGCAGCATAATTAATCTCAAACTTTTGCAATATGGGTTACAACCAAGGGCTACACCTCAGCTGCCACCTAAGCTTCTGACAGAGATGAACGATTGTGCTCAGAGACAGGAGCAGACTAGGTTGAATCACCACAGTAGCGTTTGATAATACAAACCACACATCCACATATGAGAGATTGATTCTGTAGTTCTTATCATGAATATATACAAGGTCAAACCTGGAATATAAGGTATGCTACTTCATTAACCATGCATGCCAAACGATAAGAAGTAAAATAAGAATATAGCAAATCCGTAAAGGAGACTGTAGATAATCTGGTATTAATGAGGGAGTTACAGCCTTACAATAATAATCATCTTAATTGTCACAAGTAGGCTGACATTAACACTGCAAATATTGGCTATTTGAACATCCTCAGTTTTGATTGCTTCATCATTGGTGGTTTTGTCTTCAGCTGGGTTGGCATTAATCTTTGGATATTCCCTCGTTACGCCTCTCCACCTCTCAAAACACTCCCTTCCTTTAAGACGCTCCTTGAAGCCTATATCTCTTTGACCATTATTTTGGTCACATGTACTGATACCTCCTTCCATGGATTGGTTGACAATGTTTGAGGTGTTCTGTCATATGGAAAAGATAAATTAATGCAAGTTGTGTTCTGATGTATTAGCAAATTAAATGCGACAGAGACTGAATGAGCAAGCATGTCTAGAGGGACCAGATAACTTAAGCCAGGGACAATAAATGATAACAGTGAACTTCACAGCGCAGGAAATTTTGGTGATAGCAGAATTTGAAGATGTAGAGCACCCACATTCATCCAATTTGATTAAACCTATGAAATAAATGATGCAGTTTAGGTCCTGGGTCTGGCATTAGTCGGAAAGATGTCATGCCTGTCACATTCTAAGGCATTCTTGCTTTGTGAGTTATAGTATGTGCATCTCATGAGGGCCTCCTTTATGCTTCCATACTTATTGAATAAACTTAGCAGAGTGTTAACCATTGCTTGAGCTAATGGAAAGGTTTCTAAGTGTCAATTGAGGCGGGGTTTGCCTGGGGGTTTTCTCGGACTCTGTTGGCCCGTTCCCCACCGCTATCTTACCCAATTTCAGCAACTAGGCGCTGGATTCTCCGATTTTCAGGCTGTGTCAGGAGCATGTGGCTAGTATTACAACCAAAAATCCTGCGCCGCCCCCGCACCGATGCTCCGCCCGGTGGGGGGCTAGCAGCCATGATAAGTAATACCCCCGACTTTCCCTACAGATAAGACCGGAGAATTGCCCGGTCCATGGCCGCGCATGCGCACAGCGGCAACATGTGGCGTGCGGGCCATACAACATGCTGCGCGCAGACTCGGCCTGCCAGATAGTGCCCCCCTAAACCCCCTCACCACCCCTGGCCACCCCACATCAGAACCCCCCAACCCAGCTCCCACCGAAGTCCCCCTGGCCAGTGGAACGGCTCCCCTCCCCAGCACCTGAGGTTGACAATACCTCAGATCACAAGTGATCTACGCCATTGGGAAGTTAGCCCATCGGGGGCGGAGCATTGGGGGAGGGCCTTCGATTCGGCATCGGCAATTGGAGAATGCCACCCTAAGTGCTGATGCTGGGACAGGATCGGTAGACTTCGACGACAGCAGAATTGGTCCCAGTCGCGGAGAAATCCATGATTCTTTAATGGGCTAGCACCGGCGCCACATGGAATTTGGTTGATTCCAATGAAAATTGGTGTCCGATTCGCCAGGGTCAGATTGCCACTCGAGAGGCTGACAAGCCGCAGCCGCATATAAACACTCCACTCCCCACACACACTCATCCCAGACAACAAGATGGCAGCACAGAAAGCGGCATCCCGGTTTGTGGACGGCGAGCTCGAGACCGTTCTGGACGGCGTGGAGGAGAGGCGGGCCAAGCTTTTCCTCAGGGTGGGAAGGAGGATGCCACCTGCTGCCCTTCACTGAGCCAGTGTGCAGGTGGCAGAGGTCATGAATGCCATGAACGTCACTGCACGGCCAGGTCACCAGTTCAGGAAGAAGGAGCTCGACCTCCTCAGGTCAGTCAGGGTGAGTCACCAGCACCGTGCCCCTGGCATCAACCTCCGTCCCAGTGTAACCCCCCCACCCACTGCCCGGGGGGGTGGGGGGGGGGGGGGGACTGAACCACGCCAGCCGGCAGTACGCTCCCCACCCTGCACCACATGCCAGCACCCATACTGCCCGCTATGGCCTGGTGCCTTGCTCACAAAGGCCACCAGCAGTCACATCCTGTGCTGCATGTGTCTGACTGGCTAACATTGTGCACTTTCTGTCTCCTCCATCCTTCTCCCCCAACATCCCCCCCCCCCCCACTCCCCCCACGCCCGACTCCCACCCCAGCTGAAGCGTCACATCACTGGAGGGCGATGGAGAAGGCCGGAGGATGTCCAAGCAGAATCGCCAGACCTGCGGGCACTGGGCCAGACCCTCACCACCACCACCTCACCAACCCTCACCCCACCCCCCCCGTCAACACCATCTCACCCCCCGTCAACACCCTCTCACCCCCCGTCAACACCCTCTCACCCCCCTTAACGCCCCCTCACCCCCTCACCACCCCCTCACCACCCCCTCCACTCCCTCACCACCCCCTCACCCACCCTTAACACTCCATCACCACCCCCTCACCACCCCCTCACCACCCCCTCACCCCCTCACCACCCCCTCACCCACCCTTAACACTCCCTCACCACCCCCTCACCACCACCTCACCAACCCTCACCCCACCGCACCCGTCAACACCCTCTCACCCCCCGTTAACACCCCCTCACCACCCCCTCACCAGCCCCTCACCATCCCCTGACCCCCTCATCACCCCTCACCCCCCTCACCACCCTCTCACCCCCCTCACTACCCCCCCTTAACACCCCCTCACCACTCCCTCACCACCCCCTCACCCCCACATCACCCCCTCAGCCCCCATAACACCCCTCACCCCCCCACCCCCCTCATCACTCCCTCACCCCTCACCACCCCCTCACCACCCCCTCACCCCCTCACCCCCCTTAACACCCCCTCACCACCCCCTCACCCCCTTAACATCCCCTCACCATCCCCTCACCACCCCCTCACCACCCCCTCACCCATCCTTAACACCCCCTCACCACCCCCACCAACACCTCCTCACCACCCCCTCACCAACTCCTCACTCCCCCACACCACTGGACGGTGTGCGAGGCACAGGACAGGGCGGCCATGCCACAGGCCGCCCGGACTTTGCATTGCCGCTCCAGGGCTTGGCCTAGTCACAAGGGTTAATGCTGAGGGCAGCATTGCACAAGCGCGGGCGGACCTGCACCAGCGCTGGAGGAAGTTGGCGCAGTCACTGAGTGTTATGGCACAGTCCCAGAAGGAGGTGGCCCACCTGGTGTAGCTGCAGGCCATCCAGATGGGTCTCGGGTTTCTGGAAAAGGCGGTCTCATCGATATTGGAGATATAGTCACAGAAACAAGGGTTACATGAGGGGCTGGCAGCAACCATCCAGTGCCTGCAGGTGGCATCCGCGGTGGAAGATTTTCATTTGACACTCCCAGGTGTTCATTATGGAGCTCCTTCAAGATCAACTTCTGGGCTTTTTCCAGGATGACTATGTACACACACCATAGCAGGACACCGTCCTTGACAGTACAGTCGGGCACCTTTGATGGAAAAGCTCTGAATTCGCTCATGAGTTGGCGATGCTGACTGCCGTACAATACACAATGCCGAATATGTGAAGGAAGTGGGTCCGTTTGGATGCCCTCTAGGATCCTAGACACAGTGACGGACAATGAATCCATAAAGGTTAGGGTGGAAACTCAGGGGGGGTGGTGGATGGAGGGCTAGTTGGCAAGGGCAGACGATTCAATGCATCAGCGTTTGTAATCTGAGTGCCCGGCCGCTGTTCAAACTAACAAGAGAGCCCGCTGCTGGATTTGAGCGGAAGCAATGGATGGAATTACATTGCCTTCCTTCAACAGACTGAGTAACAGTTTCTGGTCTGTGATGATGGTGAAATGGGCATTGGTGGAATTTCTTCTCCATGAGAACCACTGCCTGGCTTTCCTTTTCCATCTGTGTGGAATTGCCCTCGGCCACAGCCACCGTCGAGGAGGGGAAAGCAATCGGTCGCCAGATGGGAGGCCACGATAGAGACCACACCGAGTAGATCAAAAAGAAATAAAGTTTCATTTGGAAGACCAATTATATCCAATACCTGGCAGCTCCCTCCCAGCTCTCTGTTTATTGGTGCCGAAGCCGGCTGACTTTACATCACAGATGATTATTCTACAATTAGAGTTTCCTGCCCCATTAACAGGGAAGCTTACATTCTGCGAGGTTAATGGGGAATCTGATTTACGCTACCCCATAAGTTACATTGTGATACAATTCTCTTCTTCCCTTTTACTTACGCTTTTTTTTTACCCTTTCCCCCCTCCCCGCTCTGTATTTTTCTGTCTTGTCCGTGTGTATGGAGGGTGGGGGGCAAATTAAAGTGGGTGATTAGGAATTAGATATTTTTTTGTTTAGAAATTTGTTTTCCACTTAAGGGGCAATTTAGCGCTGTGTTTTTCAAACTTTTTTTCCGGGTCCCGTTTTTACCAATCGGCCAACATTCAGGACCCAATCTGGCCGACTTTCGCGACCCACACCGGCCGACCTTCGCGACCCACGTCGGCCGACCTTCGCGACCCACGCAGGCCGACCTTCGCGACCCACGCCGGCCAACCTTCGCAACCCACGCCGGCCGACCTTCGCGACACACGCCGGCCGACCTTCGCGACCCATGCCGGCTGACCTTCGCGACCCACGACGGCCGACCTTCGCGACCCACGCAGGCCGACCTTCGCGACCCATGCCGGCCGACCTTCGTGACCCACGCCGGCCGATTTCGCGACACACACCGGCCAACCTTCGCGACCCATACCGGCCGACCTTCGCGGCCCACGCCAGCCGACCTTCGCGACACACGCCGGCCGAGCTGCGCGACCCACGCCAGCCGACCTTCCCTAAGCATGCCGGCCGACCTTTTGTAGCGCGACCTGAGCGACCCACACCGGCCGACCTTCGCGACCCACACCGGCCGACCTTCGCGACCCACACCGGCCGACCTTCGCTACGCATGCCGGCGGACCTTTTGCAGCGCGACCTGAGCGACCCAACATTTTCTATTACCTTGTTTGCTGCTGACAAAAATGGAGGAAATGGTTTTGGGTCCCTTTGTCTCTTTGGTCCCTTTGGCCCCCTGAACTTGAAAAAGAAAGGCTGCAACCATATTTTTAAAAATGCAGCTGCACTGTGCATGCATGCCCGATCATCGGTACGCATGCGCAGTGTGGCCAAATTTTAAAAATCTGTTCCTGTCCATTTCCTTGCTGCCGGCATTATTAAAAGCCGGCTGCTGCGGCTGCTGTGGCTGTTGCGCACAGATTTGTGAGATCGGGAGCGCCGCAACGGACGGCTGGCGACCCTCCCGACACCCGCCCGTGACCCACCTGCAGGGCGCGCCCCTGGGTTTGACAATACCTGATTTAGCGTGGCCAATCCACCTAATTTACATATCTTTGGGTCGTGGAGTGAGACGCACACAGATACGGCGAGAATGTGCAAACTCCACACGGACGGTGACCGGGGGCTGGGATCGAATCCGGGTGCTCAGCGCCATGAGGGACTGGTTTAGCACAATGGGCTAAATAGCTGGCTTGTCATGCAGAACAAGGCCAGCAGCGCGGGTTTAATTTCTATACAGGTCTCCCCGAACAGGCGCTGGAATGTGGCTATGAGGGGCTTTTCACAGAAACTTTATTAAAGTCTACTTGTGACAATAAGCGATTATTATTATTATTATTATGAGGGAGTGTGGGATTAAGAATTGGATAATAGTTAACCAATTGTATTTACTGCATATTTAATGATAGTTCTTGTTATAAACAAACATAATAATCTTTATTGTCACAAGTAGGCTTACATTAACACTGTAATGAAGTTACTGTGAAAATCCCCTAGTCGCCACATTCCGGCGCCTGTTCGGGTACACTGAGGGAGAATTCAGAATGTCCAATTCACGGAACAGCACGTCTTTCGGGACTTGTGGGAGGAAACCGGAGCACCCGGAGGAAACCCACATGGGGGGATCATGCAGACTCTGCACAGTCAGTGAGCCAAGCTGGGAATCGAACCTGGGACCCTGGTGCTGTGAAGCAGCAGCACTAGCCACTGTGCTACAGCGCTGCCCAAACAGTAATTGTGTTTACATTTACAAACCTAGTGACTGTAATTATTGGGCAGCAAGGGGCCAAACACTTTGGGTGTTTTCCAAAGAATTATTGGTTAATTCACTTGTGCTGTGACTCCGTGTCAAGGGGGTCTGGGATTGACCACACACTAGCCCAGGGTGTCGTCACAGTAACTTGTGACTCTGTCTGGCTATTCGCGCACAGAATTCCGGTATTTGTTTTCTAGTAATGACTGCTTATTTTGATTGAAAATAAATGTGTGAATTAGAATTTATTTGAATAGAAACCACTTCCTCAAATCAAAGTTGTGGCATTTAAGGTCCTTTAAAATCACAGCATAGAAATCCTTTTGTTGTTGATTCTTACCGAGTGCCAAAGCATTAAACACATTTTGTTAGGAGTCGATTTTGAAGCTTATCTTGGCTGCTGCTTTACATATTTTATTCATTCTTAGACAGGCTAAACGAGAGACTGGAACATGAGAAGACAGTGCCTTAACTTTAAAAGAGTGACCGGATCCATCTGATTTAGAAAGGAGTGAATCAATTATATTATCACAGTATTTTCACAGTAACTTCATTGAAGCCTACTCGTGACAATAAGCGATTTTCATTTTCATATTATCTCACTTCCTCACCAATCAAACAGAGAAAGGTGAGCGAGGAAGAAAGGATTCAGAAATGAAGGTGGAAATCAGAAAACAAGATCTCACCAGCGTCATTCTCAGTTTTTTGACTCTTGCAGGATTTCGCGCCCGCATCGCCATGGGAACAAAATCCCAGCCAACATTTCCAAGCACTAAATTTTACAGTTCAGTGCTGAGCTCTGTCTAATGGGAGCACGTATTAGCCTGTAATGTCACTTCAATCTTAAAGTTTGAATTGTAAATTACACATTCAGAGCTAAGATCTGTGCAAAATGGTTTTCTGTGCACCTGCTCTAAATGTGACTTTTGATACACCACTGAACAGGTAAATTTCTATCTCTCGATTATCTGATCATGTGTTCACATTTGAAAGACGCATTTCCCACTTCAATGGTGAACTGAGAGTATCAGCCTGGGCGGTCGAATGGACTCCTTCTGCATTGTAGGGGTTGTACGGATTCTATGAAATAATGTGCCCAAATTTTTGGAGTGGAGCTTGAATATGGAACCTTCTGACCTGTGGTATTTTTAAAGTCCAGGCTTGCAGATCATGAAGGTGCAAAACAAACAAGAGCTTTATTGGGAAGATGTTGTCACACAGGCTGCCGTTTAGACTGACTGTTAGCCCAACCAAACAGCCGATGGCGTCATCAGTACATCACATGATTAAACTCTTAAAGTGACCTTATTCCAATGAGAGACACACATGAATACACAATACTTTCCTCCCCCTTTACGTCAGAGGTTCCTGCAATTAAACACAGCATAATAATAACAATCTAAATTTACAACATGAACAATTAATAAACACAACATTCATAGGGTTTTACAGCACAGAAAGAGGCCTTTCAGCCCGCCACGTCTGTGCCAACCATCAAACATCTAATTATTCCAATCCCATTTTCCAGCTCTTGGTCCGTAGCCTTATCTGCAATGGCATTTCAAGTGTTCATCTCAATACTTCATAAACATGGTGAGGGTTCCTGCCTCTACCACCCTTTCAGGCAGCGAGTTCCAGATTCCCACCACCCTCTCGATGAAAAAGCTTTTCCTCAAATCCCCTCGAAACCTTCTGTCCATTAACTTAAATCTATGCCCCCTGGTTATTGACCCTCCACTGAGGGGAAAGGCTCCTTCTTATCCACCCTATCTATGTCCCTCATAATTTTACACACCTCAATCAGGTCCCCCCTCAGCCTTCTCTGCTCCAAGGAAAACAACCCCAGGGTTATCCAACCTCTCTGCAACAATCCAGCTCCGGCAACATCCAGGTGAATCTCCTCCGCACTCTCTCCAGTGCAATCACTTCCTTACTATAGTGTGGTGACCAGTACTGCCCACAATACAACAGCTGGGGCTAAAACAGTGTTTTATACAGCTCCATCATAACCTCCCTGCTCTTATATTCAATGCCTCGATTAATAAAGGCAAGAATCCAATCGGCCTTTGTGGGAAAATATTAAATCTTTAGAGTGACACATTGGCTATTAATGTCAAAGCACAAATATGACAATGTGACAATGCAAACGGAGCCACCAGTTAGATACAAGGATAACTGCCAGGTACAAAATGCAGAGATGGCGTGCCAATCAGGAGTCAGAACTCAGGATTATTGAAAAAAAGGGGAGTACCAAAAACATTTAAGAAAGCTTGACCTTCAGTGCGCAATGCGTTTTTTCTTTGTTTCTTGTGTATATCTGAATTTGTACCGATTACGTTTTGCATTAAACTCAATCAAACCTACCACTGGACCTCAACTTTTATGAGAAAATAAGAGATCTTACAGCCTTCTTAACCACATTTTTTTACTTGCCTTCCGAGGATCCATCTATTCTTTTCATATTATCTTGTCTTGTTCGCCCTCCCAAAGTGCATTAGATAGAAACATAGAAAATAGGAACAGGAGGAGACCATTCAGCCCTTCAAGACTGCTCCGCCATTCATTATGATCATGGCTGATCATCTAACTCAATTGTCTAATTCCCCCCCACCCCCCATATCCTTTGATCCCCTTTTCCCCAAGTGTTATATCGAATTGCTTCTTGAAAACATTTGTTTTGGCCTCAACTACTTCCACAGGCCAATCACTCTCTGGCTGAAGATACTTCTCGGGCGAGATTCTCCGCAAATGCGGAGAATCGTAAAGGCTGCCATGGGACAGGCCGTGACCCACGGCTGCCTTCACGCCCACTTCCGGGGCCGATTCTCCCCCCTGGGCGGGGCTAGGAGCGCGGCCCCGTGCGTCACGGCGGCGCGGCCTTGACGACGGTCGTCAAGGCCGCACGTCAAGCGTCACGCCGGCTGACGGGCCGATGACATCAGCCGCACATGCGCAGGTTGGACAACGCCAACCCGCACATGCACAGTTGGCGTCTTTTCCCTCAGACGCAAGACATGGCGGCTTGATCTTGCGGGGCGGCAGAGGGAAAAGAGTGCGTCCGTTACGGACGCACGGCCCGCGGTCGGTGCCCACCGATTGCGGGCCTATGCCCCCCCCTTGGCACGGCCGTGGTACTGCCGTGCCAATCGGGCCCCCAGATGCCCCAAACGGGCATCTGCCGCCCGTTTCACGACGGCAGCAAGCAGGCGTGTTTGCTGTCATGTTGAAACGGGCATGAAGGGCCGGCCGCTTGGCCCATCGGCCTCAGAGAATCGCCGCTCGTCGTAAAAAACAGCGAGCGCCAATTCGTGGCATGGGTCGGGCGTCTGGGGGGAAAATAGCGGGAGGGCATGAAAAATGTCGGGAGGCCCTCCCGCTATTCTCCCACCCGGCGTGGGGGGCGGAGAATCGCGCCCGGATCTCTGTCCTAAATGGTCTACATTTTGTTCCCTTATCGAAATCATTATTGTATATTGTGAATGGCTGGGGTCGCAGCACCAATCCCTGTGGTACCCCACGAGTCACAGCCGACAAATTTGAAAAATACCTGTCAATTCCTACTCTTTGTTTCCTGTCTGCAACCAGTTTTCTACCCATCTCAATATTTTACCCCTAACCTCATGCACTTTGATTTTACATGCTAATCTCTTATGCGGGACTTTGTCAAAATCCTTCTGAAAGTTTAAATAAACCGCAGCCACTGGCTCCCCCTCATTAGCTCCACTAGTTACATCTTCAAAGAATCCTAGTAGATTTGTTAAGGTCTTGGGTCACAAATGCAACTTCTAACCTCTCCAGTTGAAGATGTGTCTCCTGAAGGTTTCCGAAAAGTTAATCACCCTTTAAAAATGCATCAAATTTAGCCTTCAGAATTGGGTTGGTAAGAAAAGTCAGGTTATGGTATTCTTCTTGTTGTTGATGCGTTCATTTGACTTCAGATGCTGCTGTTCAGAGTAACAGGGTGAAATAGGAGAGGAATACTGGTGTTGCAGACTGCACTCTGAGTGGCTCCAACTCTTTCATTTGGTGGCCTGAAGCAACTTCCATCCAATCATCCTTCACCAGTTTCTGTCCTGCCTCCATTTGCTCCTGTTACCTATGATCAGCAATCTTTTTATTCTCGTTGACCCTTGATGCATGAAGCAAGTCAGCAACTCTTTTTCTAAACTCAATGTTCTTTCCAATGAACTCGTGAGTTTCCTTTTGGTCAGGTGTTCCGAGATGCGCCTCAAATTCATGTTCCTCTTTGGTTCGGAATTTATCAACGGAGCTCGTAAATCCATTCCCGACACCCTGACTGAATTTTTCAGTGTAATTTGGACCTTCATTTTTGTCAAAGCGTTCATATTTGCTTTGCGTTAGCTCTTCACCCATTGTTTCTTGATCCTCAAGTACATCTGTTACATTACGCTGAGCCGTTGTCGTCTTGGTCCCAGCGCCACCAACCTGGGCCCTGGCCACAGCTGCTCTGAAAGTTTTTCAGCAGCTGCTACTTTCCGTTCCGTTAGGCTATTGGTTGGGCCTGTTTTGAACTCAAAACGAGATTCACCGGGGCCCAGTTTAGTTTGATTCTCTCCAGCCAGGTTCTCCCCATTAGGGCTGGATGGTTACCTTTAACAATGTGCAGGGAGAATTCTGCAGTCTGTCTGTCTAGCTTCAAATTTACATTCCCTTGATGGAACCACTTCTGCAGCAGAGGTTTTGAGTATTATTTTTAAGGGTTTCAAGGCAGCACATCCTAGTTTCTCTTGGTAAACTGTTTCAAGAACCATTGAAATGGCTGCGCCACTGTCCACCTCCATTTTCATCAGTTGTCCATCGATTAAAGGAACGACCCGGTAACGATTTGTTGCGCCCGTAATGGTCAGCACGTTCAACAACAGTTAATCATCCAACTGTGACTCTGGTCCTGTTTTGCACCCCTCTTGTATCGTGGGGATACTTTCCCCTCTATTGATTTTTTCATTTGGGGCAGCACGGTAGCATGGTGGTTAGCATAAATGCTTCACAGCTCCAGGGTCCCAGGTTCGGTTCCCGGATGGGTCACTGTCTGTGCGGAGTCTGCACGTCCTCCCCGTGTGTGCGTGGGTTTCCTCCGGGTGCTCTGGTTTCCTCCCACAGTCCAAAGATGTGCGGGTTAGGTGGATTGGCCATGCTAAATTGCCCGTAGTGTCCTAAAAAGTAAGGTTAAGGGGGGGGGTTGTTGGGTTACGGGTATAGGGTGGATACGTGGGTTTGAGTGGGGTGATCATTGCTCGGCACAACATCGAGGGCCGAAGGGCCTGTTCTGTGCTGTACTGTTCTATGTTCTATGTTCTGTTTGATGTATTAGTTTATTGGTTTTTTGGATTTCTTGTTTGAAACATTGATTCTTTCTCGAGCACGAATGTCCTTTATCCCCCTTTTTACCACAATTCTTGCATTTTGCATCTTTTCTCTAACAATCCATTGCTGCGTGCCCAGTTTATGCACATTGATGGCAATTTTGCACCTGTGTCAGTGTTTATGTTTCAGCTGATACCTTCTGGGCTTAATTGTTACACTTTCTTCCCTGCTGGTTCCAAAGAGATCGCAACTTCTAAAGCCTTCTTGAGATCTAAGTTATTTTCTGTTACCAGCCTTTTCTCGATAGCTTCGCTTCTTAACCCACACACAAGTATGTCTCTCATGGTATCTTTCAAGACACCTTCCAATTCACAGAATTCAGCTAATTTGTTTAAGGTAGCTACGAATTGGGTGATTGATTCACCTTCTTGCTGGTTACATTTTACATTGTAATTTTATAAAATGAAAAAAAAGGGGGGGGAAAGGGCAGCACGGTAGCATTGTGGATAGCACAATTGCTTCACAGCTCCAGGATCCCAGGTTCGAATCCGACTTGGGTCACTGTCTGTGCGGAGTCTGCACATCCTCCCCGTGTGTGCGTGAGTTTCCTCCGGGTGCTCTGGTTTCCTCCCACAGTCCAAAGATGTGCAGGTTAGGTGGATTGGCCATGATAAATTACCCTTAGTGTCCAAAATTGCCCTTAGTGCTGGGTGGGGTTGCTGGGTTATGGGGATAGGGTGTTAGTGGGCCGCTCTTTCCAAGCGCCGGTGCAGACTCGATGGGCCAAATGGCCTCCTTCTGCACTGGAAGTTCTATCTATTTGTGGAACTTGAACCTCTTGGCGACAGTGAGAAATACCCCTGCAATATCTCCACAAACTCACCCTAGGTTTTCAAGCTTGATTTTTCTAGTTGCACCAGATTTCACAGGAGGTTGAAAGTTGTCCCCCTCCATCGTGCTCAGGAAGGTCGGGACTATTGTATCTATTGAAATTTTGTTCACCCGGACAAAGCATTCAAATCTTTCTGAGCACCAGCACTTGGTGCTTTCATCAGCACGGTAGCATGGTGGTTAGCACAATTGCTTCACAGCTCCAGGGTCCCAGGTTCGATTCCCAGCTTGGGTCACTGTCTGTGTGGAGTCTACACGTTCTCCCCGTGTGTGCGTGGGTTTCCTCCGGGTGCAGGATAGGTGGATTGGCCATGATAAATTGCCCTTAGAGTTGGGTAGGGTTACTGGGTTCTGGGGATAGGGTGGAGGTGTGGGGTGGGTAGGGTGCTCTTTCAAATAAGAGCTGGTGCAGACTCGATGGGCCAAATGGCCTCCTTCTGACCTGTAAATTCTATGATTCTATGATCATATAGTCCCATGGTGTCCAAAAACTCCTGCCATTTTACTATGGAATGGCTTATGGTGCTACAAAGTCTTTAGCACTACCTCACTTCTTTTTCATCCTTTCAAACAAGGTAACCCTGAGCTCGACCTGTTCCTTTCCGAATGTTGCAAGGTGTGTAGAGGGAGCTCTGTTCCAGAACTTTCCAGGCAGAGAAGGTAGCATGCTTCTTTTGATGCTGTTTTCACCAAAATCTTTTGTTTAAATTTCGGGTCCTTTAATGACTGCTGCTTTTGTTCACCGCACCTCTGTTGCCAGCTTTGATGTAGCGATGTTTTTATCTTGTTCATCCCTTTTTGGATGACTGCGGTGTGGATCGATGATTTTCTTATTCATCGGATTTCAGCAGTTCTTTTTCGAGTATTGGCCGTGTCAAACCACCTCATCGGCAGTTTTCTTTGTGCTAATTTTAAAGTACAGAATTGCAGACCACGAAGGTACAAAACAAGCAAGAGCTTTATTGGGAGGGTGTTGTCACGCAGGCTGCTGGAATAGATTTACCGTTAGCCCGCCCAAACTTCCAATGATGTAATAAGCCCATCGCATGATCAAACTTTTAAAGTGACCTTTTTCCAACTAGGAACAGACATAAATACACAACACAGCCCAATGAGCCCCAGGGAAAAAGCTAATACTAATACAATTAACATTTTGTTGGAAGAGATTAGTTCGGTATTTATTGGCAATCGTTTGTAGAATGTTTTGACAAAGTCCGAAGCATACTGCATTGGCAATAATGCTAACTATGAAAGCTACATAGGCTCTTCATGCAGAATTCAGATTTCAATGTTAAAATCCATATTTAAAAATGTTAGAACAATCTTGAAGAAAAATAGGTGAATTTTGGCACAAGGAAATGTTGCCATCATTATTAATTAGTTATCAGACATAGAGGGGTTAACCATATTATTTACAGAGAGAGAAAAAGGAGAATAAAATACGATAGGAAGGAAGTAGAAATCAAACTAACTAAATATCCGAGGCATTAGAATGTTGTACAGGTGGATTAATTCTTCTATGACTAATGAAAAGGTGACTGTATCATGACTTGAAACATCAAAGGTCTAATCTGACACCACACGAGGATTTTTCACATTTGTTTGATTTCACAAGAAATTCAATTGAACTTCATCTTTACAAGCCCAGGATTAGTTTAAAACTCTCTCTCGGGTTTTTTTGGAAAAGAACAAAGGGTTTTTTGAAACCCAGAATAAGGATAAATATTCAACGTGCTATTTTCCCATTTTTTTTGCAGTCTGCACAATTGCAGGGTAATTTTGGTCAGGCTGTTTGATGATAAGATGGGAAATTTCTGATGTTTATTCAGTTCTAGAATCGCAGGGCTGGATTTTCGCCACCCAGGCGACTGGCTCAAGCTAGGGAGTTTGCTGACTTGACAGACCTGCCTCGGTTTAAGGCCCCAATTTCGACCTAATTTTCGATTCAGGGAGGTGGGGGATGGTCCATGATAAATTAAGCACTCAACCCTCACCACCTTTAAGCTACTTTTCTATTATTGCCACGAGAGTTGTGGTAAGCAGGTTAACCAGTTACCCAAGAGGCCATGTTATTTAACAGGTGGGGATCAATTTCACTTCCCGCTGTTACTTTGCTCATTTTTCTCAGGTTTTATCGTCCTTCTTAACTGTTGCCTTAATTTGAGTTGATCTTAACTCGCGGTGATCCATTTTACTTACGAATGTCTTGGATGTGAAAGCACAGTGAAAGCTTTTGTGTATAATCTGCCTGACTCATGGAGGGGGCAGAACAGCAAGAACATTGAGAGAATAAAATGGCTTTGCGGTTCTCGATGGAGCAGTGTTGTGTACTGAGACCTAAGTCTCTGAGTAAACTCACAGCTTGCAAAATTTTATGGCTTGCTCTGTTCCTGTTGCTGCACAGTGTGGGGCCTGTGATTCTGCCGAAAACTGTGGGATAGAAATTGAAATGTGTTGTGCTTGTTTCCCTGGCGTAGAATGGAGGCAGAGCGGTAATAATTTAGTATTAGGAGAGCCTGTACCCCAACCTATGCCCACCTTGGTTCCACTGTCAAATTTATTTGGCACCCATGCTTTAGTCTTCCCAGGTGGTTTCCTTCAACCGGCGAGATTATCGAAAGATAATTCTTGTTACAAAGCCCCACATGGCAAAATGTATTGGCTGAGATCTCCACAATCACTGACAGCACCTCTCTGTGTGTGAAATAGATTGGCTGCAGCTCCACCTGGAGTGTGCAGCTCGATCTGTCACAGACTAATTGCAAACTGCAGCCTACACAGGCAATATTCCTCCGACACATACGGATGTTTGTGCTGTTGAGTCTGTAACAGGATTAATTCACAAACATCTGGTAATAGCTTTTTGTTTTGCATACGATACGTTTTCATGAGAGCTGTAAAGGACACCGCGTGGAGCTACCTGAATTTTGCTGCATGCAAGCATTTGTTGAATACAATTTGTTTTTTCTTTAATATATCCATCCACACTGCTGCCTTGCACCGAATTGCAGTGGGATGAGATTAAAATTATGTAGGAGTCAGCAGAACTACCAGTCAGCATCCTAATTGGCTTTGGTTTGGTGATGTTAGCTGCAGTTTTAAAATGGGAAATATTACATTCGCAATCAAAGAAATCGACAAAACATAAAGTACAAACAATTGCTCGAGATTTTTCTTCTGAATATTCTTATTTAATCACTAATATCTGCAGGGGACTGCTCGATGATCATACATTGATGGCTTTCCCACACATTGATGGTCAAATGTACAACTGAGAGATTTTAAGCACCATGGTAGTCAAATATCTTATCTGCCGCAGGTTCTGGTTGTCGGTGGAGGCAGGTTCATAGAATTTACAATGCAGAAGGAGGCAATTCGGCCCATCGAGTCTGCACCAGCCCCGGAAAGAGCACCCTACCCAAGGTCAACACCTCCACCCTATCCCCACAACCCAGTAACCCCACCCAACACTAAGGGCAATTTTGGACACTGAGGGCAATTTAGCATGGCCAATCCACCTAACCTGCACATCTTTGGACTGTGGGAGGAAACCGGAGCACCCGGAGGAAACCCACGCACACACGGGGGGGATGTGCAGACTCCGCAGACAGTGACCCAAGCCGGAATTGAACCTGGGACCCTGGAGCTGTGAAGCGATTGTGCTATCCACAATGCTACCGTGCTGCCCATGCTATTCAAAGTACTTAAAGATTGCAAATGTTTTTGATAGGATAAATGCAGAGAAAATGTGGGAGAGGCCAAAATTAGGAACCATAAATATGAAACAGTCACAAATAAATCAAAGTGGAACTTAACCAAAATATCTTCACCCAGAGCGTGATGAGAATGTGGGGCTCTCTGCCAAAAAGATTAGTTGAGGTGAATAACATGGATGCATTTCAAGGAAAACTGGATACATACGTGTGGGAGCAGTGCATGGAAGGATAGGCTGGCCGGGTAAAGTGGAATGGGATGAGTCTCATTTGGAATTAAATCACGTAATGGAATGGACAGGGCTGAATGACCTGCTCCTGAGCTGCATGGGCAGCCTGTGTCATCTATGCTTTAAAAATAAACATCTCAGCTGTTGTCACCAGTGTGTATGGTTAGAATCCTGACTAGCTGAAAAGAGTGGGCAAGACCTGAAGAAGTACTTCACTGTTCACATATTGCTATTCATCGCAACTCCAACTCAACCCCCGTGGAATATGGGAGAGTCAAGGATGCTTGTCCACAGCATCAACCACGGATCAGGAATTCAAGGACAATGATCAGAACCGGTTTCTTGTTCCCGCAATGTCTCCTGACCTTCATTCCTGAACCCCCAAAATGGCTCAACAGACTGGCAATCCCTTTGGTGCAGTGTACATGTTTGCTACCAGCAATTGACAGGGCAACCAGTCCAGAAATAGCTGCTGGACTATCCAATGTGTACTTCAATTAGACTTGGTGGTTTCACCAAAGAAGGGAACATATTAGAAGTTCTAATTCCCACATGGGTTCCTCTTGTTAATGGATCTTCCTCATTCGCTGAATTACCTCTTGTTGGCTAATTGTGCCTTCACTGAACTTCAAAGTTAGCTTATTCTGTTGTCTCAGAGGGAAAAAAATCTTAAACAATACTCATGGTTTCCATCAGCAGAAACTTTAGACATTTATTTAAATACAAAATGATGCATCATGCACAAGAAACACTAAAACAAGGTCATTGCTAAAATGTTACTCACCGTATTATCAGTTATCAAGTCCACCATTCCTCTCAATAAATACCTCTGTAGCACAACTATAACATGGTGATCGTGCAACCTATATGAAACCTTCCTCCAGCCAAATTCACAGCATTAATAGTAAAGAATCCCGTGTTATCAACATCCTGGGGCTTATCATTGACCAGAAACTGAACTGGACCAGCCATAGTAATACTGTGCCTACAAGAATAGGTCAGAGGCTAGGATTTCTGTGGAGAGTAACTTACCTCCTGATTACCCAAATTGTCCATCATCTACAAGGCAATCATCAGGAGTGTGATGGAATACCCTCCACTTACTGGGACAAGGGCCCAACAACACTCAAGAAACTCAACACCACCCAGGACAAAGCAACCCTGCTTGACTGGAATCCCATCCATCAACTTCAACATTCCCTCCCTCCATCACTGCTGCCCAGTGGCAGAAGTGGGCACCATTCACAAGACGCACTGCAGGAACTCACCAAGCACCCTTAAAACAATACCTTCCAAACCCATGACCTCTACCGCCTAGAAGGATAAGGGCAGCAGATACATGGGAATATCACCAACTGCAAGTCGCCCTCCAAGCTACAGACTATCCTGACTTGGAAATATATTGTTGTTCACTGTTTCTGGGTCAAAAACCTGGAATTCATCCCCTAACAGCATTGTGGATGTACCTACACACAGTCTGCAGCATTTCAAGAAAGTGACTCACCACCACCTTCTCAAGGGCAATTAGGGATGGACAACAAATGTTGGCCTAGCCAGCCACGCACACATTCTGTGAAATGATGAAAAGGACTTTGGGGTATAAGTGGTCATCAGTAGTTTTAAGATTAGAAAGTATTGTACAGCAGGAGAAGAATCCCTACAGCACAGAAAGAGCCCATTCAGCCCATCAAGTCTGCACCGACCCTCTGGAAGAACACCCCAGTAGGCCCACTCCCCGCCCAATTCCTGTAAGCCCAGCTAACCTGCACATCTTTAGACTGTGGGAGGAAACCGGAGCACCCGGAGGAAACCCACGCAGACACGGGGAGAACGTGCAGACTCCGCACAGACAGTGACCCAAGCTGGGAATCGAACCCAGGGCTCTGGCACTATGAGGCAACAGTGCTAAGCACTGTGCCACCATGTAGCCCCTGATGGATAATTAACATACGCTCCTCAGGTAACCCCACAACATGTTCTATCAACTATGAAGAGCAGGAAATAATTATTTTTTTTCTTAAATTTAGAGCGCTCAATTCTTTTTTTTCCAATTAAGTGGAAATTCAGCATGGCCAATCCATCTACCCTGCACAACTTTAGGTTGTGGGGGTGAGAGCCACACAGACACGGGGAGAGTGTGCAAACTCCACACGGGCAGTGACCCGGGTCCGGGATCGAATCCAGGTCCTCGGCGGCGTGAGGCAGCAGTGCTAACCACTGTGGCACTGTGCTGCCCTCGCAGGAAAGAATTCTTTATGAACAACAAAAGGATAGGCACCTGAGAGAATCACTCATCAGAAATCTATGCACTGTGCATATTGAGAAAGGGTAGTGTCCAGCATTAGGACAGGTTCTGTCTAAATTCAAAAAACTATCACAGCTTGGTAAATAATTGTCTTCAATTGTTCTCAAGAGGGCATCACGGATTGCTCCGTGTCAAATAACTGCTGGTGAATTGTTTGGAGCGAACAGGGATTGGACCAGTGAAAGACAAGTAAATGTACTAAACCTCCCTATTAAAATCTTGCAGGGCAATTTACGAGAGTAAAAATGTCACAATACTTGGTTCGATGCAATAGGACACGCTGTAATTTAGATGCTGAACATTTTGCAGTGAACGTGATTGGTTGTTTCTAATGCATTGACATCACCACAAATATCCTATAGCATCATAAAACTTCCTTTGTGTTTATTCTTTCAGCACAGGGTTTCAAGCTGCTCCTGTAAAATCTATAAACCCACTCAAGCCTCTGTGAAGAAGTAAGATTGTTTGCTCGGCCTGAAAATGGGAAGCCTTGAATGCAGTGACATTGTGACCGCAGTGCATTACAGAAGTGCGGCGATGGAGTTCCAGAATGACGAACAGAGCTTGGAGAATTTCCCACTTCAAATGTGCCAGATAAATGCAAGTGGGTGTTGTCACACTGATTTGTGACATTTTGCAATACGATAACTTTGAGTTGAAAAATAAGTTGAGCATAAACAGTTTGCAAATGATTGGATTGAACTCATGCTCCCCCTTCACACATAGCTGGCAAAGTGCAATTTATCAAGATAATGACAGCTTTGCAAGCCCACTGCACCACAAAGAACAACCCCAGTTGCTGTCTGAAAACCATCAGTTATTAACATGACTAAGAATCAGGAAGTCGAGAGGTAAGGTGAACGGCAATTTATTTAAGATCACAGAAAGTCTGCCCACGGCAGTGAATATATATATAAAGTGCAGTCCCGTTGAGACAGTCAGCATGACAGTCCCTGTCCAGGCCGGCCTTTATACAGACTCCATATAAGCCCCAGCTGGGGTACCTCTGCCCATTAGTGAGGGAGCTCATATTCCAGGGGTTCCATGGGGAGATCGAACAGGGTATCCCCGTGAGCCTAACCCCCTCTACTTCCCCCTACCCCCCCAAGTCCGAAAGTCCCCCCTCTGCTACAATCTGAGCTGCTTTGCAAGCAGTTGAGCTTCAGCCAGTGGTGTGTCTGGGCGAGTGGCGCATAACGGTTTGTAGATCGCCTTTTCCGAGATGATCTCCCGAGGGCTATTGCCGAGGATTCGGTTTCAGACACAAAGCCGTCTATAAGTGCGGATGCCTTGGTTTCCACCTCAGAGCCGAAGGATCCCGGATTTGGGAAAATGGTTGATACCCCCCACAACCCAAAGATGTGCAGGTTAGATGGATTGGCCACGCTAAGTTGCCCCTTAATTAGAAAATAAATAATTGGGTACTCTAAATTTTAAAAAAAAGATGCTTGATGCGTTTGTCAAGGTTTTCCCTTGGCTCTTGACCTTATAAGATGTGGGCCATGTTTTCTCCAACACAACTCTGGGAGCCAAAGAGCACCAACTCCAAAGTTCTGGACATAGACAGCATCTCCTGGTTGAAACTTTCTTCTTCTGGTACTTCCGTTGTCTTACAGCAGTTCGACTCTTCTGCCCAAATTTGGGAAAGTCAGACTCAACCGGGTTCAGAGATGTCGGCTTGTCAGCAGCTCCTCCGCTGCTACCCCTGGTCCTATAGTGAAAGAGGAACCTCGCCAGTCATGTGCCTACAGATCCCGTTTCTTTACTTCTGAATGCCCCGCTTGAATGTTTGCTCCACCAGTTCGGCCAAGACATCTGAGGACGGGTGGTATGAGGTGGTCCGGATGTGTAATCTACCACGCTGTAAAATGTGGCAAAGCTTCGATAATGTGGGATCTCTCTGCATCCACTATGCAGCTGTTACCAGCGGAGTATCCATGAAATTTAAAGCAGCCGCAACTTCATCCGCCACTGGTGGGTGGGGGAGGGGTGGGGGGTACTCACAGGCAGCGGAAGGTGGCTGAGGGTGTCTGGAACCTTGGGTGATGCTAAAAAGTGTATTCATACGCCACCATCAGTACATCAAAAGAGACCACTGCTGAGACTATGGGGGGAATCCCCTTGTCTTCCTTAAAGAGACCCAGCAGCAGATTATGGTCTGTGATAATAGCAAATGGCAGAGATATATTGATAGAATGTCTTTACGGCAAAATCACAGCCAAGCCTTCCTTTTCGATTTGGGCGCAGTGGTATTCCGCATCTTCCAGGGTTCTGGAAGCAAATGCAGTGGGGCGCTCTGTGCCATTGTTCTATTTATAGGATAGCACCATCCCGATGACATATGGACAGGCTTCTCAAGTGAGAACGAGTAGCTGGGGTGGATCATAGTGGGCCAGCAGCTGGGAGGATGACAGCTTATCTTCATCCTCCTCTCGTGGACCACCCCAAGCCCACTTTTAGTTCTTTGTCAACACGACATGAAGAGGTGCCAGAAGGGTGGACAAATTTGGAATAAACTGCCTGTAATAATTTACAGGTCCCAGAAATTATCTCAGTTCCATGGAATTTTGCGGAGTTAGGGCCCCTTTCATTGCCAGAACATTCTCCTGCACAGGGTGCCAGCCATCTATGTCCACTCTTTAACCCAAATATATCACAACCATCGCTTGGAGGGTGCTCTTGTCTCTTTTTAAACGGATGGCCACTTGCGAAAAGTGTCTGAGGACCTCCTCCTGATTGTCCATGTATTCTTCCTCAGTGGCCCCCGTGATGAGTACATCGTCTAAAGATACCGTCATTTTGGGTCATCCCTGGAGGGTGCCTACCGTCACCGTCTGAAACAGGGGGAAGATACCCCAAAGTGAATGCGCTCACGGCCACGGACCTGGCCATTCTCCAGCAGTTTTTATCGTGAGAGCGTTACACGCCGTGCCTGTGACACCGGTCACAAGATCAGTGAGGGGGCACCGCCGATTGTTTTGACGTAAAAAGCTACAGATCCTCCGCACTTCGGCTCAAAAATGGTGAATCCAGCCCATAGTCTGTAATATATCATCAAATGCCTACAGTGCAGAAGGAGGCCATTCTGTCCTTCTAATCTGCACCAACTCTCTGAATGAGTTATCCATTTACACTCCCCCATCCAGCCCACCCTATTGCTGTAACCCCATAACCTAGCCTGCACACTAAGGGGCAATTTATCATGGCCAATCGACCTAATACATTGTAATACATTGTCTGAAATACATTGTCTGAAATACATTGCCTGCAATAATACATTACCTTGTAATGCATTGCATGTAATGATACATTGCCTTTTAATACATTGCCTGTAATAATACATTGACTGTAGTATATTGCTTGTAATATGTTGCCTGTAATACATTGCTTATAATGCATTTTCTGTAATAATACATTGCCTACAATACATTGCTTGTATTATGTTACTCTGCAAAACATTGCCTGTAATATTACATTGCCTGTAATAATACATTGCCTGTGATAATACATTGCCTGTAATAATACATTGCCTGTAATATTACATTGCCTGTAATAATACATTGCCTGTGATAATACATTGCCTGTAATAATACATTGCCTGTAATATTACATTGCCTGTAATAATACATTGCCTGTAATATTACATTGCCTGTAATAATACATTGCCTGTGATAATACATTGCCTGTAATAATACATTGCCTGTAATATTACATTGCCTGTAATAATACATTGCCTGTGATAATACATTGCCTGTAATAATACATTGCCTGTGACAATACATTGCCTGTGACAATACATTGCTTTGTATTACATTGCTTTGTATTACATTGCTTTGTATTACATTGCTTTGTATTACATTGCTTGTAACATATTGCCTTGTAATCTCCTGGACTACTTCCAATTGCCACAGGACTCAGAGGAATTTTCCAATTTTGTTTCTTCCCAAATTGGCTCGGATTTCTATGCCAAGTTTCTCACCTCTCCCTGGTGTTGCTTGGCCCAGGGTAGAATGGGAGATTGCGAGAAGTTTGACATCTAAAAATAAACCTGAAATGGAAATGCATTTTAACGTCCTTTTCCTGACTTGTGTATGGACTATAGCGAAGGAACAATTTGTTTGTTCCTACTCCTTTCAATGCGACTCACTCCAATTTTACAAGGCATGTGCAATAGATTGCAGTAGTTTAAACATAAATTCAGCTCACCACTGTGCGATACTACTGTGCTGAGAAGCCAACTCTGGTTAAAAAATAATAACAACAATAATATTTATTGTCACAAGTAGGCTTACATTAACACTGCAATGAAGTTACTGTGAAAATCCCCCAGTCGCCACACTCTGGCCCCTGTTTGGGTACACTGAGGGAGAATTCAGAATGTCCAATTCACCTAACAGCACGTCTTTCGGGACTTGTGGGAGGAAACCAGAGCAACAAGAGGAAGCCCACGCTAGACGCGGGGAGAATGTACAGGCAGATTAATCTTTATTTACCAGAGTCTTTTGGTTAATTCTGTATTATTAGTAAACTTTGTCTTGCTAACTGCTATCACCTAAAACTGTTGTAATCTTAGACAGGTGTGAAAACTGGCTGTGACTGATTCCTGTGATCTTACTACTGTATAGGCTGTAACCTTAATTCGTATGACAAGAAGCACTGATAATGATAACTAGACTTAATTCTCAGATTTCTTTGATTATAATGACAGTTATTGCCATAATCATAATTCGACTGGCAGGTGGTGATTGGATGGAGGTTGGAAATTATGCTGGCAACATCCACTTTGAACTAAAATCCTTTCCACAGTTTCGGCACATATCTAAGGACATATGCTTTATAAAAAAATAATGATCACAAGCGAGACTAAGACGCTGATTGTGCCCCCTGCTGTTGTAGATAATTAGAATTTGCTGCTGAGCCCACATCTCCTCAGGCACAACCTTACTAGATAATTTAATCTTGGCCACAAAGTTCCGTTTGGAGGCTATTGTGTCTTCGTCAGTGGAGGACTTTGTTCTGTGGCAACTATTACTGTCCTTTATCACGGCTCCTCCTGAAGCTCGTTTTGAAGAACAGAATAAGAACTGTGTTCCTGTGGCCACCTTTGTTGTTCTCAGACCAATTTCAATTAGTTTTGTGCATTGAGCAGAGTTATTGCAGAGAAATTCTTATCGAAAATCTCAGACATTGATTTTTTTGTCCCCACTGGATTAGTCTCTTGTCACAAGCTCAGTTGGCTTCTAATCAATGACGCCGTTCACTGATGACCAGCAAGATTCGTAACTCTGGCTTAATTTGCTGCTGACATCAAATCCTAAACAAAAGCAGCAACTTGCAAATATATTGGGCTGGATTCCCCATTCCTGAGTCTGAGTGCTGACGGCAACGGATGATCCATGGAGTTCCACATCAGAAAAATCAGCACCACATCCGCACCGATTCCGCTGGCGGTGAGGGGCTAGCACTGGCGTCGCGTGGAACACCAGCAGAGCTCACTGGTAATGATGCGGGAATCGCCGGGTCCATGATGGACACTCGCAGGGATGACAAGCTGCAGCTGCGCGTAGACTATAGACGGCCCCACACACACACCAACCGCGGCCAAAAAGATAGCACCGGTTATGCTGGACCACATCCCTGCCCACCCCAACCCCCACAGCCCACCTCCTGGCCACCCCCCACTACCTCCGCCAGCCGTGGTAGAAGCTCCCCCCCCAACCCCCCGGCCAGCGGCACGACTGTCGGCGAAGTATGGCAGTACTGGACACTGTCTATTCGTCCTCTTTCTCGCTCCGAAACGACAATGGCAGGTTCACAATCGTTGAGAGCACACGTGGACCGCACCATCAGGAACTCAATTTACAATTGTTACAATTTCAGCGTCGGGAACTATTCTCCACCTGATCGCACTCCCCGATTTCAGCATCAGGAACTATTCTCCATCTGATCGCACTCCCCGATTTCAGCATCAGGAACTATTCTCCATCTGATCGCACTCCCCGATTTCAGCGTCAGGAACTATTCTCCATCTTATCGCACTCCCCGATTTCAGCATCAGGAACTATTCTCCACCTGATCGCACTCCCCGATTTCAGCGTCAGGAACTATTCTCCATCTTATCGCACTCCCCGATTTCAGCGTCAGGAACTATTCTCCATCTGATCGCACTCCCCGATTTCAGCGTCGGGAACTACTCTCCACCTGATCGCACTCCCCGATTTCAGCGTCGGGAACTATTCTCCATCTGATCGCACTCCCCGATTTCAGCATCAGGAACTATTCTCCACCTGATCGCACTCCCCGATTTCAGCATCAGGAACTATTCTCCATTTGATCGCACTCCCCGATTTCAGCGTCGGGAACTATTCTCCATCTTATCGCACTCCCCGATTTCAGCGTCGGGAACTATTCTCCACCTGATCGCACTCCCCGATTTCAGCGTCGGGAACTACTCTCCACCTGATCGCACTCCCCGATTTTGACGTCAGCCAACGGAAAATCCCGCCCATAGCTCCTCGATGATGAGCTGATACCAGATCCGCAAGGAAACGGGACATCTGGAAGCTGAATAGGGGATGAAACCGAGGTATTTTCTTGACAAATCAGATTGAAGGAAGTGTGAAATGACTGGGTGGGAATTTGAATCAGAGTGAGTGAATCCTGAATCGGATACAGAAAGGGGAGTGAAGGAAAGAAACATTTCATAAGACCATGAGGTATAGGAGCACAATTAGGCCATTCGGCCCATTTAATTAAGAGAGAAAATAAACAACGGAAACATTAAAAAAATATTTTTTTTTAAATCACCAACGTGAAGAACCTTCAGAAGTGAAATCCAGATTTGTAATTGGTAAATTTCTAGTGACGCCGAGGTTGACTGGCAGGAAGGAACCCTTATGTCATCAGGCAGTCCCTTCGACTGAAATGGGAAAAGCTCAACGTTCTGCGTTGAATTGTGTGCATATCTACTGTGTAAGTGCAGCAAGACCATGCTGCTCAATGCACTTCAATGGGGAACCAGGTGCTATTTCTGTGCATAATGGTCAGATGATAACTTTTGGATTTCCGTGTTTTACTACACACCTGTCTCTTAATCTGTAGTTGCCAAAGCATTTATGCCCCAATAACAGTGAATGCCATTACCAATAAACGCAACAGCGGTTTGTGAGCCATTGTTAGAGGCACTGACAGGGATTTTCCAGCCCTTCTCCCGGCAGGATGGTCCAGTCCTGCCGAAGGCAATCCCCCCACCGTACCCCACCCCACCCTGGCGAAGGTTCCCCAGTGGTGTGGCCATTGAGCAACACATTGACTTTGGTGGGATTGGACTAGCTCAATGGTGGCCAATGATAAAATGCCCCCACAATGGGAACGTCCGCTGTGGGGGAGCCTGGAAAACCTCAGCCACTGGATTTTGAGTGAGATGCTCATGGAGAGGAGGTCGACCTGCTCCAGTGAATGTCAACGATCCCATGGCCTTACCGAAAGATAAACAGAGGAAGAAGATTTCCTAGTCTCCTGAAGCGACATTTATTCCTCAGTCAACAGGAGGGATTCTCCAGCACCCCCAGCCACGTGTTTGCAGGCAGTGTGCCGATTCTATCTTCCCACCACTTGTCAATGGGATCTCACATTGAAGCCACCCCACGCGGCCGGGAAACCCGTGGGCGGGCGTGCACTGCTGGCGGGAAAAGTGAATCGCAAACGGCCTGGAGAATTCTGGCCAACACCTTCAAAAAGAGACAACTGGTCAATTCTGGTTGTAAGACCTTGTGAATTACCCAAAGTTGTGGAGGGTAATGTTTGGACTTCGACAGGGTTCTAATAATAAAATATTATCACGTGTTTTAAATTTATATTTTCTATTCACTGTTAAATGGTACCCTTGTCATTCTGTATTTACCAATAAATTTGTGATCCAACCAATCATTTATATTTAAAGATTAATTGAATTGTCAGTCAAAGCAGCAAACATATCATTTGTCATTGTACTGTAGAAATGGGCTCAAACTATCAGAAATAAACAATTGCATAGAGCTCACTCCATTTGACTTTTAAATTAGTAGTTGCAGGACTATTACTTTGTTTGAAATTAGCATTTAAAAATGAGCAATATAATTTGAATCATCGGACGCTTCTGCAGCCTATTTGTAACACTAACAATCCTTCTGGTATGCAGCGTTACACTTACAAACACATAAACAATACTTAAAATTATTCATAAATCCCTTGCATGTTAAAAAGTAAAAAAATTAATTTCTGTTCCTGTTAATGCTCTTATCAATTTGACATTTTGTGACACCAATAGATTTTTTCAATGTCCTGCGACCTACAGGAATGCTACCTGGAATAAATGATCCCTAATTGTAACAAATGTCCATTTAATGCTCTGCAGACTATAATTGTTCATCGTCTTTGCGATCAAATCTTTCATCTCTTTCCTCCATAAATGTTTGAAGGTTTTAATAGCACCTAATGGGAACAGACATTTTCATAATTCTCTATCATGTGGAATATCTGGCTGCGTGAAGTGACTTGGCCACATAATTAATCTATTGGAACTAACCGTGACATTGCCTGTCTCCAGAAATACATCAATGGCCACATTTACCCTGACTCTACCATCTTAGCTATCTGTCAACCACTTTACTTAAACTCGTACTGTCAGCAGCATCACTTGTGATTGTGAATGTGGAAAGAAGAGGTTGTTCTATCTTTAACTTCAATTTTTCATATCTCATTTGCACTCTGTTTTTCTTTCTTGTCCTCTGCTCTACAATTTCTCAACTTCACTCGCTCTTCAGCGCCATTCGGCCCATCGAGTCTGCACTGACCCTCTGAAAGAGTACCCTGCCTAGGCCCACTCTCCCGGCCTAACCTCGTAACCCCACCTCACCTGCACTTCCTTCAGGGGATTGTTAGCATGGCCAATCCACTTAACCTGCACATCTTTGGACTGCGGGAGGAAACCGGAGCACCCGGAGGAAACCCACGCAGACACGGGGGGAACGTGCAGACTCCACACAGTCACCCGAGGCCGGAATTGAACTTGGGTCCCTGGCACTGTGAGGCAGCAGTGCTAACCACTGTGCCATCGTACCACCCATGTCGAGATTCACTGATCCCCTTCCCCCAATCTCGATATCCCATTAGCATATCATTAAATAAGCCTAGTTTCTGACCTACTTAAAATGATTTGAAGCAGTGGAAGTTATATTTTTGGATAATTATGTCCACTTCTTATTTTTGGGTGGCAGTTTATATGCGTCAATTTACATGGGATTACTGCCCATTTTCCATTTCTGAAAAATGAAGTATTAAAGAAAGATACATTTGTACATTTGAGCAGGGTAAATAATGCCGATGAGCTGAGGGCAGAGATGGACACATGGCAGCATCGCTATCATAGGAAATGAGCGGCTAGTTTCTTTTCATTCTTTCTGCCCACGATTGACTGAATGGCCTCTTTCAGCACCGTAACCTATCCATGGCTCCAAATTTCTATGAATAAAGGTCTTGCTTGTCGTATCATAGGCTGAATTGGGGAGGTCTACTGCCGCATCCTTTCTGGAGAAGAGCCTTTGTTGATGAGAAAATTCTCTCAATCAAGAAGGCAACAGTAGCAGCTTGGGGTCAGTAGCAAAAGGAGTTTGAGGAATTTGCATTGTGTGTTGTCTCCCCAAACACCATCATTGTAAATTCATGTCGTTATTTTCCATTGGACACTTTTTTTTCCACATTTTCGAAAAAATGTCCTTGCTGCTTTTTGAATTCATGACCCAACATTCTGGTTATAGATTCAAATTAATTGGGGTCAACCAATTGCTAAATGTTCCGTTCACCATTTAAAGATTGTAGACCTTGCAATTGAGTATTTTTGCTTCCCATTAACATTCATATTAAAACATTGGTGAGGGCAGCACAGTGACGCAGTGGTTAGCATTGCTGCCTCATGGCGCCGAGGTCCCAGGTTCGATTCCGGCTCTGGGTCACTGTCCATGTGGAGTTTGCACATTCTCCCCATGTCTGCGTGGGTTTCGCCCCCACAGCCAAAGATGTGTAGGCTAGGTGGATTGGTCTTGATAAATTGCCCCTTAATTAGAAAAAATGAATTGGGTACTCTAAATTTATAAAAACAAAACATTGGTGGTCGAGGGAATCCCACCAATGTCTCCGGAGTTTTCCATGCCCTGCATCACAGAGGAACGAGCTGGGTGTCAGGAAAACATTTGAGTGCACCCATGAATGATATCCTAACATTTCTGAGTGATAATCCTTCTGAACTCTCATGAAGAGATAAAGCAGGGTGGATTTTTCTCATTAATTATGCTCAACTATCAGGAGCAAACCATAAAGAATGGGCAGGTATTTATTTACACCGCCTGTTCTTGAAAATACAGAAAAATGTGTCATTTGAAACATGGAAGTCTGGCAATATCTGGTTTGAGAGGATACAGGGAAAGATCCCAAAAAAGTTTCATAGCAGCTTCAAAGAGCAGGGTTGTAAAATGCAGATTCTTGCTCACAGGCAGGCTTAGCAAACACACAGGTTTCATGTGGTAAGCTAAAACAATGGCTCACACCTTCATGGAATGTAACTATCTCAGGAAGCATCTGAAAAAGCATGGATGAGAGTTTCAATTGCATTAAGTGACGAATGTTTAAAACAGGCAAGTCTTTCAAATCATAACCAAGTTAAATTTTAGCATACAGCTAAAAGCAAAGTTTCACACCTTAATTGAAATAAACTCTCTTAGTAAACAGCTGGAAAGGATGGAAGATGCCCAGTCGAATTTGGTGTCAATTTTAAAGTGTAAAATTCTCCGAACATCAAGTCAATTAAAAGAAATTGGAGACGACCTGTCTACGAGAAACATCATTTAAGTCAAAATCAAAGGCAAAGTTATGAGCTGGGGACAATTGGAAAATTAAACGATTCGAAATCACAGAAATAAAAGTTAACTATTGAAACCAAAGCATTGTTTAATCAGATCTGAGAGGAGACGATATGCCCAAAATGGGCCTCACGGTAGCATGGCGGTTAGCATAAATGCTTCACAGCTCCAGGGTCCCAGGTTCGATTCCCGGCTGGGTCACTGTCTGTGTGGAGTCTGCACGTCCTCCCCGTGTGTGCGTGGGTTTCCTCCGGGTGCTCTGGTTTCCTCCCACAGTCCAAAGATGTGCGGGTTAGGTGGATTGGCCATGCTAAATTGCCCGTAGTGTAAGGTTAATGGGGGGATTGTTGGGTTACGGGTATACGGGTTACGTGGATTTAAGTAGGGAGTTCATTGCTCGGCACAACATCGAGGGCCGAAGGGCCTGTTCTGTGCTGTACTGTTCTATGTTCTATGAATAATTAGTTGTAGTAAGATGTTTACATCAAAGATACTTTTAACTATCAAAGTGAAACAAGCTCATTTACAATAAAGTCGTTAAAACTTAATAACTCTCAGAAAGAGAATATAAACCCAGGGAGCAGCAGCAACAAGGACAGAGGAAACCAGCAACAGTAGAGAAGGGGAGGAGAACTCAGAGAGAGAGAGAGAGAGCTCGGTCATGGGAAAGACAAGGCAAGCAGCCGAGTTTAAACAGTTATACATCTAAGGAAGACTAGAATTTAAACAGGAGTCAGAGTCAGCTTAGAGATAGCTAGCAGAGCCAGCTCTTATAGCTCAGTACATGGATCAACAAGACACAGCAACAGAGCTAACCAGCGAATACATCCCAAGAAGACCAGAATTTAAAGAAGATTGAGTGTCGTGGGCCTGAAGGTCTCTACAACCAACCAGCAGCAGCCAGAAGCAAGATCTTTTTTCCTTTCTGTAAAGAAAGTGTTTGCAGCTTTTAAAAGAAAAAATATAATAATGAAAATAACTTAACCTGAAAAAGTGGTTATTAGCTTACTTCACTTCCTTAATAACGCAGGACCCAGGACATCGATGCTATTAAGGGGTAAGTAGGTAAAATTCTTCGGTGAAGGTATGGGTTATACCGGGGGATAACTTGAAAAGATAGTTTGACCTGAATAGCACCCACAGAAGCCTGCATTGGAGTCAGGGAGTGAGAATCCCTGTTCACCATTTAGAATATCGACCTTTTTTTTGGTATAGGGGGAATTCTAAGAATAGTGGTGGGTTTTAACTTCAACGCCTTATGTTCATTTTCCAACAGACTCAAAAACAGCTTCTTCCCCACTGTCACCAGACTCCTAAATGACCCTCTTATGGACTGACCTCATTAACACTACACCCTGTATGCTTCATCCGATGCCAATGCTTATGTAGTTACATTGTATATATTGTGTTGCCCTATTATGTATTCTCATGTATTTTCTTGAATTCTGTTTAATTCCCTTTTCTTCCCATGTACTGAATGATCTGTTGAGCTGCTGCAGAAAAATACTTTTCACTGTACCTCGGTACACGTGACAATAAACAAATCCTATCCAATCCAATCCATCTGAGTTGAATTTCTGGTAAGGTTTTGCACTGTCAGGAGAAACCCGAGCCAGCTTGTAGTTAATTGAATTGAAATTGGGCTCCAGATTGGACCCACTTTTATGCCTGTGGAAATCCATTTATTTCTTGTGCTGAACACTAAATGAAAAACAATGCTGATGGTGATCAACTTTTTCTATTGTTTCATAAATGCAGTAGCTGGCACGAACAGAAGTGTTTCTCTGTTGATGAGCCTCCTGAATTATTTACTCCAGGAAACCAATTACCGTGGAAAACAGCCATTTCATTCAAACCGGAATTTTCGCAGAGACCGAGGGCCTCCGTCTTGGAAAAAATAGCAGTGGAGGACCAGATCCAGAAATCCCACTCCTAAAACTGGCTACAGTACTACCACCTTCTCGGGGCAGGGAAGGGGTGAGCTGGATGGATGGGGTTGGGGAGTGGCGGGGTGGGGGGGGGGGGGGGGGGGGGGAATGAGAGCACATTCTCAGTTGCGCATCCATTGTTCACAGAGGCAGCTGCACATATTAGCGAGACGCTAACTCAGTCAGATCTTACTTTGGCCAGTGGTATGAGTAAGACATGACATGTGCACTTCAGAGCAGGGAGGAGAAGGTCTAATGCTGCTGGTATTTATTTTTAAGAGAGGTAGCCTTTTGGATGTAGGGCACCACTGGAAGAGCTAAGGTGTCCTTTGGGAATTGTTGGATGCCCTTCGGGATTGTCAACAGGAAATATAAATGTGTATAAAAAGTACATGAACTCATTGGAACTGTCAATCTCATTGGAACCATTATGATTGCTGTCAAGAGTGATGTGTTAGGCAGGTTGGTTCGATGTGGACTGCACTCGATGCAAGGAAGTTAGAAACAGACGTCTAACACTGGAGAAGATCCAACACTGTTTTATTCAACTATAGAACTGCTATACATATTCAACTGTGGATCGACACTATACTGATCTGACTGGTGACCTTGTAGTAGCCTGACCAGACTTACTAGCTACCGCATGGTGTTTGCACTTGCTAGCTCGTGGACTCTGACTGTCTCAGTAGCTGGGTCCCGAGAGAACGGGAAACCTAGTACCCTCTGGCTTTATAGCGGTAGTGTCCTGGTGGTGATTGGATGTACTGTGTTGTGTGCTTATTGGTCATCCTGTGTGTCAATCACTGCCTGTCTGCATCTCATTATATACATGAGTGGATATTATGACAAAGAGGATTATCAAGAAAGCTGTCAAGAAACCCCCAAGAACTTCCAAGGATTCTCATAACCTCCATGCCAACTTATGCCTCTACCCACCTCCAAGGCTCCTCATGCCATAAGTGGAATACTACACTCCACGACTCTTAAGATTCCTTAATTAAACTTAGTGCTAATGCATACCAACCCATTACCTCCATCCAGCACCCTCTGGCCTTACACATATCATGCTAACTCGCCCTCTATCCACTAGAACGATCATGAACCCATGCTTAGGTTAAGTACATTTCTGAAGGATCTATTAAGAACATAAGAACTAGGAGCAGGAGTAGGCCATCTGGCCCCTTGAGCCTGCTCCGCAATGAGATCATGACTGATCTATTGATAAATTCAATATTTAAAAAATGCTGTCATTGAGAGAAGCCATTCACCACATTCAAATTCCTTTAATCCCTTATGAGAACAAACATTTTAAAATCTAATCCCACTTCAAATAGATTATGACCACCTTGAGCCGCCAATCAAACTGTAAGCAGACCGTTACTCCGCTATGATAATTAAAGATTGTAAAATGAGTCATGCAGCATTGATCCTGTAACGTTAACGCTCATGCTCAGATGGTGAGGTAACAATCATAGATTTTTATAACACTGCAGACTGTTTTTTTTGTTAATTTAAAGGACAGAAGATATAAATCCCTTAACAGATTGAGCTATCTTGACAATCCCCAGGACAGCCCTCTTGAGTATTCCAATGTGTGTCCACTTTTTATGCACATTCAGGTCTGCTTTTAACAATCCAAAATGCCACCTTACTGCTTCAAAGGGAACCTTCTCACAAGGACACATGTCCTATCCCTAACGGCCCTGGAATATATGAAAGGATGCACTCTCCAAAGGACCCCAACAGCTTTAGTCCTTCTCCCACCTGATCTAAAGCTTTTGTTTTCGACATACCACTAATGAAAACCAGGTCTGTCCAAAGCAGGTGAATTTTAACACAAGCAATTTCTTCCAGGAACCACGGATGTGTCAATTAGAAACCGCTTGCATTTTCTTCCTCCTAAAATGGTGGGGGTCAGATTTGGAAGTGGGACCTCTGGATCCAGCCATCAACTACCATCTTTATAAAGATGGAGAGCTCCTCCGTCTGTGCAAAAATACAGACCTCCGCCTTTAACATTTCAGAAATGTAATAAACTTAAGAATCCAGTTCAGGCACTACCCACCTTAATGGCTCTTTGACTTTGTTAACAAAATAAAGGAAGCTATAGCAAATGCCATTTAATCTTGCCATAACACGATGATCAAACATTGCAGGGATACTTATTGATCAATTGTCTTTATTTTGTGTGTTTGTTTGTTAGCCATGACATATATGCTGCTTTATTATCGATCTCAAACAAATTGAATGTTTCAAACATTATGCATCTCAAGCATCAACTAGTCTACATTTTTAACTGTATCGCAGTGTGCAGGTGTTTGAAGGTAAAATAAGGAAAGATAGAGAATGTACACAAATATCACTCGAAGAGCAACAAGGAAGAAAGAAGCATTCAGATTAAGGCGACAATCCTGATTGCGGTTTTTATGGATTTTGCTAGGTGGTTAAGCAGGGTATTAGAAAGTTCACACATCACTTGCATCTATGCTGGCAGATGGCAACCTTTGAAAACACACAGTCTGTGCCGACATCTCCCATTTGCCATTTGTGCCTTTCATTTAAATTTACACAAGTTCCAACTTATTCCCATCTCTCATTTCTCCTGAATCCATGTTATCTTGCCACGAAAGAAGTGAATATTCTCACTCTCCCAGTAACACCGACATGGCCAAGTTATTTTTGCAACCGGCTTAAATTAATACTCGGATGTCAGTTCTCGCCGGTTTTTAGCAGTAGATAATAAGAGTGGACATTCTGCAATTCGGAACCATAAAAAAAAATTACGTTAAGGTAATTTATTTTGACACATTTTTGATATCACAATTACAGATGCCCGGGATCTCACGATTGGATTGACAAACGGTTTTTTGTCTCTTTTCACAAGCTTTCTGCAGAATATTCAAGAGAGTGGGCATTAGCTGATAAACAGTCATCTTATGGAGTTGGCTGAACGAGACAGAGCTTGGTGAAGAACAAGCTCCTACGTTGGTTTATTTCCAAAGACTGAGATCAAGTTCCAGATGATTAGCTGTGCAGTCATTTTTTTTCACTCCTCCAAAGACAAACAGCAAATGCCACGAAATGGATCATTATCAACAAATAACTGAAAGAAAACATCCAGAGAATCTGCTGAAATCGTTTATACCATCTGCACTAAACCTTCGTCACACCTCAGGACATTTTGTAACATATTTTCTGCTCTTTTCTACTGCGAGCAAGGAAGTATAAGATGGTGCTTGCACATTTATTCTTTAACCTGTTTTCCCATTGATTTGGTTCAAATTTGGCAGGCAACTCAGACCCAAAACATGTCAATGTGGGATGGAAACAAAGAGAATCTCAATGTGCTCATTCCAAAAGTCCTCTCTCCTCTATTGAAGCAGAAGTGTTGAAGGTAATTTGTCTTTTATATGATAATGTCAAAATGATGAGAGTGAATCAGGACCAATTCCTTCCCGATTTCTATTTCTAATTATTTCAAATTGAACAGTAAGATGGAGAGAGGGATGTAAAGTAGGCCGCTGATGCGCTATCTCCCATTTCACACAAGACCACAAAGTCAAAATTGCTCCCATTAATCCAATAATTTTAAACATGTGGACTTCTCTATCTAGACAGTGGGAAGTCAAAATGTATATTAAATATTCCTGGTCAAAATTGTCCTCCCAGCATCAGTGATCTGTCCCTCTGACAATCCTAGGACCACAGCCTGCCTTCCTGAGCTGTGATGTGTCTGGCATGCATGATAGACTCCACCAAATCAAACCCTGCAATACCCAACAATGGCATTCTGGCAGCCCGAACAGAGTTACTGCTGCCGCATGGCCCAGATTAGGCAGCTGAGAATAAACTTGCTGAAGGGAAATGATATAAGCTTCAGGTATATTCCTTCACCAAATACAGTTATTGGAAATAACAGGGAACCATTGTTGGTCCCAGCAGGGCTGTGGAGGAAAATCCCTGCTGGAGCAGTAAGTTGACACTCGGTGCCTGTATCTTCTGTAATTCTCTGCTGAGATCCTTCCTGGTTTTGGATGTAATAATGGACGAGAATCCTGACCCAATTTTCTTAATTTTGCACCTTCTCCAGCCTTACTTTACCTCCGTCTTCCTCCAATTCTGGCCGTTTACACTTCCCCAGTTGCCAGTACTCCAGTTTTGGTGGCTGCATTTTCAGTCGGCCTTCAGCTCTGGAATTCTCTAAACCTCGTCACCTCCCTGCCTCGCTCCTTGTTTTTTGGGCAATAATGGGGGGAAGTGATGAAAGGATTCCCGAGCTGATTGAACCGCATTAAATCTCCTTTTGTGGCCACAAGTCCTGGCGTTGGACCCAAACCCGTAGCTTCTGGTCAAGATAGGGGCAAGATAAATACCTCTAAACATGCCTCCCTATGTGGTCCAGTATCAAATGTTGCTTCATAATGCTTCTCTGAAGCACCTTTGATGTTTTATTATATTAGAGGCACTATAGAAATGCAAGTTATTGCTATAGTCATTGCTATCCTGCAACATCATTTTGCAACCTCTCTTTAATAATATTCAAAAACAAGAGATTGGGTTGGTAACTTGCTTTAGACAGAATGTTTATAGGGCTCGGTGATATATGAATGTCCTTTTCGTCTGTCCTGCCTTTTGTCTTGATCAATACATTAATGTGCAACAATTGAATTAATGTATTAACTCCCTCAGGCCTTTCGTCGTCACAGTTGAACCTGTTTAAACTCAACTGTGATAAGACCTGATAAAGATTAAGGTCAAAGCTGCTACGCATAATGGTTTCCATTTATTGTATTTCAAAATAAAAAGTTCTATCAAGGCTAAGAATTTAGATTAAAGATCAATTTATTCCAGAGTCATTGAAGAAAAAAATTGGGCTTTGAAACTTAATAGCTTTTGAATCAAATCACTGTCTAAATAGGGTACCAGTGATTGTATAAGGGGGCTATTTATTAAATGATGATAATGTTAACACTGGTCTGCTCCAATTTTTTAAAAAAGCACAGGCTTGAAATTAAGATGCCTTTAATGTCAAACTGCACTTTCCAATTTATAAAATCTCTATCACCTGAAGGGAGTTATGATTTGGCCAGTGACCTGAACTCCAGTTATAAACAGCTTCAAGTCAGGTCAGGTGAGATGGAGTTACTTAGATATAAGCAGGTAAAGGCACTTGCTGTTTGATTGGAGCACAAGCTGGATTAGGAGAATTGCCTATCCATTTAACTCCAGCAGAATATGAGAGGAAATGTCCAAACTTCATCACAGTGGTGGCTGCTCTGATACAGAGCAGGGCAACCCAGGCTAGTGAGTGGGCCACATGAGTGCTCCTCCTTCATCTCAATGGGCTGCGAGGTTGAAATCGGAGCATGTGCCCGGATCCCATGTAAAAGAATAAGTATGTTTAATACACACCGAATATTTCATACTGAGTTACAGAAAATGATAATTCATATATTAATAAAATTGTCATCAAATTCAAATTGGAAGCACAAAATAAATATTTATGCTTAACTTGGCGGAATGGTGGGACAGGGTTTAGTATGCCTGCCTCACAGCACCAGGGTCCTGGGTTCGATTCCGACCTTGGGTCACAGTGTGTGTGTGGAGTCTGCATGTTCTCCCCACGTCTGCGTGGGTTTCCTCCGGGTGCTCTGGTTTCCTCCCACAGTCCAAAGATGTGCAAGTTTGGTAGATTGGTCATGATAAATTTCTTTCAGTGTCTAAAGGTTTGTAGGTTAGGTCGGGTTGCAGGGATAGGGTGGGGGAGTGGACCTAGGTAGGGTGCTTTTTCAATGGGTCGGTGTTGCTCGATGGGCTGAATGGCCTCCTTCTGCACTGTAGAGATTCTATGATTCTATGATTACCTATATAAAAATTAACTCTGCTTATCAAAGCCAATATCGGCTGCAACTAAAAGTTATACATTTCTTAATTACACTGACATGTACTTTAGGTGCTTATTTACTTACCTTTATTTATTATAATTAATACACCCCACTGTTCGAGTAAGCTTTACTACTATTTAAAAATTATTTCATGGGACGTGGACATGATTGTCGACCCAGCTTGTCCTTGAGGGGGAAGTTAAGAGTGAGTCACATTGCTGTGGATCTGGGATCACTTGCAGGCACAGCCAAAGTATTTCCTTCCCTGCAAGAGCGAACACAGCCAGATCCACCCTGGCAGCCAATCCCCATCGCTCTGCAAGGTTGGAAATCTCCGCCTCGCGCTGCTGGTTGAGGAGATACTGACGAGGCAGTGAATCCAGCGTAGTGAAGAAAATGGGTTCAGCGCCGGCCTCGGATCCATTTCCGATATTCCGCTCCCCCCGCTGATGTTGAGATTGAGGTTTGCGTCCCATTGCGGCCACTTATCAAGCCGGGACCATAGTCTCCAGGCCCGTGTGATTCTCCGGTCCTTCGGGCAGGGAATCACGAGGGGACAATCACTGCTGGTACTGCCAAGTATGGTCCTGATGGAACGGACCTCATGCTGGGTCAAGGGGATAACTCTTTAAGGGAGTTTCCCCCAAAGTCCATCCGAGGGCCACCCCCCCGCTCACAATGAAAGACTTGCCCACCCCATCCCCACCAGAGGTACCCAAAATAAAGAAACACCCCACAGAGATCCCCTGAATAAAGAGACACCCACAGACCCCTGAGAAAAGAGATCCCTGTCAGGAAGACCTCCTCCACAGATGAAACCCTTTTAGGTAACCCCCCAGAAGAGAGACTCCTCTCAAGAAGCTCGAGAGCAGAGCAGACAGAGGCAGTGAAAAATAATCACTGCTTTGACACTGAATTGGGCAATATATCTGCTGGCTCAGGCAGAGGAAGTATCACTGTCAATGCATGGAAGGAGAAGACCAGTCAGCTGTGGTGAACCCCCTCATATCTTTCAGCTGCAAGACATTCATTTATTTCTCTTTGATTTTACTAGGCTGTGATTGACAGTTTCCGCACACCCCCAGCAGACTGCATTATCTCCCTTCACGGTTGCGTAACTCTGAAGTGGTCTGACCACAATGTTCATGAACATCAAGCTATGAATGACAGCTCCTGGACCACTTCAAACAGAATTAAGTGCTGTTGTCCGTTTCTAGCTGACCACTTCAAAATCACTCAACTGTGAAGGAAGGTGATTGGAAAGAACTTAATTCTGTTTGAAGTGTCTGAATGAGCTTGGAGTAAGCAAGGGCATAATTTGACAATAATTGGGAAACTTAAAGTGGGAGGTTAAAAAGGACTAACGTGAAACAAAGGTTTGGCATTGGTTGGTGATAACAGTATGAATCGGGTTCTCAGCAAATGAGCCACACGATGTGTACCACACCAAATTAAATTTTCCATTGACTTAGAAAAGATTGCAAAAACCTCAACCCAGGTAAAAGTGATAGAGAGGTTCGGAAGCGAGTCTCCAAAAAGAAAGTGAATTATTGTATCCCTCAATGGAGTGAAGATCAGAGGCAGTGAAAAATCAGCTGCCTGCTCCTAGCCTGTATCTCAATGCTGGAAAAGACTAATTTCATTCCCCAAATGTCCAATTGGTTTCATTCACTGGGGCTGAGGGCAGGTTTTTGGATCAAAGTCACTTTCAGAGCCAAGATTTTAACTGGGAGGGAGTATCAAGCAGACAGGAAGGCCAGATAGCCCTGTTCTCAGCTGCGAGAAGCCATTGCTACAAGCTGATTCATCACAATTTAGGTGAAATTCTAATTAACTAGAACCCATCCACATGCACAGAGTTCAAATCAAATAGACCATCAGGCTATTTCCAACTCATGATAAATAAATGTTAGCTGGAATTTCTCTGGATTTCTGCTGCCGTTGGAACCTTTGGCAAAATTCTCCTAAAAAATGACTAAGTGTCCTTTTGGGTTGGAAAACGGATGCGAGTCCCATTTAGGAGCTCTCCTGCTATTCTCCAGGAATAGTGGGGTGCGCGCTTGCACAACGCAGGTGGAGGATAAACCCCCCACACCCCTCAGCTTTCAAGTTCTGAGTCACATCTGCATTTACTCAGTGCAGGAATACCTGCTGACGGCTGGTTGATGGGATTCAAATGTTGGTCGATCAGCAAGATCAGCAACTGGGACAGGAAGAACCCTGCCTCGAGGTTTGGGTAAACTGTGGGGTTGGATAATTTGGAGAAAAGTTAGGGGTCTTGAGGGGCACTTTATCTTTTCTTGGTCTTTGTGGTATTATCATAACTGTAAGAACTGTAAGGGCAGCATGGTCGCAAAGTGGTTAGCACAGTTGCTTCACAGCTCCAGGGTCCCAGGTTCGATTCCCGACTTGGGTCATTGTCTGTGTGGAGTCTGCACGTTCTTCCCGTGTCAGCGTGGGTTTGCTCCGGGTGCTCCGGTTTCCTCCCACAGTCCAAAGATGCGCAGGTTAGGTGGATTGGCAATGCTAAATTGCCCTTAGTGTCCAAAAAAGGTTTGATGAGGTTAAGGGGATGGTGTAGGGATAGGGTGGAGCTGTGGACTTAGGTTGGGTGCTCTTTCTAAGGGCCAGTGCAGACTCGATGGGCCAAATGGCCTCCTTCTGCACTGTAAATTCCATGATAACTGCAAGGGTTAATGAAGTGTCTCGAATAGCCACTGGAGGGAGCTACAGTTACAAATATAGAGGGCAGTGATGCTAAGCCTTGTGAGAGAATGTGTGCAAGAGTTAGCTAGAGAGAGTCAGAAGTATAAATAGTGTGAGTGAGAGCAGATCTTGGTTAAATCTGTATTGAGACTAGCTGTAGTTGTTGAAGTTAAATCTATTTTGTGAACTTTGTGAACACTACGCCAATCATCCTGAAATAGGCAACACAAAGAACACCAGTCTCCTTAAAATGAATAGCAGGTAAGGAGTGAGAGTTATTGCGCAGGTGTGTCTATCGCCCCATTTTGAGGTTTCCAGCACATCATTAAAGCTGATTGGGGCTGATTCATTCTTTATCTTTTCTTCTTTGATTTCCATCTGAGTACCATGCCACATACTGAGCAACACGCCAGTGACAATCAACCTCAGTAACAAATGATTTTGATCAAAACATAGACGCTGTGACCCTTCAATACAAAGAGCAGCAGAGTGAAATGGAAAATGCCAACAGAAAGATATATTGGCGATTTAACTTTGTATTTTCAATTTAATGTGCCAAGTCTGAAATGTTACTTTAATTTTCCCACCTCACAGGGGTGAGGGGGCAAAGATACAAAAGCTAAATGAGCATCGATGACTGTTCATTTTCTGTATTGATGACAACGTTTATTATCTTCTGCACACTGACAAACAAACTGACCAATCAGCCCATCATTGAACTTCCTGAGAGATAGTTCCCTCTCTTTTTGATCTTCCCTCTGAATCCAACCTTCTGAATATTCTGTGCCTCAGGATCCGTGTTCTCCCCAATATTTCCTCACACTGTGTTCAATCACTCCTGCAAACCCATGGCCAATACTGACTGTTCACCCACTCTGTTTATTCTTTACTCTCATATAAACTGTGATTGATGCCAAATCTATGCACATGTAGAGTTAAAAATCAGTCCCACTCGTCATTCTCCAACGCATGTCAAATAAACATTAGGACTGGATTTTCCAGTTGCGCCTATCCCGAGATCAGAAACTCCCGTCGAGGCCAATGAACTTTCCCTCCCACCTGTGACAATCCCCTCGATGGGCAGGACCGTGTAATTTACCCCGTTTTTCTTTTATCCCCTTACAGAGTCATACCGCGCAGAAAAGGCCCTTCAGCTCATCGAGTCTGCACCAAAATAACTCCCCTAAATCTCACGCTAATCGCACTTACCAGCACTTGTCCCATATCCTTGTACATGACGGTGTTTCAGTTATTCATCCAAATGCTTTTTAAAGGTTGTGGGGTTTCCAGCCTCCACATCCTTCCAATGCCGTGCATTCCAGATTCTCACCACCCTCTGAGTGAAATAGAAATCTCAAGTCCCCTCTGAATCTCCTGCCCCTCACCCTAAAACAATGCCCCCTTGTGATTGACCCCACAACCAAAGGGAACAGCTGCTTCCTATGTACCCTGTCCAAACCCCTCAGAATCTAACACACATTAATCCTATTCCCCTCATCCTTCTCTTCTCTAGAGAAAACAATCCCAGCCTGTCCAGTCTCTCCTTATACCTCAGATCCTCCATCCCAGGCAACAGCCTGGTGAATCTCCTGTGTACCCCCTCTAGTCTAATCACCTCCTTCCTGTAATGAGGTAACCAGAACTGCATACAATACTCCAGCTGCAGCCTAACCAATGTTTTCACCAGCTTTAACCAGCTTTGACCATGGTTGCTGTCCCATATACCTTCTTAACTAGGATAGTTACACACTCTCTCACAAGGCTTAGCATCACTGCCCTATATATTTGTAACTGTAGCTCCCTCTAGTGGTGACTCTAGACACTTCATTAACCCTTGCAGTTATCATGGAATTTACAGTGCAGCAGGAGGCCATTCGGCCCATCGAGTCCGCACCAGCCCTTAGAAAGAGCACCCAACCTAAGTCCACTGCTTCACCCTATCTCTACACCATCCCCTTAACCCCATCAAACCTTTTTTGGACACTAAGGGCAATGTAGCATAGTCAATCCACCTAACCTGCACGTCTTTGGACTGTAAGAGGAAACCGGATCACCCGGGGGAAACCCACGCTGACCACGGGGAGAACGTGCTCTGGCGCTTTCAGAGATCTGCGACCAAGTACATGAAGATCCATCTACTCCTCTCAGCTTTCCATTCATTACATACTCCCTTGTCCTGGCTCATCTTCTGAAGTACATCACCTCACTCTTATCAGGGTTTAATACCATCTGCCACTGCTCTGCCCATCTGACCAACCCATCTGTATTGTCCTTTAACCTACGACCCTCTTTTCACTGTTAACCATCCTCCTAATCATGGTCTTGTCTGCAAACTTACTTATCATTCCCCCATATTCTCATCTTGATCATTTATATATATATATATATATATAACTAATGATAGGGGACCCAGCACTAATCCCTGTGGTACCCCACTGAACACTGACCTCCAGTTACTCAAGCTGCCTGCCACCACCATGCTTTGGGTCCTATCACTAAGCCAGTTTCAGATCCATCTCACCAAGTTTCCTTCAATTCCATGTGCTTCAACCTTCTCAGTCAGTATCCCATGTGGGACCTGGACAAAGGCTTTGCTAAAATCCATATAAACCACAGCAACTGCATTTCCTTCACCCACACACTCAAAAATTCTATCACATTTGTTTTAGAGGGTGCGGGTTTCTTGAAATGTATTCAGGGGAGTTTTTTGTATCGATATGTAGAAGGCCCAACAAGCGATGGAGCAATGCTGGATCTGGTTCTGGGGAATGAAGCTGGACACATGTTCAATGTGGCAGTGGGGGAGCATTTTAGTGATGGAGACAATAACAAGGTATGGTTCAAGTTTGTTCCAGGCAAGGAAAAGATGACCAGTAAAAGAGGGTTTTGGATTGGGGCAAGGCAGATGTTACTAAAATAAGGTTTTCATCCATTCCAGCAAATTGCCTGCATATCTGCTCCTCTATTTCCCACTGACTATCTGGGGGCCTATAATACACTCCCAGCAATGTAGCTGCCCCTCTATATTCCTAATTTCTATCCAGAAAGTCTCGTTTGAAGACCCTTCCAAGTCCTCTTTGCAGTAATTGATGGTATGTGATTGTGATTGGCTAGGCTAGCATTTACTGTCCATCTCTAATTTTCCATTGAGGAGAAGGTGGTGGGCTGTTTTCTTGAATCACTGCAGTCCGTGTGATGCAGCCTACATTCACAATGCTGATAGGAAGGATGTTCCAGGATTTTAGCCCAACGATGATGAAGGACCAACAGACATATTAGCGCCTGTTGTTTCTGTTCTTCTAAGAGGTTGAAGATGTGGGTTTGCAAATGAAATTTTTAGTATGTGTCTGAAGGCACAGCATGGAAAAGTGCAAAGAGATTTAGGGTCATTCCAGCTATTGGACTGGAAAGCACCTTTCATCACCAATTTCATCTAAAAGCACCCAGGTCCTGCAAGACAGAATTTTTTTTAAAAACGTGACCACTGCAGTCAGGCACACTCTAACCGCAGTCTTTTAACCCTTAAATTTCCCAATACTTAGAATCAAATAATCCTAATTTTTTCCAGTCGTGACATGGTGGAGCAGGACTCCTCCTGTTCCAATTTTTTAAGTTTCTCTATTTCCACACCCCACGATTGAATTATTTCAAGAATCAAAACACTTTTGTTCGGAAAATTGAAACCATAAGGCAGAGATAATTCTCAAATAGTAAATAAGAAAATCTTAAAGTATATCTAACAACACAAAACAGATGATTTGGCTGCTGAAATAGTGAAGTGGTTCAGAAATTCTTTCGTTGACAGCAACTCTTTCTATTTCTGCCTTGGGGGCATCTAGTGCATAATAGCTGGAAAATCTGCTTCTCGTAGCCCTTTTATTTATCCCTAAATTAGGATGATCTCATCTCAGACAATGTCTGCGGAATTCTATCACTGGTTAAGTCTATTATTGAATTATTTTAATTGGAGTTTGACCACCTGTATATATTTTCCATTCCAAGGAACCACAGGCAGAATTCTTCCCTACCTGGCGGGGCGGGCGTCCCGGCGGGACGGAGTGGCATGAACCACTCCGGCGTCGGGCCTCCCCAAAGGTGTGGAATCCTCCGCAACTTTAGGGGCCAAACCCTCACATTGAGGGGCTAGGCCCGTGCCGGAGTGGCTCCCGCTCCGCCGGCCGGCGCGAATGGCCTTTGGCGCCCCGCCAGCCAGGGCTGAAAGGCCATCGCTGGCCGGCGGAAGTCCCCGCATGCGCCGGTGCGTCAGCGGCTGCTGACATCATACTGGTGCATGCGCAGGGGAGGGGGTCTCTTCCGCCCCCGCCATGGTGAAGGCCATGGCGGGGGCGGAAGATAAAGAGTGCCCCCATGGCCCGATCGCGGCACCCCCTGGGGTCAGATCGTCCCACGTCCCCTCCATCCGGACCCCGGAGCCCGCCCGCGCCGCCAATCCCGCCGGTACCAGAGGTTGTTTAAAGGTGGGAAAGGCCTGTTAGCGGCGGGACTTCAGCCCATTGCGGGCCGGAGAATCGCCGCGGGGGGCCCGCCGACCAGCGAGGCGCAATTCCCTCCCCCACCAAATCTCGGTTGGCGGAGAATTCGGAACACGGCGGGGGGCGGGTTTGACATCTTTGGGTTGTGGGGACAAAACCCACGCAGACACGGGGAGAATGTGCAAACTCCACATGAACAGTGACCCAGAGCCGGGATCGAACCTGGGACCTCGGCGCCGTGAGGCTGCAGAGTTAACCACAGCGCCACCGTGCTGCCCCAGTCTTTTAAAATATAATCTAGCCTTAAGAACCACTTAATTAATTACTAATTCTTCAATTATAACTTAATTAAGATACAATACTTGCCAATGAACCATTTGTAGTTGGTTACTAATTGCACAGTAATTCTTAATTAATGCATGTGGGTGATTATGAGAGACAGAGTATAAAATGGCTCCTTTAATCATTACCTTATACAAAATAGTGTGTTGCCTTGTCAGCAAACCACAGTGAATAGAATAGGAAAATAGTCTACAAATGGACACTTACACTAAAAATCTACAACCCAAGCCTTTGACAAAGAGTTATCTGACTCGAAACGTTAGCTCTTTTCTCTCCCTACAGATGCTGCCAGACTTGCTGAGATTTTCCAGCATTTTCCCTTTCATTTTACAACCCAAGCCTACTTGTACTGCTACGATATAGAGGAAGAGGGGTCCAGGGACAGTGCCAAGGCACTGATCTCACCATGGGCAGTACGCCAAGGATGCTGAATTTAGCTTCAAGTCCCGGGTCTAGTGAAAGAAAAATAGCAAAAACCTTCTATTGCTGACTGCTATCTACTGATTAAAAGCACACACTTGTGGATATTTGACACGGAGGGTTAGATTCAATGTGATGCTCTTGGTGATTGGACTGTCTGCCAGCAGTGACAGTCCGGGTTGACTAATATGAAGATTGGGCAGGTAAGTGAAGCTGTTGTCACCTTACGACTGAATCCTCGCAGGAAGAAATTGCAGAGCACTTACCAGATTACATAAGGGGCACAATCTAATGGAAAGGTTTCTAAGTGTGGCAGCGAGCGGTAACAGACGGGTGTATCCCAATGGCCGACCCGGCAAGGCTTTCACCGGTATCCAACGTTAATTAGCTTGCTTACCGATTCCTCATGTGCTTCATGCCGGAAAAGACAGCCATGCCAGCTGATCCACCTGAACTTGGCTGCTCCCCGATAACGAGGGGAGCAGCTCTTAATCCGATCCTGCGGAGAAAACCCCAGGCAGCACACAGATATGTCACCACACAGATCGTCCCCATGATTCAGAGATGCCGAACTGGCCAGACTGCTGGATGCAGTGGAGTGTAAACGGGTGCCCTGTTCCCCCGAGCGGATCAGAGGGTCAGACACAGGGCAGCTAATGGGAGGCTGTAGCAGCGGCCGTCAGTACGGCGAGTGTCATCAGGAGGACTGCCACCCAGGGCCAGAAGAAGAGCAACCACCTCCACCGGGTGGCACGGGTGAGTTGCCATCAACCCCCTGGCTCCGGTCCTGCCTGCCACTCCACCCCCCCTCCCTCTGACAACCCTGTGGTTGACCCCCCGCCCCAGAACAATACCGTGCTTGTGCCCCAGCACACTCAGGCACTGACCTGTGCGCCACATATATGCCCAGCCTGTCCCAAAATAGAGCCCCCCCCCCCCCCCCCCCCCACCCCCTGCCCCCCCAAGGTATACCATGTGTAGATGATAGGTGCAAGCATGCTGTCAGCAGATAGACAGGAGTTAGACTCTGGCATAGATTGAGGAGCAGCAGTGATCGCCTGACAGCAGGTTATCATCACCCTCCTGCCTTGTATGTCAACCCTGCTGACAATGCCAACACAGGCTATCGCCCTGGAGTGATGTAACACAGACCCTGGGAGAGTGCGACAGGGCAATTGGAGAGTGGGGAATGGGTGGGTGGGTGGGTGAGTGGGGAGCGTGGGAAGGGGAGGAGGAAGTGACAGGTCAGGTGGAGGGAAGGGCATGGTGGGAATGATGGTGAGTGGGATGGAGAGAGGGGATGAGATGGTGGACGAAGCTATATCCTATGAGAAGCGGGTGAGGATGAGGGCCTCCCTGGGCCTCCGGGAATGCTGGACCCTCTCCACTACTCCGTCCTCCGGTTGCTCCCGTGGTCATCCCTAGGCCCGTCCTCCTGTCCCTCCATGTCTGGCCCCTCCTCGTCCTTAGCCAGGTCCTAAGCGGATACCCTCAAGAGCCATCCAGTCATCCTGGGGTGTCCCTTGAAGACGCTGTGGATCTCCGAATGCCCTGGGATGTAGCTGTCGTGCACACTATCTGGGAAGGAGGCAGACTTGTGCTTGATCTTCAGGTGGTGGTCGCACACAAGTTGGACGTTCAGGGATTGGAACCCCTTCCCTTATTTTTTTTTTTATAAATGTTTTTATTCAGTTTTCGTATTTTATATTGAACAAATTACAAATTGTTAGGAGAGAGAAAAAAAAACAAACAAAAACAAACACGCAAAAATTAACATACATATTTACAGGTAAGCATCTTCGTAGTAGTAACTGCGCCCCCCCCCCCCCCCCCCCTCAACATGTTTATTTAGCTTGGTTTTGGGCCTTAGCTAGCCATCGAACCCCCGTAACGAACCTGTAGCCCCCCCCCCCCCCCTCCCGCTACCTTCCCCCGACTATTCTTCCTCTTATACATTGGCCACAAATAGGTCCCGGAACAGTTGCATGAATGGCTCCCACGTTCTGTGGAAGCCGTCGTCCGACCCTCGGATGGCAAATTTGATTTTCTCCATTTGGAGAGATTCCGAGAGGTCGGACAGCCAGTCCGCAGCTCTGGGCGGTGCTGCTGACCGCCAGCCAAACAGGATTCTACGGCGGGCGATCAGGGAGGCAAAGGCAAGGGCATCCGCCCTCCTCCCCAGGAATAGATCTGGCTGTTCTGAAACCCCGAAGACCGCCACTATCGGGCATGGCTCCACCCTCACTCCCACCACTTTGGACATTACCTCGAAGAAGGCTGTCCAGTACTCCACGAGTCTGGGGCAGGACCAGAACATGTGGGCGTGGTTGGCCGGGCCTCTTTGGCACCGTTCACATCTGTCTTCCACCTCCGGGAAGAACCTACTCATACGGGTTCTTGTTAAGTGGGCTCTATGTACCACTTTTAGTTGCGTCAGGCTGAGCCTTGCGCACGTGGAGGTGGAGTTGACCCTATGCAGTGCTTCGCTCCAGAGTCCCCACCCGATCTCCATCCCCAGGTCGTCCTCCCATTTCCTCCTTGTTGCGTCCAGTACGGTGTCGTCCCTATCTACCAGTCGGTCATACATGTCACTACAGTTCCCTTTCTCTAGGATACTTGCGTCCAGTAGGTCTTCCAGTAGTGTCTGTCGTGGCGGTTGTGGGTACGTCCTTGTCTCCTTTCGTAGGAAGTTTTTGAGCTGCAGGTACCGTAGCTCGTTCCCCCCAGCTAGCTGAAATTTCTCTGTCAGTTCGTCCAGTGTTGCGATCCTGTCGTCCGTGTATAGGTCCCTGACTGTCAGTGTCCCCCCGTCCTGCCTCCACCTTTTGAAGGTGGCGTCGGTCAGTGCTGGTTTGAACCTATGGTTGTTGCAGATGGGAGCCCTGTTCGACATTTTGGTCAGGCCAAGTTGCTGCCGCAGTTGGTTCCAGGATTGGAGGGTGGCTGTCACCACTGGGCTGCTGGAGTGTTTTTTGGGTGGGGATGGGAGTGCTGCCGTGGCGAGGGCCCGGAGGGAGGTTCCCATGCAGGAGGCCTCCTCCGCACGCACCCACTCAGCTTCTGGCTCCTGGATCCATCCCCTTACTCGCTCGGCTGTTGCTGCCCAGTGGTAGAATTGTAGATTCGGGAGGGCTAACCCTCCCCTGGTTTTTGTTTTTTGTAAGACCTTCTTTGGGATCCTAGCATTTTTACCCCCCCATACGAACGCCATGATGAGTTTGTCCAGCGCTTTGAAAAAGGCCTTGGGGATGTAGATCGGAATGGATCTAAACAGGAAGAGGAACCTGGGCAGTACGTTCATTTTGATCGTCTGAACTCTCCCCGCGAGGGAGAGCGGGAGTGTGTTCCATCTTTGCAGGTCCTTTTTAACTTCCTCCGTCAGGCTGGTGAGGTTCCATTTGTGGATCCCTTTCCAGTCATGGGCTATTTGGATCCCCAGGTAGCGGAATTTATGTCGGGCTTGTTTGAACGGCAGCCCCTTTAGTGCTGCCCCCCCCCCCCCCCTTGCGGGTGTAATGGGAAGATCTCACTTTTGCTCATGTTGAGTTTGTAGCCCGAGAAGGCGCCAAACTCTTTCAGGAGCGCGATGATTCCGTCCATGCTGCTTTGTGGGTCCGAGATATAGAGGAGCAGATCATCCGCATAGAGTGAGACTCTGTGCTCTCTACCTCCCCTTCGGATCCCCCTCCAATTTTTTGCTGCCCTGAGCGCGATTGCTAGCGGTTCGATTGCTAGTGCGAACAGCAGCGGGGACAGTGGGCATCCTTGTCTGGTGCCCCTGTGCAGCTGGAAGTATTGGGAGTTGGTATTGTTGGTCTGTACACTCGCCATGGGAGCGTTGTACAGGAGCTTTACCCAAGCTGTGAACCCTGTTCCAAGCCCGAACCGCTCCAGTACCTCTATGAGGTATATCCATTCGACTCTGTCGAAGGCCTTTCCTTCCCTTATTTTTAATAGATTTAGAGTACCCAATTTTGTTTTCCAATTAAGGGGCAATTTAGCATGGCCAATCCACCTACCCTGCACATCTTTGGTTTGTGGTCATGAAACCCATGCAGCCACGGGAAGAATGTGCAAACTCCACTCGGACAGTGACCCAGGGCCTGGATTCGAACTTGGGTTCGCAGCACCGTAGTCCCAGTGCAAACCACTGCACCAACGTATTGCCCCCATTCCCTTCCTGTTAATGAAGGGCACTCCTGGACTGCCTGGTGAATGCAAGGCGACATGTGTGCCATGTATTGTCCCCTGGACCTGGGGCATCACAGCGATGCCAGAGAATCATGCGTCCTGGGCATCTTGATGGGCTTGGTCCGGGTCAAAGTTTATACCGTCAGCTGCGCAAACAGGGTATCCGTGACTTCACGGATGCACTTGAGGGCTGTTGGTTGGCAAATGCCACTCAAATCCCAGCTCAAGCCCTGGAATGAAATGTAAACATTCAGGGCTGCAATGATCTTGATAGGTACCGGGAGTGGGTGATATCCTCCCTCTTCCACGTGGTGCCCAAGGACATGGTACTGGTGCCGCACTGTCCCCTTGTTGAGGCGGAGCCTCCTGCTGCACGCCCCCCCTACCTAACAGCCTCCCGTTATCTAACCAGTTCCCCAGCGAGTGGTCACGCGGGGCCATTTAGCACAGCTATTTAAAAATGTGAAGCTAGTGGGGGTCAGAGGAGGTAAGCAACCATCTAACATCAGTTCAGTGATTTCTATTTGCTTACACTGGGTGGTGGTTGGGGGGGGGGGGGGGGGAGGGGGAGTTGGCTCAACAGCCCACTCTCTGAATAAAACACTGACAGAAACTTCTGGATTTCCATGTTTAACTGTGCATGTGGGGACTCCAGGAATCCAGAAGTTGCTGTCTGCTGTCAGTTTCATTGGAGTCATGACTCCAACCCTGACAGTGTTACTACTGCAGTAGCTGGCCGTTAACTTGATTGAATGCCTGTTAATTCAAAGATGTCCCATGAAAATGTACCGTGAAGCGGGAGTGACTAGCTCTATCATGTTAACAAGCCAAGCTTACTCATGCGCATCCACATCGATAGAAAGCCAACAGGCCACACCATTTTTGGAATTTTGTGTTTCAATTTCAAGCAGACATTCCCAAAAAAAGTAAATGGGTCAGCATTTGATGCAACACTTCATTTCAGCTTGTTGGAAATAGAAATTAATGTCTTGCCATATAATCAATAGATAAGCAATATCAGTTTACTTCTTGATTTTAGGCAGCTCACATGAATGTTGTTATGCCCCATAGCATTACGCATTAGCCTGGACATTACAAACTACACTGTCAACATGCCATCATTTAGCGTTATTCAGCTATAATATTTGTCATTTCCATTTGCTGCACACAAACAATTATGGTTACATTAATAGATAGTTTGAGGAAGTGTTCAAAAGAATTAAAATTCAAGAACCACTTTACATAAGAATGCCAATCAATATGTGGCCAATTAGCCCTGTATTTTCACATATATCCCAACGCTGTTCCTCAGTAGTAATATACAAGACTAACATGAGAAAAGTTAAGTACATCCCAGACATTTTCTCATAATTTGCACGTTGTTCCTAGGAGGCAAGCACTATTATTATAATATTGAATCGCTTACTAAAGCTACTCATAGAAGCTGTCTTGTTTGTATAAATTAGAAGGGCAGCACGGTAGCATTGTGGATAGCACAATTTCTTCACAGCTCCAGGGTCCCAGGTTCGATTCCGGCTTGGGTCACTGTCTGTTTGGAGTCTGCACATCCTCCCCGTGTGTGCGTGGGTTTCCTCCGGGTGCTCCGATTTCCTCCCACAGTCCAAAGATGTGCAGGTTAGGTGGATTGGCCATGATAAATTGCCCATAGTGTCCAAAATTGCCCTTAGTGTTGGGTGGGGTTACTAGGTTATGGGGATAGGGTGGAGATGTTGACCTTGGGTAGGGTGCTCTTTCCAAGAGCCGGTGCAGACTCAATGGGCCGAATGGCCTCCTTCTGCGCTGTAAATTCTATGAAGATCACCCAAGCCTCACACAGACCCTTCTTCTGAATATGACAGTGCTCATGATAATCAATCGTGAGCCATTCAAATTTCGCAAACAACCTGCTATTACAAAATGTATCAGTAAACAATTCTTTGGAACTTTAATTGGCTCTGGAAGTCACCGTGAATGTAAAAATCAATCCCCGCAACAACATTTTACATGCTGCAAAATCCCAAGGCGTGACACTGAAAACATTCTAGTCCTGTAGATTTCTTCATTCACTGTAGATTCATTTTTGTCCAACCTTACATACAACATTGATGTGACTTAGTTTCATCTCAATAGTGATAGCTATTACCCGGTTCTGCAATAGGTGCACAGTGTTATTTTCTCTACATTAAAGGCACGGTATAATTGCAAGCTCCTGTTGTTATTAACGCGTTTCATGCTTCAACACTGTGGTCAATAGAACATGCATTTTTCCATTCAACTAAATGGGTTTCCTGATGAAAAATGGGAGCTCAGTGAGTTAGTCATCGCTGCAGCATTTGTTGCTCTGTTGATTTTTTTTTCACCCAAGCAACCAGCGCAACCTTTGGAACCAATTGACCACCTGGTAATAAAGATTAATTTGTATAGCATCTCATAATAATAGGCATGGCAAACCCACCGTGGATCTTATTATTGCAGAAGGCCTTTACTCTTGTTCTATTCAAACAGTTTTATAACTACGCGTTTCTCAAAAGATGGTCATTTGTTCCCAGGCTGTTAAACCGCCTGACTATTTCAAGTACGGGGGGATGAAAATAGATTCCAATTATTACTGACAATGAAGCATGTGGGGCTACATGCAACAGACACTGTAAGGAATGGAATGGAGGGGAAAACTCATCAAATCTTCACACTTCTCACATAAGTGTTACTGCTTCGCCTTGATCCTATTTCGGGGCCAACCTTCACCTGGGCATTTCTAATTGGATTAGAGAGAAAGCTTCATGCTTCAGGAATTCAATCAGCTACATTCGCTGATGATCAACAATGTAGGTGCAGAAACCTGAAACCTCACAGACAATTTACCACCTTCAAGTACGAAGATTGGGTGAGTTTATATTCACAACATTTACCTTCATCAATCTGCCCGTATTTTCACATATGAAATTACAACGTTGACATTTTATCAGATAAATAATGTTGCACACTGCGATTATAATCGGTTTGAAAATGACTCTCTGCGGTCTCTCAGTACTTTGTTCAAATCTGTTGAACATGAATAGTAACCCCTTCACTTCTGAAGTTAATTGTGTTTGATACATTTCTTATTGAGGTAGAATGGATTGGGAGAGATGGATAAATACCCTCGGGGAAATGAGTGGAATCTCATGCTTATATGCCGAGTCTAAAAAAAAATGACTGCATTATTCATTATCATGACTGAATTATGGAGACTTTTGTCACCATTGAAGACAGCAAATTTGCCGTGAATTTATGAATACTCAAACATTTAAAACGCTATATATAATAGCAGTTTGGTGCTGTCTCAGATGAGATTAAGGGCAAGAGAACAGAGTTAATGGATAACTTGTGGAAAACTGAATCTCCTTGGTGGAGCTCAGGTAAGAATTTGACACATTGTCATGATTATTTATTTGCATTTAGAAGGGGCAGCAATTATAACTCAATCACTAAGCAATTCCCACAACTAATTCTTCGACTTCATATTGATGCAAAGTGATTCTGAATATCAATTAATATGATTTATGTTTATTTCTAAGTCACAGTTTCAATTGGATGTGGAAACATGGGCCACGATTCAGCAGACAAAAAGTTAGGGCAGAATTCTCCTCCCCCCCCCCCCCCCCCCCCCCCCCTCATGCTGGGTGGGAGAATCGCTGGGGCGCCGAGTGAGTCCCGCCACGCCGCCCCGGCACCCGCACGCGATTCTCCCCCCGCAAACCGGCGTGGTGAGATTCATGGCTGGCCGCTCGGAGAATCGCCGCTGTAACGGGCAAGCGGCGATTCTCCGGCCTAGATGAGCCGAGCGGCCTGCCCAACACGACAGGTTCCCGCCAGCGCCGTCCACATCTGGTCGCTGCCGGCGGGAACAGCGCGGGAACACTGGGAGGGAGGCCTGTGGGGAGGGGAGGGGGGATCCAGCACTGGGGGGGGCCTCAAAAGGGGTCTGGCCCGCGATCGATGCTCACTGATTGGTGGGCCGGCCTCGCTGAAGGAGGACCTTCTTTCCTCCACCGCCCCGCAAGATCCATCCGACATTTCTTGCGGGGTGGCCGTGGGTTGGCACCGGCCAACCTGCGCATGTGACGTCATTTATGTGGCGCGACCGCGTAATTTAAGCGGCGCCGCTTTTACGCAGTGCCAAGGCTCGGCGTGCGTAAATGACACGGCGCCGCTTCTAGCCCCCGTGGTGGGAGAATAGGGGGCTGGGAGCGGCCTCCGACGCCGGAGTGAAACACTCCGGTTTTCACTCTGGCGTCGGGACTTAGTCTCCCGATGGTAGAATTGCGCCCTTAAAGTCCGTTTTGGGCGAGTTTAGTGGGATGTATCTCGATGGCCGCATCGCTGAGAATCATGCCGCTCTTCAATGACTCTTTGCCTTTTTTTGGGCCCCAGGGGTTTTTCCCCCACCGAGGCCATACTTTAGTTTGATTTCCTGTCGGGAGACCTGGTCCTCGCAGATAGAGGCGCCATTTTGAACGACAGCACCAATCTCTAACCCCCAACCTTTTTCTCTCCCCAACATTATGCCTCCCCTTCACATGCCCCAACTTTGTTGAGGCCCCTGGAACCTCACCTCACCCACCCTCCAATGGGCAAAGTGTCCCATCCCCTGGACCTGACCCCTGGCAGTGCCAACCTGGCACCCTGCCACCCTGGCACAGCCAGGATACCTGGGTTGTATGACAAGGTGCGCGGCTGGCAGTGCCAAGGTATCAGGGGGAGCGCCAGGGGATTACCATGTCCTGTCCCCGACCACACGGGGGCCGACAATAGCCTGTGAGACTCCCCCCTCCCCCCCGAGGTGATGACACACCTGTTCCACGTTTGTGGAAACCAGTGCTAAATTGTGCTCTGGTGAGGTCTCGCAGGTGTGGCCATTGTCTCCCGTTGGCAGGGTGAATGCAGCATCTGGGTATTTACAGGATCCTAATGGATCATTTAAATGTGCTTATCTGTATCACGCCCAGCGAGATCACGCCTGATGGAGCGACTCAGGTGACTCACAATCGACCCAGCGCCCAGCGTGGAGCTGATTTATAGTTCTCCCAGGATCCACCCAGTGCCCCCGGATCCATGCTGAGTGCAGAGTGATCACTGAATCGCACCAACAAATGCTAAAACAGTGAGGCCCATTCTCTTTTTAGAAACATTTTGAAATTAAGGGGCAATTCAGCATGGCCAATCCACCCACCATGAACACGTTTGGGTTGTGGGGATGAGACCCACGCAGACACGGGGAGAATGTGCAAACTCCACATGGACAGTGACCCGGGGCCGGGATCGAACCTGGGACCTCAGTGCCGTGAGGCAGCAGTGCTAATCACTGCACCACCGGGCTGCTAGTGAGACCCATTCTCAAAGATAACTCTGGCACCAGTTTGACATGGTACCTCTTGAATATAACTCAGCCTGGTGTGAAGCCAACTTCCAACATTGCAAATATTTGTAGCACTGAAAGAGGCCATTCACCCGAAATGGAGTGAGCTAGTTTTCATTCTCCACACAAATGTCCAGTAGCTGTAGATCGACGCTTTCATCAGGTTCAAAGACACAACACAAAAGCAGCCCTGAATATCAAGCTACCGCCTGCAGCTTTTCTCAATGATTGGTAGGGTCTAGGCTTGTGATAAACTAAGCTGCATGTTGACCTAACAATCGGTCCCAACATAAAAGCAAAATACTGAGAATCTGACCCTGGAAATGTGAAATGAGAAATTGAAAATGCTGGAAATTCTCACCAGGTCAGTCAGTATCTGTGGAGAAAGAAGCTGCGTGAACACTTTATGTTGGTGACCTTTCATCAGAACAATCATTCCCATCACTCTGCTCTCTTGAAGTTCCACTGGTCCTTCCAACCTGAATTTTGAGGAGCAAAGTTCTCACCCATTTATTCAAGGTCCCTCTCTAGCTTTTCACCAGCTTTTCCCTTGTTTTTTGGAACCTTTTACCCCAGTTCCTTTCATACATCGACACCCTTTCCTGGTTGACCTTCTTAAAGTGGTAATGCATTTAAAGTTGCACAACATTTAATGTAACAACCACAAGAAGGAACAAAGGACAAGAGGGAGAAAAACCAGGGAAGACCCCAGATGGAGGACAACTCTCAAAATGGGATGCGTAAACAATGCAAAACCTGAAAGGAGCCAATGAAGACCTGAAAGGAGCCAATGAAGACCACAAATGAGGCAATGAAGACCTCAAGGAAAAGGCAACTCTGGAGCTCAGAAGAGGAAGAAGCCCTCAATGAACAGCAACGCCAGACTCATAGGAAGCAATGAAAAAACCTTGGAGGCGAAGAGGGGGAAGCACTAGAAAACTCCGGAGACAGTGGGTCATTGGAAAGCCCCGGACAGTGAGCCATGGAAAGAGGAAAACAAAGGACCCTAAAGGACTAAATAAAGAGCCGAAGGCAAAAAACTCAGCTGCATCCCTCCTTTTGTATCGTAATGAGAGTTTTCCTTGAAGGTTTTAGCGAACGATAAAGCTGTAATTAATGAGGAGGTAAGACAAACCACAGCAGAAGAAGGACTAAGAGAGAAGAGAAAAGAAGAGTTGGATAAACTTAAATAAAAACTGCAGCAAACAGAAAATGACTTAAGGTTGTGGCCCTAATCTAAATGGGAAACAGCCCAGCTCCATCCAAATCCGGAAATAAAAACAAGCGTTGTGAAGAAGATGAAAGTAGCTCGGAAATCTGTTACAGCCAGGAGGAAAAATTGCAACATTCGTCATCAAGAGGTTAGAGAACTGGAGATGGAGCATGGAGCTGTGAATAAAAGGTAGAAAGGGTTGAGAGTAAAAGCATAGGCAGAAGTCAGCAACAGAGGAAATAGCAATGGACAAATACAAAGAGAACACAACTGCTGGAACAAGTTAGCAATCCAGGAGAATTGTCTAAATATAACAAGAAGGAAGAATTGTTGAACATAAAGTAGATACAACTACAACAAAAAGGAATGCAGCAGATGTCTGAAAACATGCAAAGCACGAGAAGGGAGAGATTGTCACCAATTGTTGTTTGAAGGGACTATTGGATTCATCTTGAATGTTTGAATGAAACTCTGAAATGGATAAACTGGATGGATTGTAAAATCGGAGCAATGGACTAAAGAATCCTTGTGATTCTTTTCGACATGAGAAAGTTATTATGGCAGAGATAACAAAAAGCTACAGTGATTGAGGAAGAACCATGTTACCATCTGTTAGGTAACAGAGTGTAAAGCTGCCGAAAGATGTCAGTGGATTGGGAATTTTTCACAAAGAGCTGGAAATCAAGGTTGTAACGCTAATGGAAAGTCCATTATTCCTTGAAGAGCAATAATGCATTATTTTAGATGATAAGTCTTTTGTTATGCTCTTGACGTAGCATAAGCTGCTTCCTTGATGTGCACTCTGACAAAGGAAGGTTCAGACTTGGAGATAGCTTTAACACATTTATTAAACTGTTAACAATTCTACTTGGATTCGACTCTCCTGTTAATCCTGCTATAGCTACTCAGACTGACGAACCAGTCTGCTACAATCCAGGTGGTGGGTGTGATGTGTTGAATCAACCCTGTGTACATGCTGAGTGTCTCCACTGGGAAGAGGAAGATAATGTGTGCTGTGTCCTTTTATATGGGTTGGTGTAATGCCCTCCTGTGTGTGTCGTGAATGCCCATTGGTTGTGTCCTATCTTACTGACCTAATGGTTGAATGTCTGTGTGTCATGTCTCTGGTGCTCCCTCTCGTATATATCTAGTCTACATGTATTTACATTAACCCCTTGTGTATTTACAGTGATGCATATCATCACAATAAGTTGACACCATCTTCTGGCAATCATAATGATTAAATTACAATGAAGAATAATAAGCACCTGTCCTTGTCACTTCATCGAAGGATAGGTCCCTCCATTTCTCAATCCTACTTTATTTCAGCACTGCTCCCTCTCTCCTTGTGCTCTTCTCGATCCCTAATTTCAAGCAAATGCTCTTGTCCCCTTCCTCTTACTTCCTCCAGCTTTCAATGGGCCCAGACTATGTTGGCCCTTCACTCACCTTCTCTCATTACTTTCACATGATATTGTCGCTCATCAGCCACTCCAGTGTGAGACAGCATTTATTATTACCAACACTTATTTAGGTTTTTCTTTGTTATTCATTTACAGGATGGCGACATCGCTGACCAGGCCATTAGTTATTGTCTTTAACTAATTAACTGGGTTAGTTTAGAGGAAATCTGGAGACACCCCACTACTATGGACATGCAAACCAGACCAGGTGAAGATGGCTGATTTCCTTCCCTAAAGGACATTTGTAAATCTGACAGATTTTTACACAATCTAATTGTGATTGACTACATTGGAATCTGAAATTAAAATATTTGTTGAAAATCTCGAGCAGTTTCAGTTATCGATTGATGGTGTGTAATTGCACACATTCTATTCTACCTGTTGGTATCTGACATTGAGCATGTTGAACACTAGTCCAAAACAGAACCCTAGAGGTACAATGATTGCTATGGAGCCACGAGGAGTCTGAATATTTCTTCTGGCCTCAGAACAATGTTCTCACCTGTGCTTGTCCTTGTTCACCCGTCCCACAACTGCCTCTTCTCCCTCAGAAAGCTTTAAGTCTCAACTTTCAGGTCAACTCTCCACAGCATCAGAAGGCTGCCTGCAACTCACAACAGGTTGATAATAGGCAGCTTCCAGCATCAAAATAGTTCAGGGCTTCTAGCCAAGGATATTTGTTGTGCACAGATATACTTCCATCGACTGTTCCATGTCCATTAACGTGAACTTCTGCCTCATGGACTCTTTGTTGGGCTACAATTCCTGAAAGTTTTCCTGCTGCCTCACCATAGCCATTCATCATGGTGGAGTCTCCACAGGTAAACGTAGCAGGCAATTCCACCATGTGAAGGCATCACAATTGAATCTGGTCCTGTGCTTACCCAATGTGTACATCTACACTTCCAGTTAACTCAAGGGAAATCCTGTCTGACAAATTTAGCAGTGTTTTCTGAAGATGTAACTAGTAGGGTAGATAAAAGGGAACAAATAGATGTGGCATATCTAGATTTCAAAAAGACATTCAACAATAGGGGCTGATTTAGCTCGCTGGGCTAAATCGCTGGCTTTTAAAGCAGACCAAGCAGGCCAGCAGCACGGTTCAATTCCCGTAACAGCCTTCCTGGACAGGCGCCGGAATGTGGTGACTAGGGGCTTTTCACAGTAACTTCATTGAAGTCTACTCGTGACAATAAGCGATTTTCATTTCATTTCATTTCATTTCATTTTCATTTCATTTCAAGGCACCGTACAAAGGTTAATAAGGATTTGGGTTCACAGAAGTGGGGGTAATATTTTAGAATGGGTGGAGGATTGATTAACAGATAGAATGCAAAAAATGATACATTTTCAAGTTGGCAGTGAATGAATAGTGGACTTCCGCAAGGAGCAGTTCACAGGTGTTACAGTTACTTTCAATCTATATTAATGACTTGGATAAAGAGGCAGCTTTTTATTCCATATTTATTATTTCATTGAATTTCAATTTCCCAGCTCCATAATGGGATTTGAACTCACATGTCTCTAATCTTTGGTCCCGGTTTCTGGATTACTAATCCAGTAACATAACTGCTGGAGGATCTCTGGTGCAGTGGGTAGCGTCACTTTGTCTGGATTACAAAATCTCTACATTCAAGTCCGACTCCAGAGCTATGTTCATAAAGTGACCAAATAGGTTGTGTATCAACGTTTAAATTCTTCCAACATACACCAGTGGCAGATGGCAAGAGGGGGACCGACCCCTGATCAGCTATGTAATGTGATAATCTCTACCATTGCTATAGATCCAGACGACAACACAAAGTGTAGGTTGCCACAGCAACCTGGATCTCTTGGTGGGACCAGTTGGTTGAATGGCTGGTGAGGCTCAGTTTGGGGCTAACTACCCACAGTTTAATGCCCGTTCTGGCTGATGTGGATTTGGTACCTGCTCCCTTGCACTACCTGTGGTGGAGGTCATGGCACTGTGGGCTGGACCTACCTTTAGGAAGAGGACTTCAGACGAACATAACTGTGGCACTGCTGATTGGCACACTTCACTTTCTGCCAGTTCATATTGCCACCTTTTTCCCACTTTCCCACAGTTCACTTTCCCACATTGATTCTCTCTCAAATTCACACTCTCTCTCTTTCACTCTAAGATCATTCTGATCCCTTCCTTTCTCCTTTCACTCCAGTCTTTTGCCCCCGTGGTTGTGCTCACGCTCTCCTCTTCCTAATTCACACCACCATCTTCCTCTTCTTCTCCCATTGCCCTTCTGTCTCACACCTAATGATGCCTGGACCAGCGATCGAGCTCTGAAACGTGTGAAAATTCCTGAATTATTGCAGAGATTCCCATATAGTATGGAGCTGTGCACCATCCTGCTCAATCACACTATGAAACAGACCTTAGGAATGTTGGGGAATGCTGGAGCTGGAGAAGGTGATGAAAAATGAAATGAAATGAAAATCGCTTATTGTCACGAGTAGGCTTCAAATGAAGTTACTGTGAAAAGCCCCTAGTCGCCACATTCCGGCACCTGTTCGGGGAGGCTGTTACAGGAATCGAACCGTGCTGCTGGCCTGCTTGGTCTGCTTTCAAAGCCAGCAATTTAGCGTTGTGCTATGTGATATGATTTTAATCTGCAAACATAGACGAACACTAACACTTTGAGGGGTTGAATCAGCCAGCAGTACAAAAATGGGCTTGCACTGAATTGGCAGCATGTTGTACACTGAACCAGCTTTTCTTTTCCATTAAGTTGGAAGATATTACTAAGGCTTTTTTAATTTAGACCAATTGGAAGCGATCCAAGGAAATGTGTCTCCAAAAACAGTATGAACTATCATTCTGTGTACGACAATGGAAATACGATCCAATGCGACGTAAAATCAGCCGCCAGTTCAGCAATGGCTTGTTTCTGACTCCAGGGTAGACTAATTTCACCACCCCACCCCCTCTCCATATGCTCAATGCTTCCTGTGAAACTCAGTCGACATCTAAGAGACTCATCAACTTCCCTGAACAGTCGGCTAGTACAAGCTCTTTATTACAGTGAAATTTTAATGATCTGTCATTTTAAATAATCCTCCGAGTCTGTTCCCTTTGTAGCGGTGCCTATTTGAGCTTGCACTGTCAAGTTTCGTATCCTGTATTGAACCAATACATTGGATCAATTGTGTTGGAACTTTGATAGTTGAAAAGGTCTTTTTCAATGTTCTCCTTTCATCTGTGAGAAAGGTCAAATGCTACAAAACTTGACAAACATCCTGGAAATATGTTAGGATTCATCCCAAACTACTTGTGAAACATATAATGGTGCTTGTGACAAATGTCTGCAAATAAACAACCACAATGCCAATTTATCTTGCTCGGTAATGTGTACTGGAAAACATAGTTAATGCTTGATTTACCAACCATATCCACCAGTATATGCTTCCTCCTTAATTGCTTCTCAAACTCTGATTGTAGCTGCTGTCATATTACTGAACTGAATGGGGTAGCAGGAGGCAATTTAAATATCAGCGTGGCTTGCTGAGCAATCTAGTTCATCAGTAATCCTGTTCTTAGCTCAATTTCAGGTTCAGTTTGCAGAACTTAATAATTGCAACTGACTGTGGTAGAGCTTCCCTCAGTCACAAAGGCAGAGTGTAAAAGCACACAGGCCAAGTGATGACTTTTGTGGTGATTTCCAAGAGTTTGGAAAGGAAAAGATGCTTTGCAGAATCAAAGCGAAATCCTTGCATTTAAAACATCCTTTGAAACTTACTGCAGTTTAGTTATCTCGCACACAATTATCAACCGTTTGCAATTCACGCTGGGTGACAGTGTGCAACAGAAAGAACACTGACATATGGGGCAGAATTCCCCAACCCCCCCCCCCCCCCCCCCCCCCCCCCGCAGGGTCGGGGAATAGCCCGGGGCCGGCGTAAATCCCGCCCCCGCCATGGCTGGAATTCTCCGTCACCCGGGAATCGACGGGAGCGGGAATCACGCCCCTCCGATCGGCGTGCCCCTCCCCGCGGTGATTCTCCGGCCCGCGATGGGCCGAAGTCCGGCCGCTGACAGGCCTCTCCCGCCAACGTGGTTTAAACCACCTGTGTGCCGGCGGGATTGGCGGTGCGAGCGGGCCCCTGGGGTCTTGGGGGCGGGGGGGCGGGGGGCGATCGGACCCCGGGGGGTGCCCCCACTGTGGCCTGGCCCACGATCGGGGCCCACCGACCGGCGGGCGGGCCAGTGTCGTGGGGGGCACTCTTTTTCTTCCGCCGCTGCCACGGCCTCCACCATGGTGGAGGTGGAAGAGATCCCCCTACCGTGCATGCACTGGTGGTGACGTCAGCGGCCGCTGACGCTCTGGTGCATGCGTGGACCGGCGAAGGTGAGGCCCATGATTTGGAAGTGATATTACCAGGGTGTATTTCTCGGCATTTGGAATTTTATGGGATTTTCCGGACCCTCCTGCTGGTGGGCCTTTCCAGCCCAGCCAAAGTCAATGGGCATTTTAAGGGCCCTCGCCCCCACTGTGCCCATAGAATTCTGGCCCGCCCGCATTTTCATCACTTTTTCACAGCTTTCTGGAAACCGAGTAAGGATATGCTTGACTCTTATGAAACAAACGTGTGAGTTTAGGCACTGTACATCTGCGCCCACTGCAATCACTGCAACACCCAAACTGTAAACACCACAAGTACATTTTGCACAAAAGAACATCAGACACCAATGGCCGTTGAACCACTGGAAAGAGAAAGTGAGACATTTAAAACATTCGCTCATCCTCCATGAAGAAAGTTCTGGTTGATGCACTATCAATTGACCACAGAAGCGAGGTTGTAGTCTGAACTGAAGGCTTTAATAGACAAGATGTTTCCCCAGCAGCTCGGGTACAGAAAGGGAGCTGGGGGGAACACACGGGTACTTATACCCCGCCTTACAGGGCGGAGCTACCTTATAGCTCTAGCCAATGGGTGACTAGTGTTATATACCATTGGGCCAATGATAGTGAGCCTTCTCCACCAATGGTGTCTCGGCATTGCGAGTTACCATAATACCTCTAGTCACACTACCACATTGGTTTAGTGCAACATTGTTTTCAGTGGTATAGGAAAGACATGAGCAGTTCACCTCACCCCCCTCACCCCGCCCCCCTGCCCACAATGTTTTCTCTAACTCACCAGTGGAGATCTTTCCTGGTCTGGTGTTCACTTCAGCAGAGTGCCCTCTACAGAGAATCCGCCGCATCTGTGAGCAGAGCAAACAACACTCTCCAACCAATTAGATTGGATTAAATTAGATGGGATTAAGTGAGAAAGATAAAAGAGACAGAGAGCAACCATTTATGTATATATATATATCATTCCCAATATTAATTTTCTTTTGAAGTATTGGGTCTCTGGCCTTGTGAAATTAGTTTTTTTCAGACCATAGAGGTGCTTTAAATATAATCACCAATTATTACAATGCTAGAATCTGACTTGCTCCAGAATAAGTCACGTTCTCCCCGCGTGTGCGTGGGTTTCCTCCGGGTGCTTCGGTTTCCTCCCACAGTCCAAAGATGTGCAGGTTAGGTGGATTGGCCATGCTAAATTGCCCTTAGTGTCCAAAAAACGTTAGCTGGAGTTACTGGGTTACGGGCATAGGGTGGAGGTATGGGCGTTCTTCCCAAGAGCTGGTGCCAACTCGCTGGGCCGAATATCCTCCGTCTGCACTGTAAATACTATGATTCTATGATTTTTACTGTGGAGGTAGCAGGCACATTTCTGGTTATTTGAATGCTGAATTTATCAGCGAAGATTGCAACAATGCACCCTGCGGAGGAGCAGGGTATCTTCTGCACTTCACATATAAATGTGGCTGTCAGGTATACGGTGCCCTATTTCCTAAATAGCAATGTCAGTGAAATTCTGTAAGAATGGGGTTTGATTATAGAGATAGAGGCTGGGATTCTCCGCGATGTGAGCATGCAAAACGGACAGCAGCACTCATTAACATATCATTAACGGGCCTGACACAGTAGTCTCCGCCTCCCACGATGCTCAAGGCCCACCGCAGTTAGACGCCCTCAGGAAGCCATATAGCAGGGTACAGGACAGGAACTGCAGCGTGTGGCACTGGTGTAGGTCCCAGCAGCCACTGCCAACCCTGCTGGCAGGGACGGGTGGCAGGGTTAGAGGCCGCCCCCCCTTCCCCCGGTGCCAGACATTGACAGGGCCAGGGACGCGGTTGGAAAGGCAGAATGTCGGGGGAACAACCAGGGGTGGGGGTGGGAGGCAGACAGTGGGGGCAGGGACTGCTGTGCATGCAAGGCCAACCGTATAGCCCATTAGACCTGGAGGGCAGTACTCGCAAACTAACATGTCTGCCCTTTACCGTCTGTGGGAAATGGATTTTGCTGTTCAGCCTTTGCCCACAGGGACCTTGGAGGCGCTGAGTGGGGACCTGACTGGGATCTCACAGATGTCCATACACAGGAGCATCCGCACTGTCAAGGATGCCCTATATGCCCAGGTACAGCAATATGTCAACTTCAGTCTGGACCGAGCCCACCAGGTTACTCGGGCAGAGGGTTCACCGCCATCACAGGCATGCCCCAGGTCCAGGGAGTGATAGATGGACACGTCTCCCTATGGGCACCGGCACATGAGGAGTGGGTACTGTTCATCTATAGGAAGTGCTTCCACTCGACCAATGTGCAGTTGGTGTGTGATCACCCGGCGCACATTGTGCAAGTCTGCCCCCCATTTTCCAGGCAGCTTGCACGAGTCATTCCTGCCCGACACCTTTGAGGCACACCCTCAAGTGAGGGTTTGGCTCTTGGATGGCAGGGTTACCCGCTCCAGTCGTGGCAGACCCCAGAGTGAAGCAGAGATCTGTTACATCGGTGCCCATGCAGTGACCTGGAGTGTGATCGAGCGGTGCGTCGACATCCTGAAGATGTGGTTCAGGTGCCCCGATCGCTCTGGTGGGGACCTACAGTATAGCGCTAGGAGGTTTGCCCACGTCATGGTGCCTGCTGCATCCTCTACAACATGGCGCAGCAGAGGGGTACATACAGGAGGAGGAGGAGAATGAACACCAGGCCTTGTCCGATGATGAGGATGTGATAAAGGGCCAGGATGGACAGGACATGGGGCTCGGTCAGGCACAAGCGGTCGCACGACGTGTGCGCTGGGGCCACTGCGAATGGGACAACCTGATCGCCTCCAGGTTTGCTGACTAGGGATCAAATGACCTGCCCCAGCCCCACATACCCACTTGTCCAGCCTCCCTGCACTCCATCCCCCCACCTCATCGGCTTCATCCCACTCCGAGCTTCCCACCAGCTTCACCACAGGATGTTGGCCCTGGGTTAGCACCATCAGGCGGGCCCAACCCGTGGGCGGAGGATGATGATGACCCTATTCACATTCCACTGTCCGCCTGGATGATCACGGACTGCATTCTGCCCATTCCATCACACGGGCCCACAGACCTTCAGAGGAGGTTGAAGTTGGGATGGGGTCCAGGGCGAGGGGGGTGGGGTTATGGTGAGTGGTGATGGGTCACTCACTGGGTAGACCCGGCCACATGGTGCCTGCACATCTCCGATGGGGTCCCCCATTGCCTCTGGGCAAATAAGTGGCAGATAGAATACACTGTGGCAAAGTGTGAGGTTATACACTTTGACAGGAAGAATAGAGGCATAGACTATTTTCTAAATGGGAAAAGGCTGAGGAAATTAGAAGCAGAAAGGGACTTAGGGCTCCTTTTTCAGGATTCTCTTCAGGCTAATGTGCAGGTTCAGTGGGCAGTTAAGAATCAAATGCAGTGTCAGCATTCACGTCAAGAGGGCTAGAATACAAGACCAGGCATGTACTTCTGAGGCTCTGGTCAATGTAATGTTCTCCGGTGGGTGCCGGCCGCTTGGGTGAGGTGTTTGGGGCCGGGGGGGGTGGGGTGCGCTGTGGTGGTGGTGGGGGGGAGTGCACGGGCAGTGAGGGGTTGGGCGCACTCATATGGCCGGTGTCACTGTGTAGAAGCACAGCTCGAGGTGCGTGGTCAGTGAGTGCGCAGTGGTTGGCGTCTGGGCACCGTCCCAGTCCTGTGGGGGGGGGGCACACTTGCTGCTTGGCCTATTACCCCCCTCCCCCAGCAGGATCTCCCCAGTCAGCATGGCCACTGTTTAAACTCCACGCAGCAAGCGACGCATTTAGGCCATTTTCAGGGTGCAGTGGATCCTGATTTTGGCGTCAGAGGTTATTCTCCGCCCATTCACGTTTCGTGATTTCGGGCACAGAATCTATTCTCTGCCCAATCGTGTTTCTCGATTTCGGCATCTGCCGACAGAGAATCCCACCCTAAAAATCTATCTATCCCAGCCTTAAATTAATTCAACAATGGGGTAGAGAATTATAAAGATTCACAACAATGCTTTGAGTAATTCTTTCTCATCTCAATCCTAAATGGTCAGCCCCCTTTCCAGAGATGAAAATGAAAATCGCTTTATTGTCACGAGTAGGCTTCAATGAAGTTACTGTGAAAAGCCCCTAGATGTCACATTCCGGCGCCTGTCCGGGGAGGCTGGTACGAGAATCGAACCGTGCTGCTGGCCTGCTTTAAAAGCCAGAGATTTAGCCCAGTGAGCTAAACCAGCCCCTGATTGTCCCGTGTTTTAGATTCCCAAGCAGCGGAAACTATTTCTCAGCGTCTACACTTTCATTCCCCTTCAGGATCTGACATGCTTCAATGAGATTACCTTCTTTTTTTTTTCACAACATCAGAGAATGTAGACCAATTTATTCAGCCTCTCAGGGACCAATTTAGTGAACCTTTGCTGTCCCACATCCAATGCAAGTATAAATGTTCTTAAATGTGGAGACCAAAATGAGACACAGTATTCCAGATGTGCACTCACCAAAATCCTGTCCAGCTGGAGCAAGATTCCTTTATTCTCGTATCCCAAACCACTTGCAATAAAGTAAAATATATCATTTGCCTTCCCAATTGTCTGTGTATTTCCATTGTGTATTTATCGTATGTCCTACGTTTTGCAGTCCTATGGACTGGACGCAGAACAATACTTTTCTCTGCACCTCGCTACGCGTGACAATAAATCAACCCAAATCCACTTTGTTTGCTGCAGCTGCTCGCTCACTTTCTGTGCTCCTTGTACAGACGAACGCTTTGGAGATCAATACCGATAAGTTTCACACCTATTTTTTAAAAACGGCTTCACGCTTCCCAACATTACACTCCATCTGCTGTCTTGATGTATATGCACTTGACCTGTCTAGATCTCTTCACAGCCTCTTTATTTCCTCCCCACAGCTTAACTTCCCACCAAGCTTGGTATCATCAGTAACTGTTGGTACATTACTCTCCATCTCTTTATTTAAGACATTAATACAGATTGTAAATAGCTGAGCCCCCACCATTGATCCATGCAATACTCCACTATTTATTACCTGGCAATTTGAAAAAGCTGTTTTTGGCCACTCTTTGCTTTCTATATGTTCACCAATCCTCTACCCGGACTAAAATATTATCCCTACTTCCAGGAATCCTGATCTTGCCTGTTCACCTTTTGTGTGACTCCTGATCGAAGGCCTTTTGGGAATACCGATATACTAAATCTACTGCTTTACCTACCCTACTAGCAATATGTTAAAAAAAACTCAGAATAAATTTGTCAAACAGGATTTCCCTTTAGTGAACTGGAAGTCAGGTGTACACATTGGGTCAGCACAGCACCAGATTCAATTGTGATGCCTCCTGATGGTGGAATTCCCCCCTGAGTCTCTGTGGAGACTCCACTACGATGAATGGCTCTGATGATGGGCATGGGCATTGTTCAGGAATTGTACCCAGACAAAGAGTCCATGGGCCAGATGTTTATGTTAATGGATATGGAGCTATCAGTGGAAGTGCATGGCCCACCCAATATCTTTGGCTGCAATCCTTCAACTATTTTGATGCTGGAAGCCTTTGACGTACACGGTCAACAAACTGTGGGTCACAGGCAGCGTTGATGATGTGGGACAATAAAGCAGATGCTCTGCGAAGCTGACCTGAAGGTTCGGACTTAAAGAGAGCAGGGGGAGTGGAGTCAATCATGGACATGGTGACTTAGGGTGCTGCTATACATTTAGGGTTGTTGTTGAGTAGTCAATTTAAGAGTCTAGCCATGTGTCTAGTCTGCAATGTCTTTGGCTGCTTGGCAGGCTTTGCCTTAGTCTAGATCAAGCTTTTGTGGAGTTAACAGCTCTGTAATAAATAATAAACCTGCAATGTTATTTGCCTTCAACCCCATGTGCTGCAACGTCACGCACCTTTGTGCTAAGAGCTAAGCAGATACCAGGATAATAAGAATACTGATGACAAGGATGGGATCAGATTCTTTTCAAGCAGAATCAATAGCAGGTTGGCCGATTGCATTTGGATGGCTCCAGGAAGGTTCAGGGGCAGAATACAAAAAAATAGACCCATACCCATATTGAGGTAATATGGGCCGAAGTTAGAAATAGGAAAGGAGCGGTCACGTTGTTAGGAGTTTTCTATAGGCCCCCAAATAGTAATAGAGATGTGGAGGGAGAAATTTCAAAACAGATTATGGATAGGTGTGGAGGTCTCAGGGTAGTTGACATGGGTGACTTTAACTTTCCAAATATTGATTGGAACCTCTATAGTCGAACAGTTCGGATGATTCAGTTTTTGTACAGTGTGTGCAGGAGGGTTTCCTGACACAATATGTGGATAGGCCGACAAGAGGGGGGGCCTCATTGGATTTGGTACTGGGTAATGAACTGGGCCAAGTGTTAGATTTGTTTGTGGGAGAGCACTTTGGAGATAGTGACCACAATTTTGTGTCTTTCACTATTGCAATGGAGAGGGATAGGGCCATACGGCAGGGTAAGGTTTATAATTGGGGGAGGGGCAATTATGATGCGATTAGGCAAGAATTAGGGAGCATAAGATGGGAACAGAAACTGTCAGAGAAAGGCACAAATGAAAAGTGGAGTTTGTTCAAGGAGCAAATACTGTGTATCCTTGATAGGTTTGTCCCTGTCAGGCAGGGAGGAAATGGCCGTGTGAGCGAACCATGGTTGACAAAAGAGGTTGAATGTCTTTTCAAGAGGAACAAGGAAGCGTATGTAAGGATGAGAAAACAAGGTTCAGTTGGGTCGCTTGAGGGTTACAAGGTAACAAGGAATGAGCTAAAAAAAAAGAGCTTAGGAGAGCGAGGAGGGGGCATGAGAAGTCCTTGGTGGGTCGGATCAAGGAAAACCCCAAGGCTTTTTACTCTTATGTTCGAAATAAAAGAATGACCAGGATGAGGGTAGGGCCGGTCAAGGACAGTGGTAGGAACTTGTGCATGGAGTCAGAAGAAATAGGAGGCGTTGAATGAATACTTTTCTTCAGTGTTCACCAAGGAGAGGGGCCATGTTTTTGAGGATGAGAGTGCGATACAGGTGGGTAGGCTGGAGGAGGTAGATGTTCTGAGGAAGGATGTATTAGCAATTTTGGAAAACCTTTGAGTCGACAAATCTCCTGGGCCAGATAGAATATATCCAAGGATTCTTTGGGAGGCAAGAGATGAGATTGCAGTGCCTTTGGCTTTGATCTTTGGGTCCTCACTGTCCACGGGGATAGTTGCAGAGGACTGGAGAGTGGCGAAGGTTGTTCCTCTGTTCAAGAAAGGGAATAGGAATTACCCTGGTAATTATAGGCCGGTTAGTCTTACTTCGGTGTTCGGTAAGTTAATGGAAAAGGTCCTGAAGGATAGGATTTATAACCATTTGGAAAGATGCAGCTTAATCCGGGATAGTCAACACGGATTTGTGAAGGGTAAGTCTTGCCTCACAAATTTGATTGAATTCTTTGAGGAGGTAACGTAGTGTGTAGATGAAGGTAGAGCAGTTGCTGTCGTATACTTGGTTTTAAGTAGGGCGTTTGATAAGGTTCCCCATGGTCAGCTTATGAAAAAAGTAAGGAGGTGTGGGAGAGAGGGAAATTTGGCCAATTGGATAAGTAACTGGCTATCACATAGAAGACAAGAGATATAGGAGGGATGTCCGAGGTAGGTTCTTTACTCAGAGAGTGGTTAGGGTGTGGAATGGACTGCCTGCTGTGATAGTGGAGTTGGACACTTTAGGAACTTTCAAGTGGTTATTGGATAGGCACATGGAGCACACCACAATGACAGGGAGTGGGATAGCTTGATCTTGGTTTCGGACAATGCTTGGCACAACATTGAGGGCTGAAGGGCCTGTTCTGTGCTGTACTGTTCTATGTTATATCTATGTTCTATGTTCTACCTAAAATTAAAACCAGCACCCTAAGTTTGGGCTGCAGAGCTCACCACGTGTACAGTTAGAATAAGGCACGGAGGTCGAATGAGACACACAGAATTCTTGCATCCAATTAAATCTAAGACAAGCTGCTCCAATGGCTTATATTACAATATAAACTGGACCATTTATATTCAGGGAAGCTCCTGAAGGGAAGTTGTGAGTAGATCCCGGTGTCATTGTGAAATGGCGGGATAGTTTGATGCCAGTGGCCCTTTCGTGGAAGAATCCGAAATTAAGAAATCCTGTGCAGAAAGATAGCATTGCTATCTCTTAGCTAACAAGATGAAAAATGAAAATCGCTTATTGTCACGAGTAGGCTTCAATGAAGTTACTGTGAAAAGCCCCTAGTCGCCACATTCCGGCGCCTGTCCAGGGAGGCTGGTACGATTTCCAAGGATATTGTAGTCCCTGCTTTCCTGAGCACCTTTGGCATCAAACCTTTACTCTGAAGTCTGGCCCGGCTCGAGGAACCCAGTAGCAAAATATATTCAGAATGAACTATAATACCGGAAGACCATTATTCACCCAAACCATTCATAATTACAGAGTGTCTCAGATTTTAAAGAAGAAATCAACTCGAAGGAGAGGGGACAGCACAGTTTGTTGCGATCCTAAGGTGCCTTGCAGGATATTGTGAATTTGGTGACTCTCTGGATGATACGTTTAGTGATCGCCTGATGTGTGGACTAGGGAATGAGGCTAAAGAGCAGGAATATCTTACTGAACAAAATTTAAGTCTTAAAACAGCCTTAGAAGTAACCATTTTGATGGAGCTTGCTGCTCAGGAGGCTTTTCAGCTCAGAGCAGGCACCAGGATCCATAAAATTACCACCACCCAGAGGAAGTCTACCCAGCAACAGTGTTTCATCGCTGTGCAAAACAGGCCATTCACAGGCTGATTGCTGAAGCAAAGATAGCCAATCCAAAAATTGTGGCAACATTGGCCATGCAACACGGGCTTGCTGAAGTAATCCGGTTGTTCCAGAAAAGATAGTTCAAATAAAGAATCAGGACACCAATCTTAGAGAAATACAGTTGTGTACTTGAGGAGACACTGGTGTCCATGAAAGGAGTACAGGTGGCACTTAAGATCAAACAAAACAGCCAGCCTAAGAGTCTCAAAGTTAGAGTGGTACCCTGAACATATGGCCAAAGGTAGAATCTGAACTAATGAGATATAGGAGTCTTAGAACCCGTTACAACTAGTAACTGGGCAACCCTCATTGTGCCTGTAATGAAGCAGGATTGGACTTTATGAAATGCTGTGAGTTCAAGACAACCATCAATACGGTTTTATGTGTGTATCAATACCTGTTACCGTTGATTGAGCATTTGTTCATCGATCGAGAAGATTGACCGATCGCAGGCTTACCTACAAATGATGTTTCAGCTGAGTCTTGACACCTGCTCACCAGTTAAGCACATAAATGCCTAATCCCTGTAAGAAATGATCTTTTAGCAAAACGTTGGTACCGTTATTTCAACGATCCATGGACCAGATCTTACGCGGTCTGCAGGGGACACAATGTTAGCTTGATGAGATACCGATCACTGGTTCAAATGAACAAGAACACTTTGGTAACCTATAATCTGTAATGCAACAGGTTCAGATGCATGGTCTTCATTGCAGGAAACATAAGTATGGCTTCTTTCATACGACAATGCAATATTTAGGCCATGTGATCGATAGCAAGGGATTACACAAGGCACCAAAGAAGATGGAGGCTATCATGAAGATCTCATGATCAACAAATGTAACACAGTTAAGATTATTCCTCGTGTTAATTAATTGTTAGGAGATTTAATTTTGAATCCAGCAACCCTGTTTAAACCATAACATAATTTATTGTACATAAAACAAGCACGGCAGTGGACACGAAAATGCGGAAAATCATACCAATCATCTAAAAAAGCACTGAAGAGATCAGAAGTATTGGTACATTTCAACCCAAAGCTACCACGACAAGCTACTTGTGATGCCTCACCATACTGTGTTGGAGCGGTGGTGTCGCACATACTACCTTCAGGGGAAGAAAGACCAATAACTTTCGGGTTTCATGTACCTGAACATGCACTGAATCAAATTATGCCCAGTTGCAGAAGGAGGCACTGAGTATTATTTTTAGTGTGAGAAAATTTCTCCTATGCATCTATGGTCGACCCTTCACATTGCTGGTGGACCACAGGTCCTTAGCTATCTTTGGACCACATAAGGGTATTCCTCCAGTGGCAGCAAGCAGACTTCAACAGTGGTTTTTAATATTATCTTCACATTCCTATGAGATCAAATACCGTCAGAGAGTCACACCAATGTTGTTGCATTGTAATGTTTGCCTTAACCTGCTGGTCAAGTACCACCCAGTAGTGAAAAAAATCTTCTATTTATGGCAGATAGAATACATCCCAGTGACTGCAGCACGGCACTGGAAATGGTGTTAAAAGGGAGAATCACATGTTAACAGTATGGGACGGGCGCCTGTTGAGCGGGGGGTGAGAGTAATAATTGCTCCACATTTGGGGCAGAATATTGGAGCAATTACATAAAGGACACCCAGGTATAGTTTGAATGAAGGAACTCGCATGGAGCTACTTCGGGTGTCCAGGAATCGATGCTCAGATCAAGGAAAAAGCAGGGCTGTGCTAAGGGATGCACCACCCTTGTTCTCATTGCTTCCATGGATTTGGCCTAAAATGTAACGTCTGCACATTGACTGTGTTGGTCCATAAAAAGCGCACATGTTCATGGTTGTCATAGATACACACTCCCAGTGGCCAGACCTGGTCCTAATGATGTCAACAACTGTGAAATAAGCCATCGAAAAACTCAGTGAGATTTTCACCAGCTTGGGGAAACCAAAATGAATTGTAAATGATAACGGTCCGCAATTCACAGTTCAGGAGTTTGAGGATTACCTGAAGATGAACCGTATCCAACACACAAAATCAGTACCTTACTACCCATCAACCATGGTTTTGCTGGAAGGAGTGTCCAGAACTTGAAGCTGCACTAAAAGCCTCCAAGGACCAAGGTCCATTAAATCGCCATCTAAACAGTATCTTGGCGACGTTGGGCAACACCACAGATGTGACTTCTCGAAGTTCCCCAGCTTTAATACCAACTTTAACTGCAGGAGACATCCGAGATAGTAGAATACAATCAGCAGTCACATATCTTACGTACAGAAGGTAATTCCAAAACACCCCTGTTTGAACAAGGAGAGCACAGAAGGGTGTATTCACATTTTGAAGCTGGCCCTGACTCCTATACAGTACAAATTGAAGATGGGTTAGTGTGAAGGCGACACACAGATCGGTTGTTATCTACACACATCAATGTGCCAGTACCATGTGTGGCAGAATGGCCTCAGGATGAACCACCTCTAAGGTCAAGAACATCCAAATGCCTGAAGTGCGCAGGCAACCAGTGTAGAATAGACACCCACCAGATTGTCTTTCCTATTAACTATTGTGTAACTATGTAATAATTCATTGCCTGCTCTGGTATATATATTTTGGTGACTGTATAAAGTCCTATGGTCATTGTAGTTATGGGACCGTAGAAGTAAAGGGGGAAGGATGTTATATATATGGGGTTGCTGTTGTGTTTCTAGTCACATGTCCGGCTTGTGACATCATTGGCGGTTTGAGTCTCGATCAAGCCTTTGCAGAGTTGACAGTTATTGAATAAACTTGTATTGTTATCTGCATTAACCCCACGTGTTACAACTTCACACGCTTTTGTCCTGAGATTGGAGAACATAATGGGTGCGATGGACCAGCAACTGGTGAGAACATTGTTGCGAGACCAGGAGAAACATTCAGACTCCTCAAGGCTCCATGAAAATCCGGGTGACCTGTGGAGTTCTTTTATGGACCACCATTTAATTTGCTCAATTCCTAATACCAATAGTTTGAAGGTTTGTGAAGGGTCACCCAATCCATTCACACCAGAAACTGGACTCGAGTTTCAACAAATGGTTTAAGAGCTAGAATTTCATATTCCATGTAAGTTTGTGTCCGAAGGAAGTGTCTGCTCCGGCTGTTTATTGCTATAACAGTGCGTTGATCAGGAGTAGGGAATATTGTGCTGGGATAAGAATTTCCTAGAATGTTATTGCCCGCCCCTGCAGAATGGATTCCATGAAAATCTGTACTAAGGTCTCAATGAAAATGGGACTGGGAGGTAAAGAGATTGTGGGTAAAAGGAGAAAACAAAATTGCCACTTCTGGGTCAATTAATACAATTTTGGTGCAAATTGCAAAGGGATCCCTGCATCCCTCCGAAAGGTGTCCTCTCTATACAAATAAAGCCACCAAGCTCAGGCCAAAGCTGTACGTGTCATTCTTCACATGCCAGTGTCACCAAAATCTCACTGCCGGACGCAACTGCTGGTTTATTTGGGTATCTGCCCATGCGAAGCATGCATGCGTAGAATGCGCCCCCCCCCCCCCCCCCCCCCCCCCACACACACACACATTCCTGCCCCCATGAGAAAGATAGGTGCCATTCCCGAGGACGGGATTTCTGAATTCCTCAGCCCCTTTTACCATTTTTGCTACAATGGAGAGAGTCTCCTCATTGTGAAAATCCAGGCCACCGCCTTCGAGTTCATAATCCTGCCATGCATTGAATTTAATGAATTTAATGCAATGTTGATCGGAGCCGTGAAAGAATCCCCACAACGGATGTACAGATTGCCAAAGCAATCCTGCAGATAATTGAAGTGGCTCCAAATGCACAGTTAACGTTGCACTGACTCCAGTCCCCATGTTCTGTGGTCAATCCTTATTTTTGTCAGGGCAGCTAGGGATGAGCTGCTAACATTAGTTTGCTTGTGTAGCCTACACCCCAAGCATAAAGAATAGATAGAGTCTTGAATTATTCATGGCTACACTCAAAATATAATAATCGATTTGGTCAAGTCACACTGAATTTTGATTAAATTTCTGATAATAAACTGTAATTTACGTGCGAGCACTGTTTAAGGAGCTCTGTTCTGTTTGCTGTACATGTTATAAGTATTGTGTCTACTGCTTAAATAACAACCTCTTTTTCTATTCCCTTTATTCTCTGATGCAACTTGCACATGACCTTAAGGCTTATCTAGCTGCAGCAAGCTTCAGAGATACATTAAAAGCAAGCTTTGGCGAATTTAATACTGGGAGTTTATTTCCTTTGTGTATTCAGATGCTATTGCACAATGTTATTGCATTTATATAAGGACATTCATTTTACCTACTTGCCTACACTACAACACATAAAGCAGCTCAAGTAAAAGGAATTATATGTAAATGATAGGAACTGAATAAATGGTTGCTCGACAGAGGAAAACATGTGTGCATGGAACAGCCAAACAAAAATTGCAAAAAAAAGGCAGCAGAATATTGCTTTAGCACGATTGAATCTCTGGGATGTTCTCTCTCGCAAAATCAGAATGCCGCTTATCTCTGATGTTCAGAATGTGGTGCTTCATAACACTGCTGGCATGGGTTCAGTCTCGTACCGTCTGAGGTAGTTCTTGAGGTTGCTTTCTTTTACTTGTCCCTCATGACATCATGGACAAAGATAGAGATGTGTGGAGAGCCACCTTTCGCTGAACAATTCGGGATGATCCATGGAGAGAGAATCGATGTATCTCCGCCGTTTTTTCCCAAATCACACCTTTTCTGCCAGTTATTTCCTCACGTCTTTGAAATCATTTACCTTACTTGAACAAGTGAAAGAAGAGTTGCCCTTTTCAGAATCGTGACCTATTCAGTTTGAACAATGAAATAGAAAAGTGTTAACACGTGTACACGCTCGCAGCACTGGTTTTGACAAACCAGTGAAGTTACCTTCTGCGGGAATGAATCTGTGCACTGCTCCAATTTCGTCAGCACCTATGTGGTTTAAATGACAGCAATCAGATGAATGAGGAGGCATTTCTTGATCACAATCTTCGGTGTAGGGGCAGGAGATAACTGTTTGATTTATCTGATCTGGCTGGAGCTTTATTTCCCATAAACTTACACCTGAGAAGCAAGGAGGTATGGATGGTGGCGTGGTTGCACGATGGTTAGCACTGCTGCCTCACAGCACCAGGGAACCAGGTTCAATTCCAACCTTGAGTGACTGTCTGCGTGGGGTTTGCACGTTCCCCTAATGTCTGCATGGGTTTCCTCCGGGTGCTCCGGTTTCCTCCCACAGTCCAAAGATGTGTAGGCGAGGTAAATTTCGGTGGATTGGCTGTGTTAAATTGCCTCTTAGTGTCTTAGTTAGGCGGAATTGCGGGGGATTGAGTTGGGCTGAGGTATTGTGCTGTTTCAGAGAGTAGGTGCAGACCTGATAGGCCAAATGGCCTCCTTCAGCACTGTAGGAATTCTATGGTAGTTTTAGTTAACATTGTGTGGGTGGTAATCTGGCAAATCAGCCCATTATAGAGCCTGCCTGAATTTCAATCCATTGTTCTGTTGGGGCGAAAATTATTTTAATTTTTTACTATAAATTTAGAGTATCCAATTCTTTTTTTTCCCCAATTAAGGGGCAATGTAGCGTGGCCAATCTACCTACCATACACATCTTTTTGTTGTGGGGGTGAGACCCACGCAGACACGAGGAGAATGTGCAAACATCACATGGACAGCCACCCGGGGCCGGGATCGAACCCGGGTCCTTGGCGCCGTGAGGCAGCAGTGCTAACCACTGCGCCACCCCATTCATTGGGGTGAAAATTAGACATATTCTACAATAGTTGTGTGATTTACTCCACCCATGTGGGGGCAAAAGGTTTATTCCAAGGGTTTTTTTAATGCTTAGTTTAATTGAGGCATATTCATTTGCTTAGTTCTACAATCAGCCAAAATTAACTGACTTTCTTGTTTCAACATTACCAATGCCTCTTGTCATTTTAAAGATGTGTGCAGAAATTCTTGGGTTAGAAGGATGAAACAAAACACTTACATTTGCACCTTCAACTTACGTTGACCGCACTGCACGTATGCAAATGTCCCCGGAACAGCCAATCAGAAGCTCTGCTCTGCTGCCCTCTGCTGGTTTCGTGTGATGTTGATATTGGTCAGGGCACCAAGGATACCTCCGCCATCTCTTCTTCAAAATAATGCCTTCTAGGTCAACCTCTCATCCAAAAAAAATACTCCCCCCCCCCCCCCCCCCCACCCCCCCCCCCCCCACCCCCCCCCCCCCCCCCCCCCGCAGACAGCTTGGCCCACCCCTCAGTGTGACACAGCAGTGCCAGCCTTCACTTTTGTACCCGAGCCCTGGGGTGGGACTTGATCTATAAACTTGTGGCGAAGGACTGCTGATCTCTGGGAGGGTGGGGCTCCTGGACTTGGCAAGGCAATATTTTTGCCCCAGCTGATTCTTTCATCCAGGGGTCAGGAAGAACATGGTGCTTGAGAAGGGCACCATGACGGCAGGTCAACATGAAGAGAAGGAAGGCAGGCAGAGGGCGCAATGGCAGGCGAAAGAGGCTGCATCCTGCATTCCAGAAAGGAGGATGAGGAATGGGAGGACAACCAAGTTGTACCCTTTGAGAAAATTGTACCGTCCTCAGATGCCCTATCTCAGTTTGACAGCAAACCAGTGCCCAAGGCGACTGAGGTTAAAGGTGTAAAGTGGTCACTGACATATGTTGCATGGTCCAGCATCAACTTGACCCAATGGTCTATCGACATGCCCCTGCCCTGCCTGTGCCTCTGAACCCTCTTTCCAGGCTACAGCAGGAGGCCTATCTGTTATAACTCAGTGCGCGGCAGAATATCTTCATCAAAGCATTAAACTTAACCCTTTTGCTCACGTGGAGGAGCAGATTCATTTCAGCTGTGATGTGGAGTCCCAGTTGCCTAGAACCACAGGTTTTGCCCAATTAGCAGGCTTTCTTCCGGTGCACCCATTGATTGCTCCCATGTTGTCCTGGAGGCTGAAAGTCTACATTCGGACACCTTCGTCAATCTAAATTCCCTCCACTTACTCAATCTTTAAATGGTTTGTTCAAGCGGAAAACAAGGTTTTCCCTCAAATCTGTGCTGGTTTCCCTGAAAGCTGCTACGACATCTTAACGCTGAGGAATTCCCAGCTCCCTGAGCTTTTTTACCCACCTTTGCTGATTCTCTGCAGAAGAGTCATGCGGACGAAAGGTTAACTCTGAGCCTCTCTGCACAGGTGCTGTTGAACCAGCTGAGTTTATCCAGCATTTTCTGCTTTTGTTTCAGATTCCAGTATTTCTCTTTTAGTTGCAGATTTGTATTTGGCTTCTGGGGTGCCAGGGTCCCATTTCGGAGCCCTCAAGCTGAGGTGCAATGAAATTACAATTCAGATGCCTCGATTGTTCAGGAGGCATTCACAGAAGGCCTCAGCAGGGGTATTCAGAGCAGTAATGGTACGTTGTATGTTGGAGAACATGCTGCAGTGGAGGAGCAGCAACTGGAAGACAAGGTGCCATGGCGAGAGCTCCAATCTCAAGAGGAGGAAGTGAAAGCCCTTCTCCATAAATGGCGTTGAAACGGTGGAGGATGGGGAGGCTGCAAACGGCAGAGCAGCTGGGAAAATTTGCCATATAGCCAGGCTGAATCTGTGCAGGAGGGGCTCATCACCAGGAAGGTTCTTGTGAAAAATGCAATCACATTGGGCCCTCCAAAATCACAAATTGTCATCAGCCAGTCACTGGTGAACAGCTCCCAGCTGAACAGCCTTTAACATGGAAGCCACACTGAATCAGGAAAGGTCCATTCCCTACAAGGGAGTTTAACTCAGTCACATTAAAATGGACGTGACCATCACCATTATAACCATTGACATCAACATATTGCAAAGACGTATGGGAATAGGTCCTTCACAACCTGGTTGTCTCAAACGCCAGTGCCTGTAAATGGGACTCCAATACCCCCACTCACTGCACACTCAAACTAAGGCCATGATGCTGAAAGTGTCATTTGGATTTATGACTTACAATCATACCAGCATGTTTGGGATGTTATGTGCCAACACACATGTTATTAAAGAATATTGCACAGGATGAAGCCACAACTGTACAGCCACAACTTTGGATAATGGTCCAGAGAATGAACTCTGGATAATGGTCCAGTTTACAAAGTAGGTGCCATATGCAGCTCTAATACATTGCATAAATCTCAGCTACCCTCACAAAGCACATGCCTTGCCAACTGGAATGCAAATGTTTCCAAAATAGCGGAAACAGCAGATGAACACTATTCCCTGGAGCGTCCATGGCTTCTTGACCTGTGTTGTCTACACTTCAGGCAATGTGCAACATTGATCCAGTGAGGCGCACCCAACACTCATGCTTGAGATACTCCTGCTGACCTCTGGCTGTTTGTGGAATCTGGTCACTGAACCTACCCTAAAGACAAGCATGTATGGACAATGAATGATGCAAAGAGCAGTTTGGTCCTTGGGCTTCGAACACTGTACATTTTAGTGAAAGAGCAGAGAAGGAAAAAGCTCTCCACTGCTTCACAAATCCACAAACTTGCTCCTGGTGACATCATTGCGAGAAGGAGCTCTGTCTGCTACCCTCAGGGTCTCTGGTGAGAACTTTAACATCCTTACTGAGTTTTGCAGCGTTCAAACACACAGAGACATCTGCAAGTGTATGAACATATTTTAAAAGTGCTCAGTTGTGATATTTACAAATTAAAAAACGTAACAACAGCGAACTCATTAGTGCATTAGACGAGATGACATCCTGCACTTACACACATTCTTACAAAGTGCCCCTGCCCACTTGTGTTGCCTCAGGCTGGATACAGGCAGCTCATTCCTGGTCTGTATAGCAATGAGAACGGTGGTGGCTGGAGTCCTTGTGAAGGCGGCCATTGGGGACTTCCTTCAGACTGTGGCCTCTGCATCCCTGCATGGGCAGTCATGGTCAGTGTCACCAATGGAGCAGACAAGGTCGCTGGAGAGGGTACAGAGAGGTGTAATAAGATTAGGACATTGAGAAGCTCCCAGTATCTTCACCCTCCTCAGTGATCTTCACGATCCATAGAATCCCTAATGGAATCCTGTGTTGACCCCTGGGACAAAGTGGAGTTTATGATGGTGATGGATTCCTCCAGTCACAGTCCGAGAACTCCCACTGCTGCTGGCAACTCTGCTAGATGCCACAAATCTGTTGCTGATTACCTCTTCTTCCCCTTGATACCCAGATAGATAGGTTCTTGATTAATAAGGGGATCAGGGGTTATGAGGAGAAGGCAGGAGAATGGGGATGAGAAAAATGTCAGCCAGGATTGAATGGTGGAGCAGACTCGATGGGCCGAGTGGCATAATTCTGCTCCTCTGTCTTTTGGTCTTATAGGGATGATTTGGCCTGATTGGTGAGGGACCAGAGTTGAGGCCTCTGTGAGACACATGAAATGCAAAGCCAGCTTTGCACTCTTTCCCATGACAACGTCTCAATCTGCTCAATGAACTGACAGCATTGCCCTCCATCATTTGCACCATGTGCCAAGAAGCATTTAACACTGCCCATAACACCTGCTACCAATGATTCACCGTAGCCTACAGACAGCTGCTCCGTTAGCCTGGCTATTTGCCCATCACAGTGACCATCCCAGTGCCCACAGTGCCCATCACAGTGCCCATCACAGTGCCCATCACAGTGCCCATCCCAGTACCCACAGTGCCATCCCAGTGCCCACAGTGCCCATTTGTGTCTATCCCAGTGACCATCCCAGTGCCCACAGTGCCCATCCCAGTGCCCATCACAGTGACCATCCCAGTGCCCACAGTGCCCATCCCAGTGCCCATCACAGTGACCATCCCAGTGACCATCCCAGTGCCCACAGTGCCCATCCCAGTGCCCATCACAGTGACCATCCCAGTGCCCATCACAGTGACCATCCCAGTGCCCACAGTGCCCATCCCAGTGCCCATCACAGTGACCATCCCAGTGACCATCCCAGTGCCCACAGTGCCCATCCCAGTGCCCATCACAGTGACCATCCCAGTGCCCACAGTGCCCATCCCAGTGCCCATCACAGTGCCCATCACAGTGCCCATCCCAGTGCCCATCACAGTGACCATCCCAGTGCCCGCAGTGCCCATCCCAGTGCCCATCCCAGTGCCCATCCCAGTGCCCACAGTGCCCATTTGTGTCTATCCCAGTGACCATCCCAGTGACCATCCCAGTGCCCACAGTGCCCATCACAGTGACCATCCCAGTGACCATCCCAGTGCCCACAGTGCCCATCACAGTGACCATCCCAGTGACCATCCCAGTGCCCACAGTGCCCATCACAGTGCCCATCACAGTGACCATCCCAGTGACCATCCCAGTGACCATCCCAGTGCCCATCAGTGTTCAGCACAGGGCAGCGCGGTGGCGCAGTCCTCACAGCACAGTGAACCCGGGTTCGATCCCGGCCCTGGGTCTCTGTGCACGTGGATTTTGCACATTCTACCCGATGTGCGTGGGTTTCACCCCCTCAACCCAAAGATGTGCAGGGTAGGTGGATTGGCCACGCTAAATTGCCCTTTAAATGGATAAAATGAATTGGGCATTCAAAAATGTTTTAAAAAACACAGAACTACAATGAAGTTACTGCGAAAGGCCCCTAGTCGCCACATTCTGGCGCCTGTTCGGGTACACAGAGGGAGAATTCAGAATGTCCAATTCACCTAGTGGGAGGAAACCGGAGCACCCGGAGGAAACCCACGCAGACATGGGGAGAACGTGCAGACTCCGCACAGACAGAGACCCAAGCCGGGAATCGAACCTGGGACCCTGGCACTGTGAAGCAACAGTGCTAACCACTGTGCTACCGTGCTGCTGGGTGTAAATAAGCCCCATTAGGGTGGGAGGGCTGATGAGGCAAGGAGACAGTACCTGAATTCTCAAAGGTGTTTGCTTTAGTCTGCATCTCCCGCTACAGAATCCAGCACCTGCCATAATTTCAGAGGACACAGAATCACAGACTGGCTACACCACAAAAAGAGACAATTCAGTCCATTGTGACTGTGTTGCCTCGCCGAAGAATTAAAGTACCTCAAACCATTCCCCAGCTTTCTCCCAGCACGGTAGCCTCGTGGTTAGCACTGTTGCTTCACAGCTCCAGGGTCGCAGGTTCGATTCCTGCCTTGGGTCACTGTCTGTGGGAGTCTGCATGTTCTCCCCGTGTCTGCGTGGGTTTCCTCCGGGTGCTCCGGTTTCCTTCTACAGTCCAAAGATGTGCAGGTTAGGTGGATCGGCCATGTTAAATTGCCCTTAGGTTAGGTGGGGTTACTGGTTGACGGGGATAGGGTGGAGCTTAAGTGGGTTTAAGTAGGGTGCTCTTTCCAAAAGCCAGTGCAGACTCAATGGGCCAAATGGCCTCCTTCTGCACTGTAAATTCTATGATAACCAAGCCCATTCTTCCTTTTCAGATAATGTGATTTATACTGAGAAATAGGGCATCAATGTGAATGTGGATAGTGGGCCATGCTGCTACCTGTTCTGATGAATTAATGTAAGTCGAGACACTATGCAAATTAACTCGACCCTTTAAAAATCTCATGTGAACAACCAGCTTCCTGAAGCAATGAGACTTTACTGTGTCAATTGTTCTCTTTCCGGGCGAGAGTTTGATTGGAGCAGAAACCTAAACCGGCTTCTTTCAGAGAGTCTTTACATTATTGTATATCAACTGGGGACCGGTTTAGCTCAGTCGGCTAGACAGCTGGCTCCTAATGCAGAGTGAATTCCCCTACCCACTGAGGTTATTCATGAAGGGCCCGTCTTCTCAACCTCGCACCTCGCCCCTCGCCTGAGGTGTGGTGACCCTCAGGTTAAATCACCACCAGTCAGCTCTCCCCCCCTCAAAGGGGAAATTAGCCTGTGGTCATCTGGGACTATGCCGACTTTACCTTATCAGCCCTAACCTTTTGTGCCATGAATAATGGGTAATTAATACGGAAATGCAGCAAGTTCTTCAAACTCTCAAGGCGGTTTTGAGGGTGAGCTGCCATTTATATATGGATAATAATGGAGTGATGCAAATGATACTTTTATGAGTGAAAATTCTGTCTCTTTTTTTAAATGTCTACAGTAATATCAGCCAGCAATCAAATTCTCCCTGTTGCAAAGGTAGAGTTGACCTGGTGCATTTGAGGCAGCAAGACGCTTTCTCTCTCTGTTTGCAATGCCGGACTCGCTGATTCCAGGTGGAGTGCATTTTGAATTCAACAAACAATCTCGCCCAATGAAAGCAATCGGATTTAATCACCTTCAGAGTGATTTGTTGTAATTTCTTCTTGGTACCAATTCATCTGTCACGATTGACAGGGAATGATTTTGTACCCAAAGTAATTGCTCCAAAAGTTACAACTTCTGTCTCCTTCTTTCGGCCTTTAATGGGTTTAAACAGGAACTGATGAGAAAAGTGCAAGAACCATTTTGAATTATTTCCACAAAAACCTCTTAGCTGCTGTTGTCAACATTGAATTATTCTTTTTACAAATGGTCCGAACTCTCGAGTTATTAAACTGAAAAGTTCAATTACTGAGAACAACAACTTGGCAACTTTAGGAAACTAATTTCCCACCTGGCTACCTAATTTCAGATTTGATATTTGGGAGAAATTGGTCTGGATGTTAATTTTGTGATCTGTTTGGAGCTGGGGTGCATGGGGTGGAGGACAGAGGGGCTGTGGGCAACCTGGAACAGCACAATGCACCTGCCAGTGGCTTTTTTGCATTTGCATTTCATTTCCGAGCTTTCTCACTGAGCAGCTGTGATGACAGCCCTCATGGGGCAATTTGCAAGTCCCGTGTTTAAAGGGACAGTCAGAATATGTATGGTGGAGGCTGAAGTTGGAAGTGGAAAAGATGGCCAAATGGAATCCAGATCGTCAAAGACAACGGGAGCGATTCAATGGAAACATTTCAAATTCTGGTTTTGGGCACGTTTGGCGGAATGTTTCGAGATGGGTGAAAAGGGGCAGTGGATCCTCACCTCTGTGGTGCAGGCAACCTCTCTGTCGGTGATTGCTTTCTTCTCGGGCAATCCCGTGACTTTCTGGGCCCATTCCTCATAAGGGTTGAGGACTCGGATCTCTGGAACTCTGCCCCTGCACCACCCCACCCCCTGTCCCGCCTTTGCCTCTCCTGTTTATTGTCGGCTCACTTCTCCTGCGGAGACAAAGAGAGGGCTTTGTGAGCCGCACGCTTGATGGATGACACTGGTATATAGCATGTGGCATAAGGGTGCAATGCACCTGGACATGAAGGGGTTGTGCTGGTGGGTGCCAGGGTTGCTGAGGAACAAGCATGAAGATCGGAGTGGGGAAGGTGTCAGCCAGTGATCTGTGGGAGGGGGTTTTTGGGACTTTGAGGGATGATGGGTCCAACTGATGCCAGGAGAGAGGTGGTAACTTACCCTACAGCTCATTGGGCTTCTTCCAACATTAGACAGTGCTGCTCCTCATCACGCTGCCTCACTGACAGGTGCTGACACTGTCTCCCAGGGGTCACTGCTGACCCGGCTGGTGGTCCTCCCACCCCCTCGGGAAAACAGGATGTCCCGCTTCACATCAACATCGTTGGGAAGCCTGACGAATGAAATGAAAATTCGAGGTGACTATCGCCAAAGCGAGGAGCAGGTCTGCGTGCGGCCAGGCTTGTGTATTGACTGGGAGTGAGTGTTGTGGGAGCGTTTAAAAGCAGCTCCCTCTTGTTAGCGGCGAGAAGCTGATGCGCGAGTCCGTCGCATCAGGAGGCGAGGGAACCAATAATGTCGAGGATTTAGTGGGGGCTCATTTGTGGCACTATGTGCCGTTGAATACGGGCCACATTCTCGCCAACTCAGCCGTCTCGAAACATTCTGATGGGGCCGGGCCATCCTGCGTTATTTCCCCCTCTGAACCCTAGAGAACATCTCGGAGAAGAGCTCCGGGGAGACCATCAGTAAGGAGTCACGGCTGTCACCCCCACCTTCCACCAGCGCAGAGGCACACACCTCGGTGGGCAACATTCATCAACAGGCTTCTGGGACCCAGTTTGCTGAGCACCACCCAGTTACTGATCACATCAGGTAGAGGGTAGAATATCCAAGGGAGACAGCAGTCAGAGGTTTGCTGGATCCCAAGTCACATGTCGAGCCTCTGGACAAAGTTCTCCCAGAGCTGATGTAGATGATAGGACACAGCCAAGAGATTCAGGAGGGGGTGTCAGTGACATTCTCGTGACTGCAAGTCTGATTGGAGGAGTCTCAAAGGCTGCAGGAGATGGTGCCGAAAATGAGTGAAACTGAGGCCAACACTGGTATGGTGGCAACCCCAATGGAAAGCCTGGGGCACAACTTAATTTGATTTATTGTCACGTGCACCGAGGTACAGTGAAAAGTCATGTTCTGCATGGAGTCCAGACAGATCGTTCCATACATGAAAAGACTTAGGACATATATAAACATAGGGCATACATGACATTTGCGTCTCGAGTGGTTGTGTCCAAGGCATTGCTCTATCTGTGATCACCATGGCTAGGGCCTCAACATCATGTCCCAGTCGACAAGGTATATTCCTACAGCTACAGCAGGAGGAGTCCAATCACCTTCAGATTGAAGATGGTGTCGATAATACGTGCCACCCAGGGTGACTTGCACAGCAGAAGACCTGGGGCAAAAAGTCAGAGCCATGCGTCAAGATGACCAAAGCATGGGCACAATGCGGTCAATGGTTAGGCATAGGGCAGGGAGCCCAGTCACAGGCGGACATGTCTCAGGCACGTATGGGCATTGCTGTGGTTCTCCAGAGCTTGGCCTATTCACAAAACTTTGTCCCGAAGCGTGGTACATTGGCGAGACCATGCAGACACTGCGACAACGAATAAACGGGCATCGTGCGACTATCAACAGGCAGGACTGTTCCCTTCCAGTTGGGGAACACTTCAGCAGTCAAGGACATTCAGCCTCTGATCTCCGGGTCAGCATTCTACAAGGAGGCCTTCAGGAGACGCGACAACGCAAAATTGCTGAGCAAAAACTTATAGCTAAGTTCCGCACGCATGAATGCGGACTCAACCGGGATCTGGGATTCATGTCGCATTACATTCGGCCCCCACCAACAAGCCGGGACTTGCAGAGGCCTACCGACTGAACTGGCTTGGGACAATTCACACCTCTTTAACCTGGAGTTACCTCTCTCTCTGCATCTTTGATGATTTGATTGCCTGCAGGTGCTCGCATTCCGGGGCATCTCTGACTGTGTCTATATAAACATTTCTGGAACAAGCCTTTCCATTCACCTGAAGAAGGAGCCGTGCTCCGAAAGCTCGTGTTTGAAACAAACCTGTTGGACTTTAACCTGGTGTTGTAAGACTTCTTACTGTATTCACAAAACATCATGGCTGAGGGCATCGAGAGCATTGCTCCGGCATTGCTGATCTTGGCAAGTCTCAGGGGGACATGTCACATACAGAGAGGAACATGATCAAGGTGCAGAGGGATATTTCTCACTCGCTGAGGGATACGGCCCAGACTCAGTGCGCCATGGCTGAGGAAATCGCCATCATGGTTTAGACGAGAGTGGACCTCCTGAACTGGCAGTGCCAGCTCTCTGCAGCCTCATTTCCATCCTATGGAGTAGCCTGGGGGCCAGCGAGCACCCCGAGGGAGGAGAGCATTGTGGGTCCCATGCCTTCCATACGGAAGGTGCTGGAACACCTCAGCCCTTCCAAATCGCCCCCATCTGATATTGGCAAATCTGCTGGGCAGGAGGCAGAACAGGCTGGCACCTCTTCACTGTAACACAAACGTCAGCTGGGCCCATCCAGTCCCAGGCACTCCAGAGGACAGCTGCCAAGGGCATCACAGGTTAGGGTTTGCACGAGTGTAGCACATAGATAACAATTCAAGGTTAGGGCATAACAATAAATATGGTCATCATAAACATGTTTACAGCAACAGTTTGATCTGCCTCCGACCTCTATCTGATGTTCGGGATGGGCTGGATATAGGTGGTATGTTGGGGTTGGGGGGCGGGGGGGGGGGGGGGGGGGGGGGGGGTGGGGGGGAGCAGTGTGGTTTGGAGGATGGGGCAAGGCAGGACCCAATGAAACACATTTCTGTTCTATTTTTGAACCACATAAATATTGTTCCTTGACACCATTTTTGGTCTTTGATGACCTTTGAATGCTGCATGGCAAGCGACCCTTTCACCCGTGATGGATGGCAGGGTAGGACTTGACAGGACAGTGGGTGTCTGTGAAAGGGACGTATTCCTTTTGAAAAGACCGTGTCTGACTGCATATAATTGGAGGGTTTGGGTGTGGGGAGTGAGTGAAATTTACTTTTGGTTGTCAGATGGTTGTCTGATGGAACCTCAGTGAACCTCCCAATAATGAGGGGATCCCAAGCATCAGTCTGTATTGCCGTTAGTGCCTTGGCTGTATCACCTCCTCCCATCCCTCAAAATCATCTGAAGAAACTCTGCTCTGCACCTTATCCCCTCTGCGGGTCCAAAACGCGCTGGTGTAAAATGTGAAGAGATGAGGGAGGGTGAGCTTCTCCAAAATGAAAACATCATGGCAGCTGCTGGAGACTCCTTCACATCAACATAAACATCTGTCCATGGCTATACCAGCTATGTATTGATGAAGCGGAAACCTTTCCAGTTGGTGTGTACGCCTGGATGACGTGAAGATGCTTTAACTAACATACACAAGAAGTTAATGATGTCCTGGAATTGGGAGAAACCAGCCAGACCCAGAACTCTGAGCACCTGCTCTTTCTCACAGGCATCATCATTGTAAAAACTGGCAAACACGCCATCAATCACCTGTGGTCTGCTGGTGGCCAGATTCGGCAAATTTCACCATCTGAGCCCTGAAAGATCCCGAGAACACCAGGTCCAGTTGGCACCAGTTCTTGTTCCAGCAGACTCCAATTTGGGCCGGGATTCTCCAACCCCCCCCCCCCCCCCCCGCCATTGACAACAGCCCCCCCCCACCCCCACCCTGCGATTCTCCGAGCCCCGATGGGCCGAGCGGCCGTCTATTTTTGACCAGTTCCGGCAACGTGAATTACTCACCTCTCGCATGGTGGGACCTGGCAGGTGAGTATGCGGGGACGATCCTTGGTGGGGCTTGGGGGGATCCGACACCGGGGGGGGGGGGGGGGGGGGGGGGGGCACGGTGGCCTGGCCCGTGATCGGGCCCTACCAATCTGTGGGCAGGATTGTTCCGTGGCGGGACATCATTCTTCCGCACCGGGCCCCTCTAGGGCGCCGCCATATTGCCCGGGGACCAGCGCAGAGAAGAGAAACCCCCGCACATGCGTGAAAATTCGGCCCACCTTGCTCATGCTGAACCAAAGACACCCAGGTGCCCTTTCTAATCCTATCCTCCTGCACATGGCCCATAATCCTGCATCTTACAGCATTCTGGTAAATCATCTCTGCACTCTTTCTGGGGCAATAACGTCCCTCCTGTAATGTGATGACCAGAACTGCCCACAATACTCCAGTTGTGGCCTCACCAGTGTTTTATACAATTACAACATTATATCCCTGCTTTTCTATTCGATACTTCTGCCAATGAGGGAGAGCATTCCATATGCCTTCTTTACCAGCTTATCTACCTTCACTGCTACCTTGAGGGACCTGTGCACTTGCTCGTCAAAAACTCTCACTTCAACCACCCCCCTTAGTATATTCCCATTCATTGTGAATTCCCTTTTACTGTTTGACCTCCCCAACTGCATTGCCTCACACTTATCAGAGTTGAACTCCATCTGCCACTTTATCATCCACTCCGCCAACCCATCTATATCATTTTGAGCTATCCTCTACACTATCCTCCGTCTACAAATTTCCCAATCATGCCCCCCTCCGTCTATGGTACTGGTACCCATGGTAAAAGCTTTTCAAACAATTTGTCAAGAAAATAAACTGGAATTTTTCAGTACTTATTGACACATTTCCTGGTCATTTCCTCAGCCCCTTCAACTACCTTGCCTTCTCTGGCAAGTGCAAGACAGCCCGGGAAAATTGTGGGCCACTGATAAAATGCAAATGTTACGTTAGCATCACTTTAATTGAGCGATTAACATACTGGAATTGACAATCCGCTTCTTGCAAGTTGTTGCCCACTCACAGCCTAATGTGTTGCAGGTAAATGTTGAAGCTGGTTCCTGACACGGTTGCAATAGGACCCAAGGCCTTACCTGCTCCCGAATCCATGTGCTCACCCGTGTTACAATTCCCTTGCATTGTTTCCGAGCCGCATGATTTGTGGCAAAACTATTAAGCACAGCAGAGCAATGTTCCAACACTGACAGCAGAATGTAATATCAGAGAGTGTTTATACGAGAATACTAGGAAACAATCTCATTGGGTGAAATTTCCAGCATTTGTCATGAATCTCTAAATCTTTAACATAAGTGCAAAGGACATTTTTACAATTTTCTAACAATTGGGGACACAGAAGAAATCTCTTTCATTGAGTGAAGGAAGAAACATAGTTACTTATTGGATTTTCCCCTTAAGAGAGCAAGTTTTGTACAGTCATATGTGAAATTGAGGAATTGTTCCTCAGTGTTTTCATGACAGTGAAAATTAAGTTAGCAAAATAATTGTGCTTTTGTACTCATTTATATCCTATGTGTTGCCAGCTGGGGTTAGGCAGTAGACTGAGGGCTACTATTACACTTTCACTAATTCGAATGCCATAAGGCATAATTTCTCATGTTGGCACTGTGGTAAGTATTCAGCTTCTGAGCCTTTGCCAATCTTGATTCATTTGCTTCATTCTACACAAGTACGACACTCTGATGCACTGACTAATTTGTTTTCTCTCCCCATTATAAATAGTACCAGGCACACAATATACCTGGTGGTGTACTCAATGATTACTTCTTTACCTTGCAAGCAATAAGTCATATATTTGGCTTGGAGTGAGAGAGAGATTGGCTGGGAAGTGAGAGAGAGACATAATGGGAAAGGAGAGAGAGAGAGAATGACAGGGTGGGAAAGGAGAGAGAGTGAAGAGAGAGCGAGAGTGAGAGGGTGGGAAAGGTGAGAGAGTGAGAGATAGGGTGGGGAAGGAAAGAAAGTGAGAGGCTTGGTGAAAATTCACTCTGAGTGAATGACAGGATGGAAAAGGAGAGAATGAGAGACAGGGTGGGAAAGGAGAGCGAGAGAGTGAGAGAGACACAATGGAGAAGGAGAGGGAGTGAGAGAGATGGTAGGAGAAGTTAAGCTGATTTTCAGGAGAGCTGTGCGACACAGGGCTTGTTTGGGTATCATCAAATTTCAATGTATTTCGTATTTCATAAGCGGGGTTCCCCTGGGAGGGTGGCACGAATCCCGCCCCGCCGCCGGCTGCCGTATTCTCTGGCTCCTTTTTTCGGGCGGGGTTCACGACACGCCGGTCGGAGCCGTTGGCAGGCCCCCCCCCCCCCCCCCCCCCCCCACCCCCCACCCTGACAGTCTTCCGTTTTTGGCCAGTCCCGTCGGCGTGGGTTCGGCATGGTCCCACACGACGAGACCTGGCAGGTAAGTCGGCAGGGAGGTCCTTGGGTGAGGCGCGGGGGCCGCCACGGTGGCCTGGCCCATGCTTGGGGCCCACCGATCTGCAGGCGGGCCTGTGCTGTGAGGCACTCATTCCTTCCGCACCGGCCCCTGTAGGGCTCCACCAGGGCCGGCGTGGAGATGAGAACCCCCCCCCCTGCGCATGTGCCCAAACACGCCGATTGTTCTGCGCATGCGCAAGATCACACTGGCCCTTTGGAGCATGCGCGAACCCACGCAGTCCCTTCAGCGCCGGCTGGCATGGCGCCAACCCCTTCTAGCATTCACCTAGATCCCGGAAGTGCGGAGAATTCCGCACTGTCGGGGGCTGTTGACGCCGGAGTGGTTGGCAGTGGTTTTCCCGTGGGGACTTAGCCCCCCGGAAAGGAGAATCGTGCCCCTGTTATTGTCAGTGATTCATTTTATTTTATAAGTTATTTCAGTTGCGAATGGACAGTGCTGCACATGGACGGTACAGTACTTCAACTTGTACATTGTTGCTTCTTCATAGGAAATGTCAGAGGGAATCTAACTCCAGCTTTAACTTTGATTCCTATGGGAACCAACAATTCACTTAAAGTTGTGCAACCTCTTGACAGGCAAATGCCCACCAATTAACTAACAAATAACAGTTTATTAAAGGAAGTGAGATAAAAGGCTACCATGTTCCACCACTCCAAACTCCAAACTAACTGAGAAAACAGTGCTCCGCCCTCAGGGTTCGCACACCCAGGCCCCATTGGCCGATTGAGTCACATGACATTCTGGGAACCCATCCCCTTTAAGGGACACACCCCACCCCCTTTAAGCTCCTGATTAACCTTCTTTAATTGACAAAGGAACTATTTACAAAAATACACGTGATCCTCAAAATAATCTCTCACAGGGTAAGTCGGTCAGGGGACTTTGTGATCCTTCGAGAGCGACGCAATCCACTAACAGATGATTCAGCAGTAGAGTAAATTTGGTTTGAATCTCAACAGGTTCACTCTTGATTTGGGAAGGTGCATCCATGCAGATGGCTTCTTCAGTCCACCCGGAATATTCCTGGGTCTGTCCTCGGGGTAGCTCGCTGTGACATCATCTTCATTTGTATTTGCATAACCGACAAGCCTACCTGGGCCAGGTTGTCCCATTGGTTCTGTGTGTGGTTTCCTCTCAGATGGTCCAGGTTGTTTTTAACTATCTCCCTTCAACATCCACCTCGTACGATGCTGGACCTGGTTTTGCCACGATTATCCCCGAGGTCCAATTTGGACCGGCACCAAAATATTCCAACCCTCAAACAGTCTTTCAGCTTTTGTGAGTCGTGGAGATGTTTCTGTTTGTTGTGTTTAGCCTCCACGCTTCTGGGCAAATTTGGAAATATAAGATGTTGCCCTGTTTTAATGCAGCTGCCCATGAGCAACCCGGTGGGTGGAAAACCCGTGGTGATATGAGGTGTTGTTCTGTAGGTGAGCAGGAATCCGGCCAGTCTGCGTTGTAGATGGGCTGATAACTGTTTCTTCATGGCGGCTTTGAAAGTTTGAATGGCTGTCTGAGTCAGTCCATTTGAAGCAGGGTGGTAGGGAGCAGTTTTAATATGTGAACGCTGTTGATCTTCATAAAATGTTGGAATTCTTCACTTGTAAAACCAGCCCTGTTATCTGAGAAAAGAACCTCGGACAACTCCATGGGCGGCGAATTCCTGTCGTCATGTTTCAATCATCTCTGACAAGGTCTTGGACTTTATGTCGAGTATGTCCAACCATTTGGAATGAGCATCTATGATGAGCAAGAACATGGAGCCCATAAATGGGTCCTCAAAATCAACACCCAAGGTCAACTTGGCCACTCCCAAGGGTGCATGAGGGCTGTGGATGACAGATTTTGCTGAATTTGACATTGGTCACATTGTCTGACCAGATTCACTATGTTGATGTCCATCCTGGGTCACCATAAGTAACTGGGTGTGAGCATTTTCATCTTTGTCATCCCAGGATGGACACAGTGTAGCTCCTGTAATAACGGCTTTCCAGTGGGAGTCGATCCTCGTCGCCAAACAAATTTCCTGACAGATGGACGATCCCATTGGCCAGTGTGGCCATATGTCATTTTAGAAATCCACCCCCTTAAAGGGGCACAGGGCAACAAGTTGTTCCATTATTTTTTAAAATAAATTTAGAGTGCCCAATTATTTTTTCAATTAGGGGGCAATTTAGCGTGGCCAATCCACCTCACCTGTACATCTTTGGGTTGTGGGGGTGAAACCCACGCAGTCATGGGGAGAACATGCAAACTCCACACGGACAGTGACCCAGGGCCAGGATTCGAACCCGGGTCCTCAGTTGCCGTAGGCAGCAATGCTAACCACTGCGCCACCATACTGCCCCCCAGTTGTTCCACTGAACATAATTTTTTTTAAACAACTTTAAATGAGGAATTACTGAAATGGCTTGGGCGGAAATCGCAAACTCACTGTGGGATATGAATTCCGCAGGTCACAAGTCAATAGACGGTAAATGCTGCTGAGCCCATTGATGTTGGTGCTGTTGGTTGTGAATATGTGCCAAACACCAAGTTGTGATATAATCAAAGCAGGTTTTTATTTCTTAATTGATCCTGTTCCTGTATGGCTATGTTACAGTGCCACACACTGGAAAAACTGTGTTTTACAGATTTAATCATTTTAATTTAATGGTGCAACTATCCCTCCATTTCAATAAAAAATTGTTTTAACACAAGACCCTTACAGCTGAAGCAATGGTGCAGTCTACTTATCTAACTGAGATGTTATCCTGCTCTTTGAACATCATTACATGATTTCCACTTTGTTAATTTTTTCAGAAGTTAATGGACAATTACATCATTAAGAAAAAGCCAATTGGCAAAAAAAACCCCAAAAGCACAACTTACACATCAACTGAAATTTCCCATTGAATCACTCAGTATTGGTTTTCTCAGCGTTTAGGCATATTTGTAAGTCAGGTTGGATGAGATTTTGAAACTAAATTGCATCTGAGCAGAATCGCAGTACATATATATAAAAAGTATATTTTTTCACAGAATTATGTTTTTCTTTGATAAGTAACATTGAAATCAAGAATAACAATGCAGCAATGCAGCTAAATTGTCAACAATCCCTGTTCAATTCCCGTACCAGCCTCCCCGAACAGGCGCCGGAATGTGGTGACTAGGGGCCTTTCACAGTAACTTCATTGAAGCCTACTCGTGACAATAAGCCATTTTCATTTTTCATTTCATTTATAGATATCGAAGATATAAGCTGTTACTTCTTGAGGTGTGCAAAATTTCTCCAATGTAAACAATGCAAATTGTGATGTTAAAGAACATCACATGACTTCCCCAGTGGCTCACGCAATGAGCAAGCTGCACAGTCTAAAAGGATCCCAGCCTGAACTGACCAGTTTCAGCTAATACCCGGTTTATGAAGGGCAAATCAACCAAACTTCTCAATCCGTTGCTGTGAGTGTACGTGCGAGCTCTGGAGTGAAGCGCCTATGGGTGTCAGAGCAGCCAGCCTGTTGATACTCAGCTTCAGGGGTTCACACAAAGACAGATCGCTAAAATGAGATCATGGAGAACATCGGGGACAGTCATCGAGCCACGAGCCTAAAGGAGGGGTGATGGGGTGAGCAGGAGACAATTAGTGTGCCAGAAAGAGTGACACCAAACAGAAAAAAACTATTACGGGCATAAAAATAAAGCAACATTAAAATCAAGAAATGCCTAAATACTAAAGCAAGAAATAATTTGGCTTTTAATTGTGCCTGCCACATATAAAGGGTATTCCAAAGCACTACCATGAACAAACTACTTTTCAAGCTGTCCTTTTGCCGGTAATTTTTATGTTTGCCCAATTATTTATTTTCTTTTCATGTACAGAATGATCTGTTTGAGCTGCACGCAGAACAATACTTTTCACTGCACCTCGGTACACGTGAAAATGAACCAATTCAATCCAAATATGAAAAATTAGACGAATGAGCTGATTGATATAGTTCTGAACTTGGAAAGCGAGAGAACTCTTTGCTCTTTTAATTGTGCAATACAATCCTCGAAAGCCACATAATCAATTTGTTTTGATGTCTCATCCGAAAATTAGGCAATTCTTTTGGAAGACAAATGAGCAAATAAATATCAAGAGTTTCCTGAATAGGTAGACAAGAACAGCGAAGAGGTCCGTTCAAGTTAATTCTCCTTGCACCAATACTTGTAACTTACAACAATGTCCAAATTAATAAGTTTTCATTTATCCCTTCCCGCACACCAAACCCACAAAAATGACTGTTACAATTAATGTTTAGACAAAGGGAGGGAGATGAACTGCAAGTAAATGCTGTGAAAGTTATGTAAATGATTTTACAGTCACTGACAGAGTGATCAATCACGCTGAACATGTGAGCTTGCAACATCCTAATTGATCAAGAGTGACTTACTAGAGAGTGATCGTGTTGTGCTGCTGGGTCAGTATTCCAGAGCTTGGGAGTTAAAGTTCGATCATGACATTTTTTTATTTTTATAAATTGAGTATCCTATTCATTTTTTCCAATTAAGGGGCAATTTAGCGTGGCCAATCCACCTAGCCTGCACATCTTTTGGGTTGTGGGGGCGAAACCCATGCAAACACGGGGAGAATGTGCAATCTCCACATAGACAGTGACTCAGAGCCGGGATCGAACCTGGGACCTCGGTGCGGTAAGGCAGCAATGCTAATCATTTTGCCATCGTGCTGCCCGACCATGAAATTTTGAGAACTAAATTTGAGTTAACTTTTATTTTGTAAACAATATGGGGTGGGATTCTCCGACCCCTGCCGGACCGGAGAATCGCCGTGGGAACGGCGTGAATCCCGCCCCTGCTGGCTGCTGAATTCTCCGGCGCCGGGGTTTGGCGGGGGCGGGAATCGCGCCGCACCGGTCAGCAGCCGCTGGCAGCGGCCGCCCCGGCGATTCTCCGTCCCGCCATGGGCAGAGCGGCCACCCGTTGTACACCGGTCCCGCCGGCGTAAATTAGACCTGGTACTTACCGGCGGGACCTGGCTCTGCGGGTGGCCTCCGGGGTCCTCGGGGGGAGGGGGGGGTGTGTGTGGGGGGGATCTGGCCCCGGGGGGTGCCCCCATGGTGGCCTGGCCCGTGATCAGGGCCCACCGATCTGTGGGCGGGCCTGTGCCATGGGGGCGCTCCTTCCCTCCGCACCGGCTGCTGTGGACCTCCGCCATGGCCGGTGCAGAGACGAACCCCCCTGCGCATGCGCTGGGATCCTGCGCATGCGCCAACTTGCGCCGGCCGAGGCCCTTCGCCGCCGGTTGGAGCGGCGCCAACCGCACCACCGTCAGCCGAGCCCCTGAAGGTGAGGAGGATTGCGCACCTTCCGGGCGTCTCGACGCCGGAGTGGTTCGCACGACACCTCGGCACCGGGACTGCCCGCCCCGCCGGGTAGGGGAGAATCCCGCCCATGTTAAGGAAAAGCTGGCATCAACACAAGTGATGTTGCAGTTATCGGATTGTTGCAAAAATGAACATTTGTTGAGGATGGAAACCTGCTTCTGTGGTATGGCCTGTCAGTGACTCCAATCCTGGGAGAATGTCGTTCACTCTGAGTTATCCTTTGAAGGGACCTAAGCAGCCGCCAGCTGCACAAAGAAACCAGGAATGGTAAATAAATGCCAGCCTCTCCAACAATGTCCCATGGGGCAAGAATGGATAAATCAGTATTGCAAATATATTGTTTGTGGCACAAAAAATGTTTACTGTATTTACTATCTTTTAACTAAAATCTGAAATTGGCAAAATGTGATCTGTCTGTGCAGGCACCCGTTAAACCCCTCGCCTAATTTCTGTTCCATTGGGAAAGGGGTTTAATGGGCTTTCGAGCAAATGTCATGTACTGTACCCTGTCACCCATTGTTTAAATTACCTCCCCATCCCAGAAGTGAGCACTCAAACTATTCCACCTGTCAATCGAGTCATTGGAGCAGAAATCTCTGTGGCTCCATTATATATAAATAGGAGACGGCAGCAATCTTTCTTTTTGAAATTTTCAGCAATTGACAATGCTAACTTATTCATGACATGTACTCATTTCGTAATCTGGTGGTCACTTACCTAATCATAAAGCGAACACTTTGCAGCTGTCAGCCTCACCTCAGAGATGTGGTGCTCACACACCCGGTTTCGATGGCTGTGGGAATGCTCCACTGTCTGAGGTGTTGAAATCTGGATGAGGTGTGAGACCGAGGTCATGTCAAACCTCTCGGATTCACGGGCACTACAGTATTGAAGAGCTAGAGAGCTTTCCCCAGTGTCCTGCGGTCAATATTTATACCCAACCAACTTCACTATAATAGATTATCTTCAAATTGCCTCTTTACTCAGATGTAGGTTAATATCACAGCCGACATCCATTTCCTGGATTGGCTGATCACAGAGTTGGTATTCACCAGGCAACCCATGGATCACAGGAAAGTGTCTTTCCTGCTGTACTTTTTATGTCGAACTGGATTGTTTTCTGTACCATACTGTGATGATGAACTGACTTTCTACTTTGTGGGTCGTCGCTTTGGCATCACAAGTTCCTCCCACTACGAGCCAGTAGCATTTTATTGTGAAGCGTCGTCTCTGGCGAGACAGTCCTGGAATCGTTTGGATTCCACGTAACATAGGCCTCCTTTTATTGCTGTGGTTTTGTAGTTCATGACCCACAGCAATGAGCTCCAAGGCCCCAACATTGTCTCCATCGTAACTGACAAAACGTAACTGTGGGGAATATCCTTCCTCGCTCTCACAACTCTTCACAAGCTCTTACAATCCTACGCCCACCCGCTCTCACAACTTAACTCTCCACCTCCCACTGCTCTCACAACTCTACACTGCTCCCCTCCCTCCCACTGTCAACACTGTACCGGCAGCCAGCTCTCATGTGGTCCAATCAATATCACAATTGGCCCTCACTATTTGTCTACGGAGTAGCATTGGGCTACACACACCCTCAGCAGTAGGAGACGGTGCTGAGATATAATTAAAAAGTTTTGCAAGGATTTAAAATCATTGAGCAATCGTACACAATATTTTGTTTGCATCTTTGAGGGCTGAAAAACAGTTCTAGCAACAGTGCATTGAGCAACTCATTGAGCTCATTTATAAGCTTCTGACTGACATTACCCCTGATTATAAGCTTAGTTTGCTCTCAGATACACATCATGACAGAGAAAGAAAGTGCCAGGTCCAATTCCATTCCGTTCATAACACATTTCTTGTCAGTTAATCATCGCAGAATGACAGGCGTAGTGGTGAAATCTGTAACGTTAACTGTCATAAACTTCCAACTGAATGAGTATGATTGACAGCCGAAGTCATATTCTGGAGCTGGAGGGGAGAATGACAGGGGAGTAATTGTACACTCAATAGTCATCAATGTATTTCTTAGTTGCAGACATGTGTCCAAATCAGCAATCGATATAACACAAACACCTATACCTATACCATTGCTTCTTTTATTGAAGTAAATGTCATTTAATTCAAGTTAAGAACACCTTTTAGTTGTATAATAAAAACTGACACTCTTACTGGAGAGCATAAACGTCTGCAGTGTTCAAAGTTCTTTGAGGCACTTCAGTTAAGGTTACAGAAAAACCTGCAGCTTTTTTATTTCCTTATCACTTACAATTGAATGGCCAACACATTTCAAAAACACTGATCGAGCTTGCCTCTCTCTCCAATTTCACAATAATCTTACAAGTCAAATCTTTGTGGTACCTAATAAAACTATCTCACAGTAAAACAATAGTCGACATAGCAAGTAACAATGGCAGCCATTAAAAAAAAGACAAAACTCATCTTGTCCTTAAATTTACCAGACTTCAAATTTACTGTCACTCGGTAATATTTTGTTGGCTGTTGGTTTTCTCTTGTGAATAAAGGTCTGCAAGTTTTGTAAAGCGGGGTCCCCAGTTAGTGAGGTAATCATAATCCTGATCTGTGTCTGCAGTAACTGATTCCAAAGAGCTGAGGGATTCAGCTATGGAACAGTTTCCTTCATAAGCATATGTCACCAGGGAATCATAAGGAGGTGCACTGGGATCTGTATCGTTCTCCTGCAATCTCTGATCGATGAAGTCTCTGATGTCAGTGTTGTTTTGTACTATGATGGTCTGTCGCTGTGGCTGCTGGGTCTCTGGCTTGACGTCTCTGCGTAGCTGCACGTCTTCTATCAAGTCAGGCTTTCTCAGCGTGCTAATGTCAAAAGCCTGGGTGTCCTCCTCGCCACCCCCTTCGTCATCATAACTGATCACGTTGTCTCGGATATCTTCTTTCGAGGTCATACAGATTTCCTTCTTTCTTTGTCTTCTCAATGCCACAAAGAGAACCACAATCACTGTGAAAAGTGAAGCAAGGTCAGAAATACATTTCAACGTAACAGTAAACATACAAATAATGGACGGTATTCTCTGCCGGCCGCGTGTGCCTCGGAGGGCAAAGGTGCGCTGCCAATGCAACGGAGAATCCCGCCGGCGGAGAATCCCGGCCAATGATCCTTTATGACAAGAGGAGCCAAATCTTGTAACGACTGGGTACACGTGATTTTTTTTTTCTTTGTTCTTTGATGGGATGTGGGCATTGCTGGCAAGGGCAGCGTTTCTTGGTTATCCCTAATTTACCTTAAACTGAGGGGATTTGCACACATTTCAGAGGGCAGTTAGGAGGCAACCGCTTTGCGGTGGCTATGGAGTCAGATGTAGGCCAGATTAGGTAAGGATGGAGGATTTCCTTCCGAAAGGACACTGGTGAACCAGTTGGGTTTTTATGACAACCATTTCATGGTCACCATTACCCAGACCAACTTTTCAATTCCAGACAATGAGCTGAATTTGAATTCTGCCGTGGGGGGGTTTTGAACTCATGTCCACAGAGCATTAGTCTGGGCCTCTGGTCCACTAATCCAGTGACCACTATGTCTCTATCTCCCCCTGAGATGGTGTAGCCACCTGTAACTCAGCAGTTTACACAGCACAATTGCACTTCAAATCCACGTTAAAAAATGGAACGAGCCGAAGGTTAAAAAAATAAATTGGATTTGACTGGGAATCAAACACACAGAATATTTGAAGCTTTTAAGCATTGGCCCTAGAATTCCGTATAATCCCTAAAGTGCAAAAGGAGGCTATCTGGCCCATTGAGTTTGCACTCACCCTACCATCGTAACCCCACCTAACCTGCACATCCCTGGACGCTAGGGGGCAACTTTTGCATGGCCAATCCACCTAACCTGCACATCTTTGAACTCTGGGAGGGAACCGGAGCACCCGGAGGAAATGCACGCAGACACGGGGCGAAAGTGCAAGACTCCACACACAGTGACCCAAGGACGGTATTGAACCCAGGACCCTGGAGCTGCGAGGCAGCAGTGCTAACCATTGTGCCACCGTGCCAGCCTTATTTACTTGATTACTTGCCAGATATTCCGTTAATGGGCTTTGCTCAATTAAATCTTGAGCGATAGTTCATGTCGTTAATAAAATATTGGAAGTGTATTACGTCGAGACTTATCCCATTCCATCACTGCAAGTGCATCAGGAACTTTGGGGAGACGTGTGAAATTGGGCAAGAACAGAGAGATGCTGGTCTCTGCTGTAATCTGCCTTTAAGGGAGAGCAGCATGTCATCACTAGAAGGGAAATGTGTCCTGTCATCCAGTCTCAGTTTCACTTTTGCCCGTGAGCGGAACATAGAACAGCTCTGTTGTTTTCATTCTTTCTGTCAATGTGTATCTCTTCGCATGCGCCAAGTCTGAACTGAACCAACAATGTGTTTACCCAAACTCTTATGGGTGATTGGTGCCTTTGCATTCTTATACAAACATAGCATGGTGTTCAACGGTGGGTAACAGCACAGGTGCGACATGCTGAGCAGCCTGAGATCATGCTGCGTTTCTTGGAATGATGCTTAATGTCTTGGTCAGGCCTCAACGCGTTCACCGTGCCGGAGAGCATTGAAATGACAGCATGGTGACGGCACAGAGAAGCTTTGAAGGCACAGAGCCAAGAAAATGTTTGACTAAAGAGCTGGTAAGTGGGTGGATTCCCCATGGCGAGATTGCGGCACACAGCCTATAGGTTCAGTGAGTGGGAAAGCCGTTCGAGAAGATCAGCACTGGGTTAGCTTAGTTGGGAAAGGTGAGTGATTAGTGTGAGGGCCACAGGGACGATGAGCAAGAGAGAGTCAAATAAAAAAAAACACAATCAAAGCCGTCATAAAAATTGGGCCAGAAAAGGTTGTGATTATAACGGCCGGTTTCAATCGTAGCTGAACAATGAATTGAATAAAACAAGGAGGAAGGTCACGGAGATATCGTCAAAATGTCCACAGACTTGTCCAGTTTGAATTGGGATGCAGCTGACCTACTATCCAAATTCAAAATATTTAAACAATGTACAGAGCTATGGGGCTGGATTCTCCGCCGGCTGGATGCTCCATTTTGCCGGCAGCCCGGGGGTTTCCCGACGGCGTGGGGCTGCCCCACAATGGGAAACCCCATTGACCAGTCGGTGAAATGGAGAATCCCGACGGCGTGCCATATCAGGAATCTGGTGCGGTGGGATGGAGAATCCGCCCATGGATTTTGATTCAAGAATGTCTGAATGAGACAAGCAGGTCATAAAATTTCACCGAGCAATTGGGAATGAATTCAGGTCCATAGAATCCATTGAATCCTTACAATACAGAGGGAGGCCATTGATCAATCGAGTTTGCACTGACTCTCTGAAAGAACATCTGACCAAGGCCCATTCCCCCACCCTATCCCCGTAACCCCACCTAACCTGCACATGGATTTAAAGTCTATACAGATCGAACACATCAGGATTTACAGCAGAAAAGCAAAAGGATCCCTAAAAGATATGGCCCGGGATTCTCTTTCCGGGGACTAAGTCCCCGCATCGGCGGGAAAACCGGCGCCAACCACTCCGGCATCAAAACCCCCCCGGAAGAGCCAGGGGCTAGGTTGATGCCGGAGGGGTTGGTGCCGCACCAGCTGGCTCCGAAGGGACTGTGCGAGTTCATGCATGCACCAAAGGGCCGGCGTCATCTCGCGCATGCGCGGGGGGTTCTCTTCTCCACGCCAGCTATGGTGGAGCTCAAAGGGGCCAGCGCGGAAGGTAGCAGTGCCCCCACGGCACAGGCCCGCCCACAGATCGATGGGCCCCAATTGTGGACCAGGCCACTGTGTGTGGCCCCCCCCCCCCCCCCCCCCGCGGTCGGACCCCCGCGCTCCCCCCGAGGACTGCCCCCGCCGAATTACCTGCCAGGTCCGGCCGGTACATGAGCTGAGTGATTCACGCTGGCAGGACTGGCCAAAAATGGACGGCCGCTCGGCCAATCGGGGCCCGGAGAATTGCTGGGAGGGGGGCCGCTGCCAATGGCCCCCGACCTGCGTGGTGTAAACCCCGCCCCTGCCTGAAAAATGGCACCAGAGAATACGGCATCCGGCGTTAGGGCGGCGGGGCGAGATTTGTGCCGCCCCCCGGGAATTCTCCGACCCGGTGGAAGTTGGAGAATCCCGCTGATGGAGTACATTTGAAGGCTGGTTCAGAAACCGGTTAAACTTTCATTTTCATCAACTGGAGTCCATGCCATTTCCAAAAGCAACCTACAGGATTGAAAGACCACTTTGGCAGCAGATTTAGAGAAAGGGGGATTGTACTGTGATTTTTCAAAGACTGAGCTCGCAGACACAATTGATGAGATAGTGATCACATCCACTCCCATGGAAGCATTCCAGAAAGATTTGCTGGACAAGCCCAGAACATATCGGGCGGGATTCTCCCAGCCCCACGCTGGGCCGGAGAATCCCTGCAACCGCGCCACGACACCGGCACGCAATTCTCCGCACGGTGCCATTGGCGCGACGACAGTTGCGGACCGCTCTAGGCGGCCAGGCCACCGATTCTCCGGCTCGGATGGGCCGAGTGGCCGCTCTGAAAAGGCAGAGTCCCGCTGGCGCCGTCCATCATACCTGGTCGCAGCCAGCGGGAACTCTGCGCGCAGGATCGGGGGCCGGCCTGGTTTGGGGGGGGGGGGGGGGGGGGGGGGGGCGGCTCCGACCCCGGGGGCTGCCTCCAACGGGGCCTGGCCCGCAATCAGGACCCATCGTATGGCGGGCCGGCCTCTCGCTCCCCGGGCCTATTTTCTTACACGCCGGCCCCTGGACTCCCGCTCCATGTTGCGTCGGGGCCGGCACGTTGAGGTCACCGCACATGCGCGGGTTAGCGCCGGCGCCACTGCACATGTCCTCGTTGATGCCGCACCACTGCACATGTGCGGGTTGGCGCGGCACATAGTTCGTGCCGGGATGGGAGGCTGGAGCGGTGGGAACCACTCCAGTGCCGTGCTGACCCCCTGTCGGGGCCAGAGTCGGTACTCCCAGTGGCCTGTTCACGCCGTTGTGAAACGCGGCGGCGTTTCCGACGGCGTGGACACTCTGCCGCCGAATGAGAGAATCCCACCCATCGTGCCGAAAGCCAGCTCAACAATGGGCATGAGTGTAAAGTGATCCTCACAAGTCAACAAAGGTTACATGTCCTAAAGACAACCCCAAATGTTGCTGCACTTACCAGAAGACCCAAGCCCAGCAAGATGTGTGGAAGGTGTGGTCTTCTGCATGCACCATGGAAATGCCCAACTTTCCATCAATTCTGTAAGGCACGTGGCAGAACGGGCCATTGGCAGCGGCAGCGCACGAGAGCACAAGGTGATGCAGCCACAAAGAGCTGAGCACTGGTCCATTCAGACTGTACACAATGGCCACCTTCAAGCAATAAGAATGACCATCCGGTATTCCATAAGAAACTTATTCATAAGGTGAATGACAAACCAGTAAATGACGGAAATGCTCATGACGAGACCAAGAGCAGTGAATGCAGGTTTTACACCATCAATCTCGTGGAAAATATACATGTCTCCATACCAACCAAAAACATACATGTCTCCATACCAACCAAAAACATACATGTCTCCATACCAACCGAAAACATACATGTCTCCACACCAACCGAAAACATACATGTCTCCATACCAACCGAAAACATACATGTCTCCACACCAACCGAAAACATACATGTCTCCATACCAACCAAAAACATACATGTCTCCATACCAACCAAAAACATACATGTCTCCATACCAACCAAAAACATACATGTCTCCATACCAACCGAAAACATACATGTCTCCATACCAACTAAAAACATACATGTCTCCATACCAACCGAAAACATAGATGTCTCCATACCAACTGAAAACATACATGTCTCCATACCAACTGAAAACATACATGTCTCCACACCAACCAAAAACATACATGTCTCCATACCAACCAAAAACATACATGTCTCCATACCAACTGAAAACATACATGTCTCCATACCAACTGAAAACATACATGTCTCCATACCAACTGAAAACATACATGTCTCCATACCAACCGAAACAATTGCCAAGATTAAAATGATCTGTCCGAATAAAGTTGGCAACTGGTGGTTATTGGCCAAGATTGACACAGAGGCAAGTGCCAACATGCTATCTCTGTGAATTCTAAAAGACACAAATTCAGAGACGTGAGGGGCCGTGGTAGAACCTACATTCTGCAATCTTTGGTGGACAACTGTTCACTAATTCCATGTACAGGATCCACAGGGCTGCAGTGCAAGTCCAACTGATGCTCTTGATTGTCACAGATGTTCGACATCATGAAGATTAAAGACCCGGAAATGCTGCAACCTCATCCGAGTAACAATCCACGGAATCAGTCTCACCTCTTAAGGCAGATCAACCTCAGAAGCTGCTATCATCTCAGCTCCTGGTCCAACATTAAAATACCCAGAATGTTTCAACAAAAGTGGCTGTTTCAAGGGAGTTGCAATATTACACTTGCAGCACAATGCAAGATCTGGTACATCCTGTGCAACGCAAATGCCAGCAGCTGCAACAAAACACAGCAAAATATCCCACAGGGCAGAAAGCTATCATTGAAAGATGGCCTGCTTAGCTTCAGCATGTCCACGGGCACATGAGACCACTTGTGCCTCACCAGGATGAGCTAAGCATCTCCCAGGGAGTTTTTATAAAAAGGCAGACAGGTCATCACACTGGAATCTTTGAAACTTGATATTCTTCAACAACGTCACCACTCTTGCATTGGCATAGGTTGGACAAGAGGACTCGCACTAGAGACAATCTTTTGGCCGGGTACGAACAATAACATTGAAATTGTTGTCAACAAATGTGAGGCCTGTCAAGAGCATCTGCCAAGTCAGCAGAAAGAACCTCACCCATGAAGTCTTGATCCAAAATTCCATCCAACCTCTTTAATTTCCCTGGCAGGACGGCATCAACATCTACATTACCAAGTACCCCTTCATTCAACAATTGAACAATATGTCAAGCATAATTGTTGCTTAAGTGCTATTTTCTGTTTATGATGTGGAGATGCCGGCGTTGGACTGGGGTGAGCACAGTAAGAAGTCTTACAACACCAGGTTAAAGTCCAACAGGTTTGTTTCAAACACTTTCTGTTTATTTAGTGTTTCAAGTCTGCAGTTAGGAGAACAAGTTCACATCCAGGATCCCAGAGAAGGTATGTGGCAACAGGCCAAAGTGACATGGATTTCTTCAGAATCAATGAAACCATTCCACACAAGAGTGGAATGGAGAGGTGTAATCCAGGGCAAATCAGATCCATTCCAGATCCTCAACCACCATTTGCTTCTATTGCATCTAGTACAAGATTCAAAATGCAACCAGCAACAACATCCAAGATTGCAGATCACCACGAGAAATTAAATAAACCTCCAGACAAGGTCACCTTGACAAGATCTGGATGTACCAGTTGATTAACTCTACACGTTGGAGACTCATAGATTTTTCTGTTCCGGAAAGTAAACATATTTGATAAGGAAGTGGGGGAGGGGGATGCTGTAAGGCATAGCAGCATGTCATCACTAGAACCATGGAATCCCTGCAGTGCAGAAGGAGGCCATTCAACCCATCGAGTGTATCAACTCTCTGAAAGAGCACCCCACCTAGGTCCACTCAGCCGGCGTATCCCCATAGCCCCACCTAACCTACACAAGCTTGCACACTGAGGGGCAATTTTAGCATGGGCAATCCACCTAACCTGCACAACTTTGAACACTGGATGGGAAATATGTCTTGTGATCCAGTCTCAGTTTCACTTTTGCCTGTGAGCAGAATATAGCACAGCTCTGATGTTGCCAAGCTTTCTATCCATGTATATCTGTTCTCTGTTTAAACAAATTAATCTACAATGAGTTTATACAATGCCTTGTGAGTGATTAGGGCCTTTATTCCATTGTAAAAATACAACAGTATCAGGTCATTTTGTCTTTTGTTTCTTTAGTTATCTCGAGAGGTTCCAGTGAACATGCAGACACACAATGGTAGCAGCCCCGTGAGCTGACTTGGTAGTTACATTTTCAAAGAGCTTAATCTTACGGTAGATTTTTGGGTGCAAAACTGTACAATCCATAAAAAGCTAAATTTAACTTCAAGTATCAAAGGCTGTGACAAATTTCCCTTTTATTGAAATACCATGGTTTGTATCAAAGATGGAATTTACATAAAGATCATTGACAGAAAATTGTTACCTCTTAAATGACAAATTCTACAGCAGTGTCTCCCTGTTCCAATTTATTAGTCAATTCTCAGAACTGGTCAATATTTGCTCAATGCATCACACAAGCTCACCACCCCCACTTTGATTCTGTATACACCTCCTGCTGCCTCAGGAAGGCAGACAGCATTGTCAGAGAGCCCTTCCACCCAGGCATTGCCTTCTTCCAGACCCTTCCATCAAGCAGAAGGTACAGAAGTCTGAAGACTCGCACATGCAGACATAGGAACAGCTTCTTCCCCACAGCTACAAGACTCCTCAACGACTCCCCCTTGGACTGATGTGTTCCCTGTAAGAACACTATTCACGACGCCCTATGCTGCTCTTGCTCAAGTATTTGCTTTGTTTGGCCCTTTGTTCCGCACTGTAACCAATCAGTGTTTGTCGATGTACCATTTGTCAATGTTCTCTGTTGAATATTCTTTTTTCTACTATGTACGTACTGTGTACATTCCCTCGGCCGCAGAAAAATATTTTTCACTGTACTTCGGCATATAGAATCATAGAATCAAAGAATTTACAGTGCAGAAGGAGGCCATTCGGCCCATCGAGTCTGCACCGCCTCTTGGAAAGAACACCCTACTCAACCCGTGGCCTCCACCCCTATCCCCATAACGCTGTAACCTCACTTACATGTGACAATAAACCAAATCAATCAATCAAAAAATATTTTACCCTTTCCCCGTGATTATTTATTTCTGAGGAACTTCTTCAGTGGAAAAGTGGAGAAACAAGGTTGTAAAGTTCTCCATGGTGAGCATTCATGCTGTTCCTTGAGAATGTTCAGAAGGCTCTGAAAGGAGGACGAGTTGTCATTCCCACTTTCCACCTTAGTTGGGATAGATTGATGAGATAAACTCACAGATGCCAGAACTTGTACTATTTGCAACAAGTCCTGTATATCAAAGGATTTAAACTCAGAAGACACGCTTTCTGACATAAAAAAGAATATTTGTTTTAATTTTACATCAAATTACCGACCAAATGAAAACTGTGATTGCTGTGCAGCCTCCAGTCCATCTAATCACTCAGTCAATGAGTAGTCGGTGACATAGAAATGACTTATGATCCATTTTTGGGAACTTAACCAGATTTTAGAAGGCTTAACGTTTGTCGGTAATTGGGACTTTGGAATAATTTCAATAATTTGGATGAGGTAAAGGTGACTTTGGCATCCCCAAGAGGAAGGTGGTCCATTACTTGGGGATGGATTTTGAACATCATTAGCAGAAGCCCTAAGGTAAGTCCAGGAAAGGAAATGAACGACAATAGGAAGGGTGATCATGGCCCACAATGGTAGTTCTCAAAAGTGCGTTGGAACCTGGGTGACCAAACTTATCTTTTTTTTAAGTAAGTACTAAATTTTTGTTGGTGGTCCAAGAGATTGCTGAAGATTTTTAAGCAGACCAGGTCCAGAGCCTAATTTAACACAGAGGGCACAAAACAGGCAGTAGGCCTCTTAATTTCACATCCAAGGTGTCTACCTACCAGGGACACATGAAGAATGGTGCAATGCAATATAGGATCGGTTTCTCACACAGCTGGTATTTCTACTATTCTAGTTCAATGCTGGAGTTATAACGAAAAACCTAACAGTTAGGTTTTCCACTACTGGACAAACAGCACCAAAGGACTATGTGTTGATGTAGCGGAAACCATTTCTCCTTATCTACTCTGTCAATCACCCTCGTGGTTTTGTTCACCTCTATCAAATCTTCTCTTAGCCTTCTACATTCCGAGGAGAACACCCTCAACCTCGCCAATCTATTCTCAGAACTGAAGTTTATCATCCCTGGAAACGTTCTTGTAAACGTTCTTCTGCAATGCATTCATATCCTTTCTGTAGTGTTGTGCACAGAATTGTACACAATAGAACAAAGAACAAAGAAATGTACAGCACAGGAACAGGCCCTTCGGCCTCCAAGCCCGTGCCTACCATGCTGCCCATCTAAACTAAAATCTTCTACACTTCCCGGGCCCGTATCCCTCTATTCCCATCCTATTCATGTAATTGTCAAGATGCCCCTTAAATGTCGCTATCGTCCCTGCTTCCACCACCTCCTCCGGCAGTGAGTCCCAGGCACCCACTACCCTCTGTGTAAAAAACTTACCTCGTACATCTCCTCTAAACCTTGCCACTCGCACCTTAAACCTACGCCCCCTAGTAATTGACCCCTCTACCCTGAGGAAAAGCTTCTGACTATCCACTCTGTCTATGCCCCTCATAGTTTTGTAGGCCTCTATCAGGTCACCCCTCAGCCTCCGTCGTTCCAGTGAGAACAAACCAAGTTTATTCAACCTCTCCTCATAGCTAATGCCCTCCACAGCAGGTAACATCCTGGTAAATCTCTTCTGCAGCCTCTCTAAAGCCTCCACATCCTTCTGGTAGTGTGGCAACCAGAATTCAACACAATACTCCAAATGTGGCCTAACTAAGGTTCTATACAGCTGCAACATGACTTGCCAATTCTTATACTCAATGCCCCGGCCAATGAAGGAAAGCATGCCGTATGCCTTCTTGACTACTTTCTCCACCTGTGTTGCCCCTTCCAGTGACCTGTGGACTTGTACACCTAGATCTCTCTGACTGTCCTCCTATGGGTTCCTCCTATATACTCCTGTGGGTTCTACCATTCACTGTATATTCCCTACCTGCATTAGATATTTCTAAATGCAGTGCCTCCCATTTGTCCGGATTAAACTCCATCTTCCATCTCTCCGCCCAACTCTCCAAATGATCTAAATCCTGCTGAATCCTCTGCCAGTCCTCATCGCTATCTGCAATTTCACCAACCTTTGTGTCGTCTGCAAATTTACATTTTCGTCCAAATCATTTATATATACTACGAACAGCAAAGGTTCCAGCACTGATCCCTGCGGAACACCACTAGTCACAGCCCTCCAATTAAAAAAGCACCCTTCCATTGCTACTCTCTGCCTTCTATGACCTAGCCAGTTCTGTATCCACCTTGCCAGCTCACCCCTGATCCCGGGTGACTTCACCTTTTGTACCAGTCTATCATGAGGGACCTTGCCAAAGGCTTTACTGAAGTCCATATAGGCAACATCCACTGCCCTACCTGCATCAATCATCTTTGTGACCTCTTCGAAAAACTCTATCAAGTTATTGAGACATGACCTCCCCTTCACAAAACCATGCTGTTGCTCACTAATACATCCATTTGCTTCCTAATGGGAGTAGATCCTGTCTCAAAGAATTCTCTCCAGTAATTTCCCTACCACTGACGTAAGGCTCACCGGCCTGTAGTTCCCTTGATTATCCTTGCTACCTTTATTAAACAAAGGAACAAAATTGTCTATTCTCCAGAAGACAGTGAGGATCCAAAGATTTCTGTCAAGGCCTCAGCAATTTCATCTCTAACCTCCTTCAGTATTCTGGGGTAGATCCCATCAGGCCCTGGGGACTTATCCACCTTAATATTTTTCAAGACACCCAACACCTCATCTTTTTGGATCTCAATGTGACCCAGGCTTTCGATACACCCTTCTCCAGACTCAACATCGACCATTTCTTTCTCTTTGGTGAATACTGATGCAAAATATTCATTTAGTACCTCGCCATTTCCTCTGGCTCCACACGTAAATTCCCTCGTCTGTCCTTCAGTGGGCCAACCCTTTCCCTGGCTACCCTCTTGCTTTTATGTACGTGTAAAAAGCCTTGGGATTTACCTTAACCCTATTTGCCAATGACTTTTCGTGGCCCCTTTTAGCCCTCCTGACTCCTTGCTTAAGTTCCTTCCTACTTTCCTTATATTCCACACAGGATTTGTCTGTTCCCAGCCTTCTAGCCCTGACAAACGCCTTCTTTTTCTTTTTGACGACGCCGACAATATCTCTCATTACCCAAGGTTCCCGAAATTTGCCGTATTTATACTTCTCCGTGCAGGAACATGCCGGCCCTGAATTCCTTTCAACGGACATTTGAAAGCCTCCCACGTGACAGATGTTGATTTACCCTCAAACATCCGCCACCAATCTAGGTTCTTCAGTTCAGGACTAATATTGTTATATTAGGCCTTATATATGCGGCCTTACCCCAATTTAGCACATTCACCCTCGGACCACTCTTATCTTTGTCCACCAGCACTTTAAAACTTACTGAATTGTGGTCACTGTTCCCGAAATGCTCCCGACTGAAACTTCTACCACCTGGCCGGGCTCATTCCCCAATACCAGGTCCAGTACAGCCCCTTCCCTAGTTCGACTGTCCACATATTGTTTTAAGAAGCCCTCCTGGATGCTCCTTACAAACTCTGCCCCATCTAAGCCCCCAGCACTAAGTGAGTCCCAGTCAATATTGGGGAAGTTGAAGTCTCCCATACTCAAGATGGGGTCTAACTAGTGTCTCATATAAGTTCAGCATAACCTCCTTGCCTCTATTAATAAAGCCCAGGATATTTTCGAGAAGGAAATAGATTTAACTCTTGGGTCTAAAGGAATCAAAGAATTTGTGGGGAAGGGGGAATAAGTTACTGAGTTGGATGATCAGCTATGATCATAATGAATGGTGGAACACGCTTGAATAGCCTCCTCCTGCTCCTATGTTCTATGTTCCTATGTATATGGTATGCTTTATTAACTGTTCTCTTCACCTTCAATGATCTATGCAGATACGTCTTGGCCCCTCTGCTCCTGCACCTCCTTAGACATTGCATACCTTATTTTATATTGTCTCTCCACATTCCTCCTACCAAAATTCATCACCTCACATTTCCCCGCACCTGCCATCTAACTGCCTACTCCACCAACTTGTCTATGTTCTTTTGAAGTCCCACATTGTCCTCCTCACAGTCTACGATACTTCCAAATTTTAAGTCATCTGCAAACTTCCAAACTGTCCCCTGCAACATTAGCATATTAAAATATCCCAATGTGCTTCAAGCGGGTGATAACAATCAAAATTTGACATGAGCCATGTAAGAATAGTTTAGCCAAAAGCTTGATCAAGCTGGTAAAGAGAGATGGAAAGGCAGGGCGGTATCGGAAGGCAATCCCTAAGCCTGGAATCCAGGCGGCTGAAGGTATGACACCAATGCTGGAATAATTAGAATCAAGGATGCTCATGGGGTCATAATTAGAAGAGCGAAGAGATCTTGGAAGCTTGTGGGACTGGAGAGGATTACAGAGATAGGGAAGATTGATACATTTCAAATTTGGCTTACTTTAACTTTGTGATGTCAAAGTCAAACAAAGCTCTTAAGTTATTGAGGCTCAAGCTTAATTGAATAAATATCCAAGTTAACTACACAATCAGAAATGTTTCCGTTCCTCCTTTGCTTCCTGTGGGAACACATGACTAAACATGAGTTAGGATCCTTATTGGCATAGAGCTGGTTATAATGAAAAGCCCTAATGTCGAATGGAATTTTAATTTGAACTCACTGAATGTCATTGGTGACTGAGCGTTACTATAGTAACATGGACCAGTGTTAGACTCACCAAGGAGTATAATGATGCAAAGTAGGATTGCTATCAATGCCTCTGTGCTCAAGCCCACTGGCAGAAAGATTGCTTCTACATTGCAAGACAAGATTGTACCATCCACATCACATCCGCAGACTCGAATAGTCAATGTGTTTGTGCTGCTTTGTATAGGGTGATCACTGTCTGAGATCACAACAGGAAGGAAATAGAGCTCCAGTTGCCTGCGACTGTAGCCATTTCTCTTGGGTAAGATTCCAGCTGTGTTGTCTGTGATACACACAAAAACAAAGTTAAAAACATGCACTGAATCAAAAAAGACGAAACACCATTGAGACAGAACACTTGGCAACACATTTTTTTTTAAATATTCACTCGTGGGATATGAGCATCTGCGGATGAGGCCATCATCTATTGTCAGTTGTTCCCTGCGCAGGTGGTGTCGAGGTGCCTCCTTGAGCCACTTCAGTAACCTCCACCGTGAAATGCTGTGCTGTGGATTTTTAGATTCCTCCAGCAGAAGTAAGACAGGCCCATTGTGCTATTGTGTGCTTCTAGTAATCACTCAGCATTAAGAGTCAGCAATAGGTCTGTGCAAGGTACTTTATACTAGCTCAAGATAACTGCTGAGTAGTGAAATGAGAAATGGCACATAGTCACAGATAAGGCATTACATGCTTTTTAAGGACACTATTACATGTTAGTCCTCTGCAAGGAATCTCCATTTATTATCATCTCCTAGTGATTTAAATGTAATGGTTTCAAATATTCACTCTGTAAAGCAGCAAAAGATTAGCAAAGCATGAACTCAGTTAAATGTGCCCATTTATTTCTGGCGATTACAGTAAGACAACTTTAGCTAAGTTTTTTTTTGACACATTAATCCTTTTACTAGTTCAAACCAATTCTGAGAGATGGGCAATTGCATTTTGATTGCATTTTAAGTCTGGCAAGATTCAATTTTTACCGACAAGAAGTGCATTTTAATTCAAAAACAATAAGTGTCCATTTGCATTGCTCAGTAAATGTTAATTGTTAAATTTAAACTTGATTTCTAGATCTCACAGAGGGCTGGGAAGAAAACAGCATCTTGTGACATAAGCAAATCATTTCTTTCCAGGCTAAAATAAATGTTTTACTTTTATTTGTGATGCATCTTTGACTCCTGAGGTACTGGCTAACATAGCGACGTTAGGAGTAGCTAGTTAGGAGATTATATCAATGTATTGTCAGAGCTCATATATAGGCACTGCACATGCAAAATATGCCCTTCCTTCATGGTGTACACTGTTTGAGAACAAGCAAAGATGCCTGAATAAATGCAGGTAGAAGATCTTTACTGCAGTAAAATGTATTTGCATAATACATGCAAAATAGATACATTTGCAGCACTGAATATTTTTCCTTATATGATTTTAACTCCGAATATATTTATCATCACATATTCTTTTCATGAATTAATTTCTGTGAAGCAATTCAGCAGTGGAAAGGTCACGAAACATAGAAGAAATTATTCATTCCACTGAGCTTCTCTTCGGCGAGGAAATTGCTTGATTCTCAGTTATAATGTGCAAGGCCATATTATGTATCCCTTTACACTTTTATCTCACTGCTTTCATGTTCCAATACAACCTCTTTGAATGCAACGAAACAGATGACATTTATTGTCGATCGATAAGCTGAAAGCCTATTGAAAGATTCAGTTATTAATTTTGGGTATTGTTTCATCCATGAGAGATGATGGACAGAAAGCAAAGATCTATTTGCGTGGGCTGCCTTCACTTGGTGCATCATTGCTGATGCTTGTGAAGGCCAACCCTCGAAAGGCAGGTTCTGCCACAAGCTCACGATACTGCCGAGTGATGGTGCGGGTTGTTTTTTCAGCATCAGTGTCTGTTGTCAAGCAGCTGCAGACAACGTGGTCGTGAACACCAGCCCACAGGAGAAGTTGGTATTTCCCTCCTCCACCAGCCAGTGACTCCCGGCTACAAAACTTGATGTTTCGGGTATTCATACACTTGCAAGCATCCTTGATGCAGTACCTTGGATGCCACATTGGCTATCTGGCCCCAGCTACCTCACCATCTAGAATGCCCTTAGGTATATGATGTCTTGGGTATATGACGGTGGGTGTGCGCGATCCATTGAAGCCACGTTAGTTTGGTGAGTGGCTACGCGCATGGGAGCTCCACCTGTGAGAGGACCGCCTCGTTCATGATTCTGTCCTGCCAAAGGGCAGCAAGGTGGCGCAAGTGGTTAGCACTGCTGCCTCACGGCACCGAGGTCCCAGGTTCGATCCCGGCCCTGGGTCACTGTCCATGTGGAGTTTGCACATTCTCCCCCATGTTTGCGTGGGTTTCGCCCCCACAACCCAAAAGATGTGCAGGTGGATTGGCCACGCTAAATTGCCCCTTAATTGGAAAAAATGAATTGGATACTCTAAATTTATTTTTTAAAATGATTCTGTCCTGCCACGATACCCAGAATGTGCCACAGGCAGTGACAATAGAAATTATTGAACTAGGTTTTCCTGACAGCTGTAAGTTACCCATGTTTCACAACATGTTTCACAACACAGGCTGTATAAACCATCAGCTTGGACTGAAGGGTCAGTCTGGTGTTTGGTTATCTAAATTAGCCAAAAGTGGCAGCTGTTTTCCTAATGTGTATATGGAGCTCTACATAATCCAAAATCATTACACTATAAGAAAAAGGGGACGGTATAGACTGCAATAACTATTCACTCACAACCATCATGATGAAGGTCTTTGCTAGGGTCAAACTTAATCAGTGTACTCGGAAGCACAGTGCAGTTTCCATGTCTGCAGAGCTACTGTGGACAAAACCTTCTCCATGTACCAGCTGCAAGAGAAGTGAAGGGAATAGGATATACCTCTGTACCGAATTTTTGCAGTTCTCGCTAAGGTATTGAATACTATTAGTAGAGCAGGTTTCCACAAGATACTGGGGAAAAATAGTCCATCCACAAAATTCCTCAGTCTCATCCACTGCTTCCATGTCAACATACACGGCACTGTCTAGTTTGATGGCTCCACTTCTGATAGTTTCGGGGTGAAGAATAGAGTGAAACAGGGTTGTGTCCCAGCCCCCACTCTGTTTTGTATCCTGACCTTCGCCTTCCCCAAGATAAAGAGTTAGATCAGACAGCGAGCTCCACAAACTATCAAGGCTGAAAGCAAAGACAAAACACATTGGAAGCAATTCCTCCAAAGGATGACTGTGGGCGCGATCTTCCCAAAGTGAACATAGTCTCCCAGCGAGCGTGTTCAGCCGCCTGTTTCCCGGTGCTCGCAGTGCCGAGAAACACATGGCTATTCAACGTGACTCGCTTTGAACAAGGGGCCTGAACAGGGAACACGGATGGTCGAGGCCGCACAGAGTCCAGTTTCTTTACAATGGGGAGCTCACCGGAACTCCCCATTGTAACAAGAGACCAGGATGCCATTCAGGACACCTTCCCCCACCCCCCCTCCCCCCAGCCCGAACGCAACACGGGAGAGTCCCTGGGCCCACCCAACACCCGGCAACCCCGGCCCAATCATGATCATGCACAAAATGCCAGTTCGACACCTGGGCAGTGCCAACCTGGCACCCTGGCAATGTCCCCACCAGCTGCCAGTGACACCTGGGCACATTGGCAATGCCAGGCTGGCCCCCACATGGCATTGCTAGGCCTCCGATTTGGAGATCCCCACAAGTGCTGTTCCGCCTGGCCCCCATTTGTGGAGACCAGTGTGAAACAGCCCTCACCCGAGGTCCCGAGGCAAAGGGATTGAATCCCAAATCCTTGAGTGTTGTTGGAGCTGCACTCATCCAGGCAAGTGGAGAGGATTCCATTGCACTGCTGACTTGTGGCTGGTAGATGGTGGACAGGCTTTGGGAATTCCACACCTTTGGGGCGGCCCGACGCCGGAGTGGTTCACGCCACTCCTTCGTGACAGAGTTGCCCGCCCCGCCGATTCCCGCAGAACCCCACCCAGTGTCTGTGCCTTCAGAAGGCTTAGAAAAGTCATGTGATGAGTTTCTCATTGTAGAATTCCAAGTCTTTTGGCAGGAAGAATAAAAAAGAAGCTTATTATCTAAATGGTGAGAGTTTGCAAAGCTTTGAGATGCAGAGGGATCTGGTCGTCCTAGTGCATGAATCACAGAAAGGCGATACACAGGTACACCAAGTAATTAGGAAAGCTAATAGAATGTGATCATTTATTATGAGGGGAAGTGATTAAAAAGGTAGAGAGATTATGCTTCAGTTGTACAGGGCATTGGTGAGACTACATATGGAGTATTGCGCACAATATCTGTCTCCTTTTTTAAGGAAAGATGCAAACGTGTTAGAAACAGTTCAGAGTCGGTTTATTGAACTAATACCAGGAATGGGTGGGTTGTCTTATGAGGAAAGGTTGGAGAGTTTACAGCTGTATCCACTACATATTAGAAGAGTAAGAGGCAACTTGATCGAAACCCTTAAGATCCTTTAAGAACCTGAGGGGTATTGACAGGATGGAAAGGGTCCAGAGGAGGTTCACAAGAATGATCCCCAAAATGAAGAGCTTGTCATATGAAGAGCAGTTGAGGACTCTGGGTCTGTATTCAAAGTTTAGAAGGGTGAGGGGGAATCTTATTGAAACTTACATGATATTGAGAGGCCTGCAGAGAGTGGACGTGGAGAGGATCTTTCCACCAGCAAGAGAAACTAGAACCCAAGGGCACAGTCTCAGACTAAAGGGATGATCCTTTAAAACAGAGATGAGGAGGAATTTCTTCAGCCAGAGGGTGGTGAATCTGTGGAACTCTTTGCCGCAGAAGGCAGTGGAGACCAAATCACTGAGTGTCTTTAAGACAGAGATAGATAGATTCTTGATTAATAAGGAGATTTGGGGCTATGGGGAGAAGGCAGGAGAATGGGGATGAGAAACATATCAGCCATGATTGAATGGCGGAGCAGACACGATGGGTCGTATGGCTGAATCCTGCTCCTATGTCTCATGGTCTTAGGGTTGTATGTGGAGAGGATGTTTCCTCTCTTCAGAGAATCAAGAACGAGAGTCACTTTTTAATAATAAGGGGTCGCTCATTTAAGATAGAGATGAGAAAAAAATATTTCTCGCAGCAAGGTTGAGAGTCTCTGGAACTCACTTCTTCAATAGGCAGTGAAAATAGAGTCTTTGAATATTTTTAATGCAGAGCTAAATAGATTCCTGATTAATCAGGGGGTGAAAGTTTATTGAGGTGAGCAGGAATGTGGGGTTGAAATGACAATCAGATGAGCAGCAGCCTTATTGAATCATGAAGCAGACTCAAGGGGCCGAGTGGCTTTCTGATCATGGGCAGAATTCTGCAGCAACCGGCGGGGCAGGCAGCTCCGGCGCAAAGGAGTGGGGAGAACTACGCCGGCATCGGGCCGCCCCGAAGCTGCCGAATCCTCTGCACCTTCAGGGGTAAGGCCGGCGCCCGAGTGGTTTGTGCCGCGACTTCGCGCCGGTGGGGCTTGGCGCCCTGCCAACCGGCGCCAGAGGGTCTCTGCCAGCCGGCACGAGTTGGCATATGTGCGGGAGCACCAGCGTGTGCTGGCGTCATCCCAGCGCATGCGCAGGGGTTCATCTCTGTGTCGGCCATCG